>NW_020450766.1:545330-670122 GCF_003343035.1 Apteryx rowi
GTCATGTGAGCTATCCCACCATGTCTCTGTAATGGCAATGAGATCATGGCCCTGCGACCGCACACAGATCTCTGGTTCTTCCTGTTTGTTCCCCAAGCTGCGTGCATTGGTGTACAGGTATTTCAGGGAGGTGATCAAGCATGCAGGTTTCCCAGGAGGGGTAAAACTCGTTTCCTCTAGCTTAACACCTGAGTTAGTTATCTTTCATAGTCAACAGAGAGAAACAGATTTTTCAGGGCATGATTCATTTGCACTGTTTTAGATGCCAGCTTTAAAATAAGCAGAATCATGCCTATTTCCAGCCACTGACTACAACATGAATTTAGATGGCTAGCTCAGAGGTAGATGTACGTTATGGTACATTGCCAACATTTACAGTCAACATTTAGATCCTGCATGTAGGTGTGCAGTGTTGTTTAGCAACTGCGGGGTATCTCACCTTTCCTCCTGCTATTCCAGAGAGATGTAGGTTTCCCAAAAGCCCTGTGTCAAGTCTGCCGTTCCCCTGAACATATCTTGGACAAACTATGTCATCTTTTTCAAAACATTACCAGGTGCCTATATTTAGGCAAATATATTCTGTCCTTACCTTTGGTGAGAAAAGAGCATCAATTTAGATATGGAATAACAAACATCATTTCAGACCTTCAGATATCCGTGGTGTTATGCAACCAATGAATAATGTAAAATAAAACCCAAAATCATAGGAGAAAGTTTGCAGGGGAGGGAGAAGATGAACAACTTCAAAAGTACCATATGCACAAAGTATTTACAAAAGGATTTCCTGTATACTTAAAAACCACAGTGATTTAACATGTCCTGCATCTGGACGCCCAAATCTATATGCTGATTAACTTGGACTACAGTCTTAGCTCTCTAAAGGAAAAAGCAGGTGTTTATCAAAAAAGAAGGAACATTCTTAAAACCTGGTTGTAAACTTTGCGCACTCACAACAAGAATAAACTATTCTGAAAGTTTTACAAAAAAAGAAAGGGTAAAGCAAGACTCTGTTTTAAACTGAAACACATGGCAATACCATTCATTGCCCAGAGGAGTAATTATTACAGAAAGTGAACTGTTACAACTGCTTTTTCATATACTTGGTATGGATGTTCATCTCTTATCAATAGGGTGTGATGCTGTAGCACTTAACATTTGAAATAATCTTTATGGGGCAAAAAACCTTTGTGTGTGCATGCATATCTGAATATGATGAACATGATTTTGGGAGAGCTTGATTTTTGCAGGGGAAGGGAGTTTGCTTATTGATCCACATAATGAAAACACTAGTACTTGCACTTTATGAAACAATAAGGACCATTTTCATGTCACTTATTAGAGAGTAACGAACATATTAGACGAAGCAAAGATTTTAAAGGATTTAAAGGATCAAGGTGTTTTGATCGTTGTTTCTCCTTTTAGCCTATTCACATGAGAAGAGAGCAGTAAAAACATTGATCTGTGGTAATGAAACCTATTTTGGTGGCTTTGCACAGTTCAGGCACTTGAACAACCTTCAGAAGTCACCTAACTCTCTCCAGTGATTAAATAGGAACTTATACTTCAGTGTAAAGTGCTCTGAGTCACATGTAACTTTGAGGTCTAAAACTTTCTTCCCACAAGTGGTCTGAACCATTATATTCTTGTCACAGATACCTTCTTTCAGTCTTGACCTAGCCTGGATTCATGGTCCTCAATAGTTTTATCCTTCATTCATTTCTTCAGTCTCTTTGTCTATTTGATTCTGATTTCTGCAATATCCTGTGGCAATCAGTTTCACCTTTTCTATTAAGTATTGTGTGAAATAAACAACTGGTTTGGTCTTAACATTTTCACCTTTGCAAACCGGAGGTGTGTTAAAAGTAGACTACAACCCCCCCCCCCTCATGTAACACTAACTCTATGCATTACAATACTTTTTTATCGTTACTGATAGGTATCCTAGTTGAGGAGGTGCTTACATGAATTGTCTTCAAGATTTAAAAATCAAATGACGTAATTTTTCTGCTAGTTCTTCAAAGCGCTTAATACAAACAGTTACACAAACAGTAATTGCTTCTAAAATCTCCAAGAGTTTTACAATATTGGAACTTCATAAGGTTAAGGTAACCTATTTTTGTTTGTCTACAGTCAAACTGTATGAAACGTAAGCCCGCTGAGTTGAAGACAGTCATCTTATTACAGGGGTATACAAGTGCCTACCACAAGGGAGATATAATTCCTGACTCTTCCTCTGTGACTTTTTTATTCTCTCTGAGCAAATACGTTCTTGTCAGCACTGCATCTATGATTTGGCTGGGTGTAATAGAATGGCTTCTGTATTGTTTCATTGGTTGGCCATTTATGTTAGAATTAGCATTTGTCTGAGTCACAGTGTCAACATCTAGGAAACTTTAGTACACTAGGGACATTGAGTTTATATTTTTTCCTAAACTTGTACATTGCCTATTTGCCTAAATGTGTACTATTTTTATTGTGTTTTGGGCTTGAATTTATTGAAGTGAATGTGTTGGTGTATTGAAAGTTGTTCTATTTTATCATTTTAAATATCCATATGTACAACAGTAGTTTAAAGAATATCCTTTCCAAGAGTTCATATTATGATGCTGGACCATGACTTTAGATCATTACAAATATCGTGGATGTTTGGCAAGAAGGTTTTTGTGGCTGACTACAAGAATCAGAAAAGCTGAAGTACTTTACCCAAAACCTATGTTCAGACTTAAGACACCTGCTTGATAGAGAATTTTTTCATGATTTCTTCTCTCCTATGCATCTCATGAGCATTTTTTATGTAAGCGTTAGGTGGAATTTTACATCAAGTATTTTATGCAAGCAACATGAATCTTTCTGTCTTCCACTCTTACTATTCTCTTGTCTACAGCATCTTTTTTTGTAGATTTTTGCAGATTTATTTAATAATTTATGTACAAAAGCTGTTTAATTTTTTAGCAGTTACTGGCCCCAGTTTCTTAACTCTTTTCAGGTGAATTTAATGGTGAAGAATTTAGATAACTTACAAAATCTGATCCTTAGTGCTTAGAGCATTGGAAAATCTATTCATAAACTTCATGCTGGCTTGGATTATCATATTGAATGAGTCACCTAACATCTCTGTGCTATGGTTGCCTCATCTATCGAACTGAGGACAATAATCCCTACCTACCTCATAACTATAGGATCACTTATGTAATATTTTGTACTGCTTTCTAAATATATAAAATATTCTGTGTGATTATCAGTTATTACTATTAAAGACCCATTGTTCAAAGCAGATCGCCTTTCAGATCATATCTTCTCAGAATATAATTTTATTGGCATTAAAAATGTGTCTCCCTCTCACTGAGCTTAACTGCATACAGTCTGAAATATTAGCGAAAAGATCTAAATTGCCTTAAACTATGAGGAACTTTGTTTTATAAAGTGAACAAGTGAATTTAACTAATGACCTGACAGAAAAAAAAAACAGGACTGCAAAATCTTTTGGTGCATTACTCATATTCAACTTGTTTTTAAATCTAATGTTTTCTTTGGTCTTCAAAGAAATGTGCCTAAATCTTTCATAAAAGGCTCTGTATTCTCAGAGTAAACAGTTTCATCTTGTGTTAAAATCCTTTTTCTTTAAGAAAAAGAAGTATTATTTTAGTCAAGCAGCTGAATAAGAAAAGAAAGAATACATGAGTCCATAAACCCTTTTTTTTTACTTTTTTTTCCAGTTCATTCCAGCTCCAAGCCACAAACAAGAGAATTTTCACTGTTTGCAACTGTCTGTGATTCATAACACTTGTTTTTAATCAAGAGAAATTCTGCATTGTTTAAGAGTCTTGAATACAATGTTAGTGTAGACATGAAGCACTCCCATAATTTCTCAGAAAGTTTCCCCACCATGACAGTTGGCTAGAATGATCACTATTACAATCACATACAGCAATGTGGGGCCATCACAGAGAAGGAACTTACTCATGACCTGCTGCATGGAAATCCCTTTGCATCTCCTGCCATCCAAAGAAAGCAAAACTTTTGGACCCATTGCATACCAAAAAATGGCTTCCACAAAATGCTACTCGTCTAATAAACTCAGGGAGTCTTTACAACCACTCCCTTTTCTACTGCCATTGCCTGCCTCACACTAAAGAATGACCCTCGAGATCAGTGCCTTCTCAAATCTGTATGGCTTTGGGGTTTTCCAGGTTGCAGGACACAACAACCTCATGTCCTGTACAAGGAGCAAAAAGCTGCTGAAGTTCTAATCCCCATGCCATGGGCATTTTAGGGCATGTTGTAAAAGGAAGAGGACAGAATACCTTTCACTATTTTTTCTTGTTTTCATTCTCTACTGAATGATAAGTGAGAAGATAAGAGGAAGCCCAAATACCTTAAAGAAGCCAAACCATAAAGAAGCTAAAAGGAAGGAATGGTTTGATGATGTGAAGAAGAACCTTATGAAATATGATTTTATACCAAGGCTGCAGAGAAAGAGAAGCTCTTGGACCAAGGGAATGGAAGCCAGTCCCTGGTGAAGAAGCAATGCAAAGTTGAGAATCAGAGTGGACATCTAATTGTCCTTTTACAATTAGGTCAGAATTTAACAGGATAGAGGGAAGGTGTCTCTCTTGGCTGCTGAAGGCAGCTCCAAGCCTGCCTGAGGGTTGTGCAGATAACAAATGAACAAATGAGGACTCAGAATAGTTGAGGAACATATACTGTGATATGTGAGATCCCATCTGTCTGGGTAGGCATGGTGGGTTTGTGTTGTGGGGGGATGCCAGCAACACACTGGGGTGGACTGTCTGCACTTTATTTATTAGGCTGCCCCATGAAGAGAAAGTGGAGCACATCATAAGCAGAGCTGCTTTGGAGAGCTTTCTTTCCGAGCAGTATAAAACTAGCTGTAATGACTAGTTGAAAACTGCTTCTATTGCAAAGTCTACAGTCTCGTAGACCAGAGAGTCTAGTCTCTGCCAGAAGGTAGAGAAAAGAATTAAATGTGGATGACTATAAATGCATATACTTACAAGGTAATCTGTCAGGTAGTTACTGTAGTCTTACAATAATCAAATAAAAGAATGTACAGAATAAAAAGGAAGAAATGGGTATGAAGGTGAAAAAGAACCAATCTGGAGGGAAAATATAGGCGAGAGGGAAAAACAGTAAAAGAAGGCAATGAGGAATCATGAATGCATTGATCAACACTATTTAGAGTCAGACTAGTAGTTTTGTGGTCATGCATACAGATTAATTAATTGTTTTTTGTTGTTAGTTTTTTTCCAAAATACTGATCACTTACACATTGCCTGAAGTAGAAGAGAGCAGCAGATCGTAAGAGACTGAATAGGGAACCAGACCTTTGATGCTTAAATAAAAGCCCTGTCCATTGTAAACAGACTAGTATCACTTTTCTGATTTTTTTTTTCAAGATAAAGAAAAGGAAAATAATTTACTTCTTTAGTTTAAGCACCTAAAAGGCAGAATGCATAACTTCATGAGGCATTTAACTAGCTAATAGTTAACTCTACTTTAGGAAATAATTACTAAGATCTCCCTCTGTCTTAGCTGAGTAAGCAGATACCTTTGGTGTCCTAAAACCTGTCTGCAGAGTATGTGTTTTAGTGGGATAGGAGGGGATAAGGAGAGAAAGTTAGGGAAAAATATTCTCAGTAAATTTCCAACATGTCTATTTTGCATCATGAAATAATATAAGAGCAGTTTCTCTCATGGTTCAGGCCCAAATGCTGACATGAAAATACATATGGCAAATATTTTCAAATATAAAATTTTTTAGTTCAAGTTCCAATCTAAACAGTTTAAATCCTATTCACAGCTGACATAGCAAACTTGATAACTGCATTGCCTTCAGAATCACTAGCAGCATAAATCAAAACTTGAATTCAGTCAGACACAAAATTCAATTTAACTTTGTACTCTCAAAAAATACAAAAAAGAAAACCAAAAGAACCAACCCCCTCAAACAAACAAGCAACCTACTTTTAATATTTTTGCACTGACTTTGTCCTGATACAAAGACACTGAAAAGCAAACGGACTGCAGAACATTATAAATCAGCACAGAGTCTTTTCATGCACTCCCTCTACTCCTAATCTTACTCTAAAAGATCTGAGTGAATTATCCCAGGTTTCAGGAACATTAAATCCCTAGGATATTGGTGGTTTCAAGAAGAAGGTAAGAGTTGATCATTAAAATCAATGCCAATAGTCTGTTTTTCCTCTATTAGCAATTTTTAGCAGTAGAGTGATGATGATTAGCACTCGCTCCCTCCCTTATTTGTCCATCTACTTGCATCTTAGTTTAGAAACAATTAGCCAACTGATGTTAAAATTTAAATTGCTTCGTGCTTTCCTTAGCTTTTTGCTGTATCCTAAGGGATCCTAGTCTCACATTAGACCCTGACTAAAATTAAGCTCATTTTATTTCAGGTAAATTCCTATTAATATTAATTTTTATTATCACAGAAAGGTGCTGTAATCTCCTGTAGTGTCAGTGAGACTGATGCTGACAAGCATTTCAGCTGTCTTGGCCCGGCCCTGAAAGGCACTAATGGGTTGACCGTGGAACTCAGCTTCTCATTCTTTGTCAAATTGAGTGTCTAGGAGCCTCAGTGCTGAAATTTTGGTGCTGTCAGAAAGGAACTTGTCACAAGTGCCCCACGGCTCCCACTGTTCTGTGAGCTTACCCTGTCAAATCCATGTATATCCTCTCCCAGTGTCAGCTGTGCCATGAGTCCTGTAGGTTAAAAGACATGTTGTTGCAGGGAGCTGCTGAAGAAGCATACATCAGCGGACGTGAGTTGTCTCATTGATTTTTCCATCTCACCACTGGTTTAAAACAAACCAGTATATTTTGTATACTCTTTCCTCTTACTATTCTGCTTTCTTTTTTGGCTCTTTATCATGGTGTCTCTTATTTACAGATGTAAATAAGAGAGTAAATAAAAGCCTTAGCAGAATAAGACAGAAGAGGGACATAGGAGGGATGTGCTACTGGCCATGTGACTTGGTAACCACTGTAGAGCCCCTCGCCCCACTCACAGTGCAGCACTCTTCACTTCCACAGTCATCTTAATGACAGCAGTCACCAAAGCTGTTTGCAGACTTTTCTTCACAAAGTGACTTTGCTCAGACTCAAACAGCTTTTAGGCTGTGGCAGTATCTCAATTTTGAGATGACTGGTAAAAGGTCCTGTGCAAAGCCAAGTCCCTTTATAGAGAAGAGGACCTTTCTCTCCTCTTTTTCATCCCAGTAGATGGGCTATTTGTTCATGAGTTTGTTTCCTTGCTCACTTTTGTGTGGAAGAATATCTGATGGGAAGATTGTCTCATATTATTTGAAGGAAGCCAAGTTCTGTATCTCAGATTGGGAAGAAAGAGAAGTAAGAAGGAGATTTTGTAAAACATAAAGCAAGCTGCCTTTAGTTACCCCTTGCCTTTCTCCCTTTCCATGCTTCACCTCCCCCAGATCACAGTCCTGATGTCTCCAGGTAGAGGGAACAAACTATTATTAGAGGATGCAGAGCACTGCCTAGGTCCTCCATGTTTATCTTTAGTTGTCCTGTTATCTCTTCCTGATTGCAGAAACATGACTCTTCTTTCCTGGCTACTTACAAAGAATTTCCCAGGCTGTTATGCTCAGGAGTGACTTTTGCCATCCTGTCCTTCCTTCCCTAATCAAGGTTGAGCTTGGTTGCTCCAACTTGTTCCATGGATCATTAACAGATGGAGCTGCAGAATTTCTAATGTGACACTTTCTTGAGCCTTCATAAATATTCAGTATGAAACACTGAAGGATATTACTTCTTTGGTAGTGCTGCTACATTTGTTATAGTTGTGGGAAATTGCATGGTCATTGCATCCACTGGAGATGGTATGAGTTGTTGGGTATTTTTCTTTACAGTTAGTATAAATAATATAAAATGAAATACAAAATCTAAGAAAGTTTCTTTTTAAGATAATTGCAAAAAATGCTGGTGTCTCTGCTATTCTCTAGCCTCTTTGAAAATTAAAAACAATCCCACAGTTGTTGCTTTTTTGCCTTTTTTATTTTTTAGAAAAAACAGAAAGGTAATCCAGTCCACAGAGTATTTAAATACTAATGTCAGCCCCTGAAAATAAGACACTGAGTCTCAAAAACCTAAGGACAACATTTCTGTTCACTGAATTAAAATAAAAAATAAAAAAGAACTCTGCAATTATAGGTCATGTGCAATTACCCAGAAGGTCAGACAAAAAGCTATTAAGAGAAACTTGAAGGTAGTGTGGGTTGTTGGGGATGGAGCTCACTTAATGGAGCCCCACAGCACAAGTGTGCGAGACTGCTTGTGATAACCTTGGAGTGTTAGATAAGAAACATAAGATGTTTTTGCTCTGAGCTAGTTCTCTAACTCTTCACCCATTTACTATGGACTGAGTCCCCCTGCATGAAAGCTTTGACAATTTTACTATAAACTGTGCCCTTTGAGAGGTCCCCTGCACCTTATCTGTTGTTCTCTTGGGGATTTGAAAGCTGCATAGCGCAGAGGCCTCCATCCCCTTTCTGGGTAGTCTTCCCTCATTGCTCTCAGAAACAGTGATTTTTTTCTTCTTGACCTGCTAGAGGATTAAAGCTGAATAAAACCAGAGAACACCAACTTTGTCCCTGACGCTAAACCAGGAATTTTGCAATCAGCAGCACTTATCATCAACCAAGAAACACAACTTTCCAATGTCTAATATGTGCTGGTGTCTTATGTATCATGGGGGCCAGAATGAGACCCCAGTAATATGTAAGTCATTTTATACTAGTTTCAGTGGAGTTAATCCAAGCTTATTTTACAGTTAATCACTCAGTCTTGAGCTCTGAAAATGATATCTTTGTCTGGTGTGATACCTCATGAGATGGGATAACAAGTTATGGGAGATATGAAAGAAGATTGCAAATCAGGATTGTTATGTGCATGGGAGCTGTAGGCCATTTGGTTACATTTCAAAATTGCTATTAAATAGAAAAATGTGAAGACAAAGTTTCCTTTTACATGGAAAAAATAACCTTTCAGTGAAATATTAAAGAAAAAAAAAGTTTTAGTTCAGAAGAACACCTATGAGAGTTTGAACAACTTTTACTCTATTTTTTGCCCCTTATCAGACTTAATTTCCATGATCCTTCACTTTCTTATTTCTTGGTAGAAAAGGAGTCCTTTACTCTGATGCACTTTGAAGAAAGGTGACCTAGACCAACTGAGGAGAAGACGAATATAAACTACTCAAATGGAATTCCCAAATCTAGATCTGTTATCTCAGATTATTTAGAAGTAATCATCAAAGCCAGATAGTCTATTTTTAATACAAACTTTTTGGAAAAAAAATGTAGATTTAAAAATTTTGTTCATCTTTATTTCTTGAGGAATAATAGCTTTTTAAGGAAACTTCCACCTCCTTCTGCAGTTTTTCTGTTCCTCTCACTCTCCTACAAGTTGTTCCTTCAAATTGTCAGAGTTACATAGTCACAGTGTAGCTGTATAATTCCTACATAATCCTTTGAGGGTAATAGGACTGGATTGCTCTGAGCAATTGCACACCCTGAGAAAGTGAGTGATGGGCAAAATGAAGCAGAAGTGTCTATTTCTGGTGGCTTGCACTGGGAAATAAAGAGAGTGCAAAGTTGACAAGACACCTGAAGTGCATCTGATTTGTCAAGAGATTCTGGTGCCATCAAGTAGCTTCCACATCAGTCACTCCTGCCTGCTCTTACAGGTTTGCCATCTCATTAATTTTGATAGGGTTGCTTGCCTGGCTGTGGGGGTCAACACTGATTAAAATTGCTACAGACTGTCGCTGATAAATTGGAGCCCAGATGTAATCCTAATGAGAGGGTAAGAAAGGTCATGTATTGTGTACTACTAGTTTTGAACAAATGGGCCAGAAAATGTGAAAAGAGGATGGAGTACAACTAATAAGCTGTTATGAGTGACCCAATAAACAAGTAAAACGGAGGCAGTCAGCAGGAACACCAAGTCCTGTATAAAGATCGTAGTCAGAAGTATTACTTATGATGCCTGAAGCACCAGTATTGGCTTTTATATTATGAGTTGTTATTCCAACAAGACACCAGTTTTCCTCTTTCTCTCTTTTTAAGACACAGGCTGTAGGACTAAATGTAGATATTTACATCTCAAGTGAACAACCCAGGCTCCTTTTACAGTCAAAGGAGAGAGAGGTTCTTCTAAGTGCAATTCATTTTGTAAAATCTCAAATAAGCCAGATGAGTTACATCCTAGAAGTTTTCTCCATTGACTACAAAGGGAGTCTAAGATGATTATTTCAGATGCGTTGTATCTGCATTGTAAATATCTAGAGTCCAGAGAGATGAATCACTCAAAAGTTCTGTACTTGTGAAGATGCTGTGCTTTTATTGTTGGAAAGGCACAAACTGAAGGAATGTATTACTGTATTAAAGACATTAATTACTCTTTAAACTGATGACCCATATAAACACCATATGAGAAAACATATAAAATCAGATACTAATGAGGCTCCTCAGTCATAGGCCTCTGCTGAAAAGAGAGCTGTTTGAGAAAAAAACAGAATGCCAACTCCTTGTACCACCACCATAAAAAAGAACTGGCTGAATCCAGAGAGACCTTTAGTGACAAGCATATGAGATTTGTTTCAGCCAATAGGCTTGCCCAGCAAAATGCTTAGAAGGCATAGATAAAATAAAAGACAAAAAATATATTACTACCAAAAAAAAAAAAAAAGGCTTGTGTTCATTTCACTTTCTCATCAGAGCTCTGCATTTACAGGTTGAATGCTGAGATCTACATGAGTAACTAATAAACCTAGTCAAGCTGCAAATAATCCTTCCTTTTAATGAGAAATCGTTAGGTATTAGCAGAATCATAAACCAGCACACAAAGTAAATTAAGTATCACTTTTTTTTTTAATCTAACTATCAAAAAGTTAGGTCTAGGAGATGCAGAAGCGATAGATGAACTTCCAAAGCACAGAAGACACAGTTTCACTTGGATGCTTTTCCTGATGCTTACTTTGTCTTCTTTTGCTGGAAAACCTGATTAAAAATCTTCAAAGGACAGGCTTTCCTGTAAGATTTCCTGACATTAGTAGTCTCTGAATTTCAAGCAAGAATGTTTTTTTGTGGCATTTTGGTATAGCTGCCTCTAATCTCATCCAGCTCTCAACTGCTGAAAACAGCAGAGCTGAATTAGATGGTCCTGAACTTTAAAAAAATGACATCTTATTGAGACTTCTTACTGAACATGAATATTTCATCCCTTTGCAACTCTGTAAGCTCAGTTGTATTTTTCTGCAGTCTCTGCTCCCAGCCTTTGGGTCTTGGCTTCTTCAGGGGCCTGAACAGGTCAGCACATCTCTAATGTCTCTAATGAAGTGTTTGCTTAGTGGGAGTGCTCAACTCCCACTTGCTTGGGCCTGTGCAGGGAGTGTTCAGTGTCAGCTACGTGTGAACAAATAAAGTGAGCTGTGAAGATAAGTATGGAGGTGAGCAGTGACAGCTCAAAACAATTTAGATATGAGTATACTCCTTGTGACTGAAGTAAAGCTGAAAACAAGGACATATAAGAAAAGGCTGATGACAAACATCTAACTATTGGGCTACCTTTGCAGAAAGCAGAGATGATGCCAAACATTAAAATGACCCAGGAAACTACTGGACAAAAGAGCTTTATCATAAACTGGTAAAAAAGTTCATTCTGTTAGTGCTGGCCAGAAACTGAAGGTCTTTTTCTTGACAATTTTGTTTTTTCCTGAACTTCCAGCAAAATAAATAATCCTGGTTTCATTAGTCATAGCAAGCCCCTGTGTGTAAGGAGGGTGCCTGGTGTGAACGATGAAACTTCTGATGGCCAGTCAGTTAGGAGTCCAGACCAAACTGCTTCAGAACTCATACTCTGTATTCATATTCAAATGCTTGTCAAATCCAAAGACTTTCAGATGAAAGATTTTGGTCTCAACATACTGCATTTTCAAATTAAATTTTGTTAAATATTGAAATATTTCCAAATAGTTCAGCTTACAGAATTTTTCTTAGCTCCAGAGAACAGCTGGGAGCAACTGTTAAAAAATCTCCATAAGGGATGTAGCTAGGTATTTAGGAAGGACACATTTTACTCTAAATCAATTGAATAAAAATTATGTGTCTGACCTTGTTATCTACACTCAGTCTATATTCCATTGAAAGAGATATACAAGGCTATCTACCTATCTGAAAGCTACCCTACCTATCTTAAATATCTATTTTAAGAAGCAATGAACTACCCTGGAAGTGTCTTTCTCTCAATTTAAGTCACGTGAGATGAACTAAAACCTAATGCCATATAGTAGTAGTTTTCAAACTCAGAACAGAACATTTAATCTGATTTAATCTAACCGTATGCTCTAATTTACCTAGCCTTGACTTCAACCTCATTCTTTTCAGTCACATTATTCTTTCTGTCCTTCAGTAGACACCAAGGTCCAAGGTTTGAGACAAGAAGCAATTTGGGGTACCATAAATTGCCAGAATTGCCAGGCAAAGATATTTTGACTCTGATGTGAAGAACAAGATCACCTGTGTATTTCACAAGTGACCAAAGCCAGGAGAATAGGGAAAATGGGAATGTTACCTTGCAGAAACATAGCCATACTAGTTATGGCTATATTCTTTCAGGTTGCCAGTATTTGATGTTCATCTGATGAAAGTGATATTTAATATGATCATTTGCAAGTCAGCTTCAAAAACGAGATGCCATAGTACCATGCTAAGCTGAGCCATCATGGAGGTACCAGGGAGCCAGATGAGGTATAGCTGAATAGAAATCTCCTATATATCTAAGCTCTCATGCTTTGCTGTGACAAAACTTTTCATTTCCCGAACGTCTGAGTTGCTTCTCCATGCTCCCTTACCAAAGATGACTGTTCCCCATGCCCCTAGCAATTCCACTTGCCCAAACGGACCTTGGCAGCTAGTGCAAACCCAGCACTTGAGTTCCTCAATTCTACGTCCTGTCTTTTGACAGGTTTATAAGCTCCAGCTATCATATTTGCACACAGACAAAATCAGTGCAACTGATCGGACTTTCTTCATGCCCTGGAAGACACCTTTTCAGCTTGCCTAGGTTCATGCTTTGGGCTCCTTTCTCTTCCTTGCAAAGAGAATTCCAGGTCACAGTAAATGGATACAAGTTCTTGCCTCAAACTCATTCCCTTGAGCTACTCTGCACCCGTGTGAAATTGCTCACAGTTCTGATACTGAGTCTCTTCCTGCAGTTTTTGGCTGCTGTTCAGCAGACAGCATTTATTCCAGTTTTCTTTTTTTTTCATTTCTTTCACATCAGAATTTGTATTTGAAAGAACTGTCTTTGGTACATTATAGGATAGAGGAAATCCTGATCAGAGGTTTAACAACTTCTGGCCTGGATTTTTTTCCTTTTAATATGATACTGAGAAAGAACTTCCTAGACTTCCCTGTGAGGTTTTGTGAAACATTTGCTGGCGCTGAAAATGCTTCATGGATTCCAGCCACTATTGCAATATCTTTGATCTGGGACTGGAACTACTCCAATAAGCACATTCTCTATGCATGATGCACTGTATTTCTTTTTCACCTGGTCTGTTTCATTTAAATGCTTTCCTCTCTGCATATTGCTTTTAACTCTTTAAGATTACTATTTTAAAATTTTATGCTCTAACCAGTTCATATTGATTTTTCTCTGCTCCTTAATACACTGATATAAAGCAAGAATTTGTGTAAAAATTTATTGATAAGAGATGAACTGTTTTGAGATGAGAAGAAAAGATAGTCTAAATCTCCTAGGACTTGTTATAGAAATGTGTAAGGTACATGCACTTTTTATTAAGGAGTGTTGCATTCTAAAACAACGCATTGCTGTAGCAAGGAAAGACTCCACATGACCACTGTAGGACAGAAGTGTTCAGTAACAAGCATGACAAAACAGAATAAGAACATCAGGATTAGCTTCCAATAGTTTCAGGGCACACACTATAGCCTCAGAATGCAAAACTGCGTTCTAAATGTCACAATAAATATTCCATGCTCAGAGACCGTATCCAATGCATGCCACACGGACCTATCTGTTACACCAGCCATTCGTCTACTGCTTTCAGATTATGGGTTTTAAAATTAGATAGAAACTTCAATTTAAAGCTATTAAACAACAAGCCAGGAGCGATACAAAGCTGTAGGAGAATAGGTTGACTTTTGAAAAAAAAAAATTTACCTAAAACAATTCAGAAGCACAACAGCCACTGATTTAGTTCCTCTTGCCATGATACATTGTTACTTCAACTACAGAAGATTTCCTTCTAAAAGCTTCCCATGAGGGACTCCATGTCTGCAGAGGTAATCAAGTATCTAGGATAAAACAAGGCATTTGGAAAAAAGTTGAAGTGCCTCATGTCAGGGAGTAAGACTTGATTTCAGTGGCTTGATTTTTTACTCCTAAATGAGGTACACATATTTTTAAATCCCAGTTATTTTCTAATTCCTTTTATCTTTTTGCAGACATCAATACTCTACATTGGTCCAGGGCCTGAGTCAATGGGATGCTCAGATGTCATTTATCTGACCAGATGTAGATGTTTACATCTGAGTTGGCAATCTGGTTGTTTTATCTAGAATGAGCTCTACAGGGGAAGTTCATCTGCAAATAGGCACTTCTCTTCCTAAAGTATGCTTCTACACATGCTGTGTGAGCTAAATACCAGGAGCACCTCTTTCTCTTTTCTGACTGTGAAAGAAGGCATGGGTGAGCAACTCAGATATAAACATTTCTACAGTAGACATCTAAAGATGAGTGAGATGAATCCCAGTTCTACAGTCAGTTTCAGATAATACATCCAGATTAGCTATATCATACCATAGATCCTTCATCAATTTTCATTTGCTGATAAAGAAAAGACAGAAGGCTTTCATCCATATCTCTTTTCATCTTAAAGCAACGGTGGTGAATCCATGACAGAGAGACTACCTCAGCCTTCAGATCTCATTCAGACAAAACACACACACTCTTTTGCAGGATGGAGGGTAAAAGCAGTTTTACTTTCACATAGAAAGCCTTCTTCACCCTCTCAACAGCTTTTCTACATACTGTGTCACAGGGCCAAGGGCAAGAAAAATCAATATGTTATAGTTATCTACTACCAAACCCCTTATTTCTCCCTTTCTGACAAGGTAGTGACATTACACTCATGCTATTGCACATTTGACCAATAAGCTCAAACAAATTATTTTGTTCAGTTTTTGTTTATCCTTTTTATTAAAGATCTAGTAGTACAAAATAAACCCTAGTAAGGGTTTAAGGGATAAGAGAGAAGGGATTTTTTTTACCTTCTGCAATATCACTAATATGCCTGTCTCTCTCTTTGTTAAAAGGTGTGCAGCTGCACTGGCTGGCACCTATGTCTCCTTTTTCTAAGTATCCTTGAATGTGCTGCCTTTTAAGCTTTCTCTCTCTTTCACCACATATGACAGACCTGCCTCCATTCCAACCTCAATGCATTAGCAAAACTGTCATGTGCAATGTAGTGAACTTCTGCCTAGTTTATTGGTATTTTCTGCATAGAACATGCATTTGTCCCTCAGGCTGTGCTGCAAATTGCAAGCCTTATTATGCCCAGCAACTCTTAAACAGGGAGGCTTCAACGAAAAAAGACTTGCCTTCTGTCCTAGGTTGACTGTTGCTACAGGCACTGTCTGAGGGACCAGTTGTGCACACATGCCTGCACGCCACTCCAGGCTGCACCCAGGTTTTGGCAGTCCCATTACACAGGGCTTTTGTGCCTGCTATCCCTGCAACTTTTATCTTAATGTATTTTAATACATTAAATTAGGATTCCTTTTCAAACAAAGCAGGGGAAAATGGTAAGTACTCTAAGTTGAATTTCCTTTTCAAAGAGGAGCTCTTCTTTCAAACTCAACCAGTCAGAGATTTTTAAAGGTATGCTCATTCCTTGTTAGAGGGTAACCATTTTGTTGCATTTTATCCTCTTTCAAAGTAGGATTGAAATAATCCAAGTATAAATTCTTAATTTTCCACTATAATGAAGTGGCTAGACATGTAATGTTGTTCCAAACAACAACTCCAATTTTCTTCACCCAATGCTTTGTCTGCTGTCTGCACTAACTCAGCTAAAAAGATAGGAAAGTAGCTCATACCTTTGAAAAACATGCTTATTGATATGTGGGGGAAAATTTAGTCTTTAGAATTGTTTTGTAAGAACACAGTGACAAGCAAATGGGAAACTGCTGTTACTTTTATGGGCTTGCAAGCACAGTGGTACCTCCTCTGAAATATATTAATCTCTTTGTGCACATGACTGCTTTTATATGCACTGTTTGTGCACTTGATTTTGGTTTAATTATTTTATTCCCTGTTCAGAAAACATGTACCTGGTTGAGTCTTAGTTTAAATATATAGAACAGAACAGAACAGAACAGAGTCTTCAGATAATAATTAGTATTGGATATTTTTGTACCTAGCATTTACTACTCTTTAAAGAGCACTTCAGTCATACACATATTCTAGCTTTTCCTGGCACTCATGATGGCTAAAAATTTACTTCCTCTTTTAAATGAAAAGAGAATGACATACTGGATGATTCCAAGACTTTCATAGCTAGTATGAATTATCTTTAAATTTGTCAGAAATTGTGAAAACTGACAACGCTGTTTAGAGGACCAAGACTTCACCAGGTTTTTTGCAAATGATGGTAAATAAAATTCAGCCCTGTTCATTTAGAATGAAAAGAAGCAAAGCTCAAGATTTTGTTTTTAATGTTTTATATCGAACTCATCTAAAAATGTTTAGATAACTTTGGAAGGAACAGCCTTTCTTTCTGAAACCTTTGTCTGAATGTCTGAATACTCCTGTGCTGGATAACACACGTTTTTTCACAACACCGATGAAATAAGGTTTTGGCCTTCTTTAGAAGGGTGTCTATAAACTGCAGTCTTTGCTCAGTGGCTTTCATCTGATCAGACGCTATCTGTCTGGTCTCCCTCTCCATTTGGCAGAGAGAAATAATCACCTCCAGGCATATCCTATCATGTCAGCTGAAATGCCCTCTGTGGGTGCCTGTGCAGCTCCACTGAGGGTACCTTGATGAATACTGAGAATAGATAGACAACTTTTACAGAGAAAAAAATTAGATTAAATGGTTCTCTCCTGATTGATCATGAGGGGAAACAACCCTGCCCCCATCCTGAGCCAGTGAAACCTGCTACAATAACTCATCCAGGCTTTAAACAGTCAAAGGACTGGCGATCCTGCATTCCTGGGTACATGATGTGGAGCGCTTCAAAGGGAGCTTGTTCTTCACTCAGACTTCAGCAAAAATACCAGGTCAAAGGTTGAGGGTTTGTAAACTAATAATCCCCAGATGACATGAGAGGAGCCGTTACCAAAATTCTTCCCATTTTTTTTTTCTCTCATTCCTTCACTTCATTGGGACTATGTAAAAAAATGGTTGGAGGAACAGTATTTTTAATGCAAAAAGCAACACTGTGAATATCTTCACAGTGAGTGAGGGGAAAAGAGCACACCCCTCTGAAAGGCTACACACTGTCTCACAGTCATTTTAAAACAGGAGCATGCATGAGCCTAGAAGGGTCTTACAGGTCGACTCACTGAAGACTGTACTAATATTTGCAGCTATGTTAATTTGGGGTGTTTTGTTTCTATTCTCTTTTAGTTGCCTTGAAGCTGTCCCAAATTTTGCATCAAAGAGGAGCAACAGGAGTTCAGCAGGCACCCCACTTTTCTGTGAATGAGTTATTAAAAAAATGCACAAGACGAAGCAGAGCACGAAAGCAAATTTCAGTGCCTGGTCTGTACACAGCTCTGCTTTACTAAAACAAGGTTTAGAAATTTCATATGGGAGATTTGTAGGCAGGGAAACATGTGGAAGGGTTGCAAAGACTTGAGGTGCTGAAATAATCTGTAGGAGAGCTATTTCCAGATAGAGGCATGTGTTGTCTCTCAGCCCAACCTGCACAGGATCAGAAGTTTATCTCCTGGGCTCTTTGTCTAGTTCCCCCACAGCTCAAGTACCTCCATCTCTGAAAATGTCAGGTAGAGCAGCTTGTTTTTTCACCCATGGTCCCTAATTACTTGGTCTGCAAAGAAGTTTCTACACTGGGATTTCTATGGGTGTATATGGATAGTGAAAATATTTACAGCTACATGAAACAGGAGGAAAGCAGCAAGAAGGCAAGCTATATGAACAGCAATGCTTTCACGGTGCACTGCCACACTTCTCAGCATGCATAAGGTGCCTCACTGAAGAGCAAGAGTAGAGTCCACCCACTCCAGCAACTACTGATTTCAGTGAGGTATGAAATTTCTTGATTGCCTTCAAGTGGGACAGAGGCTAAAAAAATAGGACTACACTAGGGCCTTACACCAAATGTTTAAAAAAGGTTGATTTTTTCCAAAAGGTCAGTCTTTGACTTCCACCACAATGGTCTTGGTCCTCATGGGTTTCGCATGAGGGAGGAATTGTCTACTAGTCAGATCTGATATGACAGTCACTGTGCATGGTGCTCATCAGACCAGCTCAGGTTTTCTTGTAGCTAGAAATATGGGTGCAACACAGACATAAATATAGCAGTTTAAAAGCTAAATGGCCAGTCTGAGCTGGTTAGCTGAGCTCTTCCTATAAGTAAAAAGGTGAAGAGAAAAAAAAAAGAATTTTTTTAACAGCTCCTCTGATGTCATTTGGAGATTACTATTTACACACCTTCATCCTTTGACTGAATTTGTGCTAAAGGAGAAAGACTAGAACAGTGGGCATAAAGCTCAAGGATTATGGCATGAAGTGCTTTATAGATGAAAAAATAAACTGTGCATCCATTCAGATAGTTACACAGAACTGCTTCCTACCCAATGCTGTCATCGTTTCTGCTGGGGTCTTTCTTCTATCCTCCATCCAAAAAAAAAAACACTTTTTCAGAGAAATAGCTTTGGCTGCAAAATTCTCTTTTTTGTCTTTATGAACAATGGTCAGAAAAAAGTTGAAGGTAAAGCCACAAAATGGTGGCCCCTTTCCACATACCCTACCTCCAACATAGCCAGTGTGGTTTTCCTTAAGAATAGCAAATTTGTCGTATAGCTGCAGCAAATGCAAAGCATGATCCATATGGCTTATCATAGCCAAAAATACACGACAGAGAAAAGAAGGAAAATGCTTAGTATTACAAAATCAACAGACAACCCTTATGCTTAGAAAAATGTAAGCAATTTATTACTAGTCTAACTTGTATAATTCTGCATGATTGTAAGAAAGCAGGAGAGTTTGATTGTTGGGAAAAAACAATCAATCTTTTACTGGAATCTCAAGGATCAAGGCAAAACATGGCATTGAGCCCAGCTTTAATAACCTCCAATGGACATATGAACTTTAATTTTCTTCAGTAGAAGGTATTTTTTCTTAGAGTGCTTTTTTTTTTCCTTTGGACAGATATTTGACTACTGTAGAGCTCATAATAGACACAAGCTGCCTTCAATTCATTGTTTCATAAAGTGTGTGGTGTCTGAGTTCTGCATTAAGAAGAAAATTATTGGAACTACTGGAATTCCCTGAATATACCTTTTTTATATTTTAAGGGTTTTTTTTAACTCTTCTTTGGTAAATTGGATGAATTAATTAAAAAGCAATTTATATTGCTTTTTTGTATAACTGGCTTCTGCGGAAAAAATGAAATTCTCAGCTCCTAAACTGTAAAATCGCATTACCCTTTAATAGGAGTATACTCAATATTTGATAGATCTGTGATCTTTAATTATTTTTTGCAGTGTATCTGTCCCAAATTTCCCTTGTATATTTGTTTGCGCTAGTTTATCTCTGAGGGAAATCCCAGCTGTGGTTAAATTCAAGTACAACTGAAAAAAACAGACCTTTAAATGTTCCCACAACACTTCTGTTTCTTCATTTTCTAGATGATGGATTAGGACTGGTTTTAGCCCAAGAGCTTTCATGTGCTGTATGACATGAAAAGGTGGGGGTGAAACAAAACAGGAGAGAACTCAGTTAGGTTTGGTTGTTTTTTGCCTACCTTTCCTTCTTACACTCCCTTTGTAAATATACAAGTTTCAGGATGAAATTCAGTTCTTACACACAGGCACCAAGCCAAACAGAAGTCAGCTGAAGCGGGAACATGTCTATGAACATATACTAAGTTGAAATCTGTCTTTTAAGCATTTATAGACAGAACAATTCTGCTAAGAGAACATAATGCATCATATATTACATGTATGATGCTGGGAAAGCTCAGAAAGAACCCGTGGAAGGAATGTTGGCCTTGACACTAGCTCATTCCAAAACTCATCCTATGTAGATACAGCTCTTACTTAGTTGACTGATAATAAGATGTTTTTTTCAGAAAACGTCCCTTAACTTTTTAAATTTAAGTGACAGCATCCTCATTCCATTTTATTTGTCCTCCCACGCCTCCCCGCCCTTTTTATTCTTCTCTATTTACCCCAAGAAAAATACTTCAGGCTACTTATGGAAACTCTAGAAATTTTGATTCTGCAACGTATTTTGGGACAGGAATCAAAACTGAACTCTCAGAATTACTCAGAAGCCTGGAAAAGACTTTCCTTCCTGCTTGTATAACTAACAGTTATATCTGATATTGGTAAAATCTTGGTCCCATGATGAATGTACAAAAATTTCAAATGACTTTAGCAGGAGCTGTTCTTCACCACGTCTTACTTCCACTGACTACCTGAAAAGATGATTCTCTAGCACCCAAAAATAAGAGAGACATTAGTATCATTTGAGGTACCACTATTTTAACTTTTACCTGGAGGTCTTGTAAGAGGAAAAAACTTTTCTTTGTTAAATATTTAATAACCAATATACTAAGGCTGAGGATACTTCTTCTGAATTGCAGAACAAACCCAGTGTTCCTGGTGCTGCTAAATTTAAGATCTACATGGGTTTGTATGGAGCTGAATGAATTTTATTGTACATTTAATAGACTTTATTATAATTGCTACTTCTGTAAAGCCAAAGATGGTGCTAATACCAGTGACAGTGCTTAAATGCGTGTGTCATTCCTGGGACTCCTAACACTGCCAAGTACACTATTAATTATACAGGTGCCTCAGGTGACTTGTAGTTACATTAAGTGATCAGAGTAAGAACTTGCTGAATTTCCACCACTTGGAAAGGGTTGCTGCCCTGCTGTTTTGGTCTGGATTCTATCAATAAATCAAAAGATACGTGAATGAGTGTTTGAGGATTCCCAATGGGTAAAATCTGTAATATGCCAAAGGGAGTGTGAATGACTCACAGCTATTTTAGGGAGAACTTGCAGCCACAAATTAAAAACCCTCATGATGTATTTATAACTGAATTTATTTTCAGCACTACCTCCTGCTAAAAAAAGAAGCAGAAATTATTTTATATCTCGCTTGCTAGATGAAAGGCCCACACAAACAGGGTAATATTAAACTCAAGGAAAACAAAAGGAAGCACAAAGAAAGGGGAAAACGTTTTTCAGTCATGGTCTTCTTACGAATGATTTAAAAAATGAGAAAAAAAAAATCAGAACTGATTTCAGCTGATAGTGCCCTCCTAAAGTCCAAAGACATTAGCTGATTGTATTGACCTCCATTCCATTGCAGTAAGTCACTACCAACTCCTCATAAAATGACTACAGTGCGATAGCGTCTGCGATGACACATTTTGAAACCAAATCTTTGGAAACTAAGTTTTGCCACTGCTCATTACTGCCATTACATCCAACGGGAAAAATGACATCATGCTCTTACATCGGCAGTTATCAATGTTTGCTCTGGGGACCTTTGACTTTGAGGAGAACTAAATGATACAGGTGTTTGCATGCATAATATCCAAATATTTGCACAGACTATATGTATTTGCACAGGGCTGTGTTTATACAGGTTCCTGTCTGAAGTGGCTAGCTAGAAACAAGCTCCCTTCTGAAACCTATATGATTGTGCCAGCGTGCAAAGACGTAGGGTAAACTACCTGAGGCAAAGCACTTTGTATATGGGCCCAAAAGGGACGCAGGCTGGTCTGGGGGCTCAGCTGCCCCAAAACATGAGCACTGGGCCTTGGGCTTCGCCGCACTTCCCTGCGCAGGTATGCTCCGGGGCTGCAGCTATGATATTCGCCTGGGGCAGGAGCCCAGGCTCACCCGGCGCAGGGAGCTGCTTGGAGGCATCTCAGCTCCCAGCTGTGCGTCTGGGACTTGCCAGGCGGGAGGAGGCCGGGTCCACGCATCACCCTGTCAGCCCGGCTGGCGTTGCTGAGCTTGCCGAGTGAAAAAATGCAGCGCTGAGCCTTATCAAAAGCTCTCCCCTGGGGAGGGGTACCAGAGGGAAGTTTAATGGCCTGCATTAGCGGGGAGCCGTCCTTCTTTCCCCTCCCTGCAGTGCGCCCCGTCTGGCTAGCAGGGTTTTCCAGCGCCAGATGAGCATCATCTTGAACTCGTTAATAATGCCCTTGTCTCCCACCGCTTCTTTTTTCCCTTTGCCTTTCCTTTTTTCTTTTTTTTTTTTGCACAAACAAACTGTGTTTACCCTCCCTTCATCTACAAAACAAGGGTGATATCAAGTGATCTGGTTACCCCTCAAGATATTTATTTTAATACACTGGCCTTTCACTTCTGAAGATTAGATAATCCTCTGGGAGGCAAGAAAACCTTAACAGTGAAATTCAAAGGGACTTGGAAATGTTTTGGTTTGGATTCATTAAATACCTTACATGTGTGAAAGACTTCTTTACTATTTAACCTCTCTTAGTTTTTGTAGTAATACAAATACCGCATGTTGTATTCTGAAACTGCATTTGATCCAAGACATTTCTTGTGTTAAAAATGTGCAGCTCAGTAGTACCAAGCTGGATGATCTTTCAGATCCGCCACATTAGAAAATTCAAACAGGACACGATTAAGACTGTCCCGAGCCCCACTCACACTGTCAATACGTGGCGTGGCGCACTCCAAACTGCACGAGGCAGGGCAAACACCAGGGCAAAGCAGCACTAACCCAGGGACGTTTAACCTGATACAGGGCAGTTCTGCAAGTGAAGCGTCCTGGCAAAACAGGGCCCGTTTCCCCTCTCCCGGGCGCCCCGCCGCCCCTCGCCCTGGCGCCTTTCTCTGATGCAGGTCGCTATTCCCACTGCAGAAACCCCTCTCCCTTGCCCCCAAAGGCAGGGAGGAGCACTCGCTCCAGGGCAGCCGGGGGGCCTGGCTCAGCAGACACCAGTAAAAAAATTCGGGGGCCTTACAAGCCTTGTGTTACCCTGAGTTACAGAGCGGGAGGTATTTTTGCTCCAAATACCTGCGGGGAGAAGTGTTAAAGTACCGGGGATGACGCATGAGGGTCTCTTCAGTTACTATTTCAGTGATAGAAATTATTGCCATCAGAAATTAAAGCTGTAACTGTCCCTGCTCAGCCAAGAAGGCTTCGGCTAACAGCTTTGGCAGGAGCAGGTGCTCAGTTGCTCAAAGGTGAGTCCAAAGAGAAAGAAACCTAAGGGATCGACACAGTTTTAAGAAGTTCTTCATAACAAAATGTGAATACAGCCATAATCACTGGCAGATTTTCCTCCTCAGTGAAGAAATTAAGGTACATCTCCTCCCCTGCTGTAGCTTTGCATTGTTTCTGCCACATAGAGCAGCTGCCGGAATGTTTATTTTTAAAATGTGATATTAAGAAATCAGAGTCAAAGGCAGTTTGGTTGCTTTTTTTATCTGGCAGTGAAATGGCTGTCTTAGAAAGTATGCAGTCCTATTTTTTAGCAAGGAAATGGTTTGATGGATTAAAATTTACAGTATAAGGTAAACAATTGCACAGAACTCTTTATTACAAAAAATTATTTTTCCCTTCAGGGCAGCTTAGTGCTTTCACAATAGGCTGATGAAAGAGGCTCTCAGTAGTCTTTTTCTTGTATAGGCTGCACAGTATCTCATGTGAGGTAATAAAATATGGAAGAGCAGCACAAGTGTATATGGAGGAGAGAAAAGAGGGGGAGGTAAAGCAGGCAAAATTAGCTTCTGATAGTCAACTGTCCCAGCTGGAATTAGATTATGTCACTTGTGAATATTTCATAGTTACCAGCTGAAAGGCATCTAGTAAAGCAATTAAAGCCAATCAGCAGAAGATCTGAGTGTTTTGCTTCTCGTCAGCTAAAATAAGCCACGAGTTATATTAACATTTTAAGGAAAAACAATATACTTCTTCCAGTTGAAGGCAGGAAGGAAATTCAGTTATGATTTTTGTCAGCAAGTGTGTATTGCTGGATGGTAATTGCAGAGAATATTTTTCTGCCAGGTTGGTTTTCACTCTCTTCATGAAGAGCCTTTCCCCCCCTCCCCACCTGAACTTGAAGGAAGGTTTCCTTTCTGCTTTCTGTTTCCTCAGGGTGGAGGAGAAAATGCCAGAGCCCTGACCCCCTGTGTGTCTGCAGGGCTTTGACGTCTTCCTGGTAAGTTGTGAGCTCCCTGGGCCAGGAAGGAAACAGCCTGAATGCCGGCTGAGGCACAAAGCCTGCAAAAATAAAGTAACTCAGGGGTGTCTGCCTCTCAGGGGCATCACTTGAGAGGAAATACTTCAGGAGAGGATGGGAATGTCTATGATGTGCTGGGCCACACAGGAGATATCGAGGAAAACCACCTTCTTTCAGATCTGACTGAAGTGTTTTATTTTAGCTATTGGGTGACATTTGGCTAACTTAGAAGGCCTTATCCTGAATACCTTATTTAAAGTATGCTCCCACTAATGCTAAAAGGGAATTCTGTCTGAAGGAGGCAGCAGAGGCAGAACTTAGCTTTTCTTTTTTTCTTCTTCTTCTTCTTTTAATATGATGCTAGGGAGCAGATTGATTGCAGTAAAGAACAGAAATAAGTTCCTGTTTCCTCAGCACTGATGCATCAGGAGAAATTAAACCTAATGCTCATTTTCTAGAATGACATTAACTTCTCTGAAGAAATGAATTGTTCAGCTGGCCTCTTAATCTAGATGACAGTTTTATTACAATTAAAATATCACCTCTAGGAGGCCCTTTGTTTGCATTTGACAGATTTTATTGTGTTTATATAGGCTAATGAAGCAGAACGAAATTACGCAGCTTATATTAAAATTAAATGACTGATTTATTGTATTTAAAACCCAAAATTTATCATGCATGGTCTTTAATGCCACACAAACTACATTAGTACACTGTTGTTTCATATTCTACTTCAGTGATTTGCCCAATTGAATAAGGCTTTGTGAGTGCACTGAAAATAGGTGAATTAATGCCCAGGTAGTGAAAATGGAAAAGACTGCCTCTAAAAAGTTTAGAAGGGTCAAAACTTTGTGAAGCCTGTGCTTCAGGTCAGTGGTCCTAATTTCATGGATTACTATCAATGATTTCATTGAAAGGTTTTAATTTGAGCCTTTACCAACTGAGCTCTGCTTTTCATTGCTGAATGTTATTGTTACTTATCTTTATTGATCTAGCCAACTTTGTTATTTCCCATTGAACTTGCACCTCAAATGGTCCCTACATTATAGGATCAAAGTAAGTAGCAAGTATTCAGTTTTCCATGTAAGCACTGATCTGATCACCATAAATCTGAATAGAAGCTGATACAAACTAGTCTTTATAATGTCAACACTAGTATTTATAATGTCAGAGGATCAAGTTCTTCTCACTTTACTTTGGATTTCTGTCATTTAGATGCATACAGCTCACCTACCCATCCTTTCTTTTCTTCCTCCATTAATGGAGAGAATTAGGCACAGGGAGAGTTTCACGGGGCATATTTTAGATGCGGACTTTAGGATGAGATGGACTGTGCTGTAAAGTGTCAATTCCCTTCCATATAGGGGAAGCCAAAGGTGATTAGTTCCAATGAAGACATCTACAATGTAGAAACCTAAGTTTAGTCAGATTAGTGTTATGGCTAAGGTCTGAAATATTGCTAAGATATGTGCCAATCACAACAAATCTGTTGCTTTTTTATTGGTAATCCAAACATAAGTAAGGAACTAGAGATATTGCTTTTTTGTAATTACAAAGATTTATATTACTTTTCATAAATCAACTTAAAAAACAAATGACGGGACTTATTACCACCAAAGTGTATCTGATTTACTTTATAGGAAGCTTTCATTAGAGCAAGAAGTGCTTTTTGAAATAGCAATTTTGCTGGAAACTTATGTTTTAGGGAATAAATTAATTTCACAAATCCAGTTTGAATTTGGTAACTAACTTTGGCCAAAGCATAATAAAAAGGGAAAGAGGATTCTGCAAGATCATTTTCTTTTTTAACGGGAGTGCTTCTTGTACTCATATGACATCACTGATTTTTGTTTTCCTTTGTAGTACTGCTATACCTTCAGCTTGGCTTTTACCTCCACTTTGGCCATTAGCTCATTGACATATATTGTTTCTGCTCAGTTATTAATATGGTAGGATAGAGTGAAGAACTTAAGTAATTTTTGTGATTAAATATATTGTGTAATAAAACATATCATTCTCTCATATATGTGGTATGAGTAAGTCAGATGTAGGGATTAGCTTTAGTTACTAGGGTTTTATGAAGGACGATGAGTCTCACTGCCCTAGTCCTTCAGCTCCCAGCTGTCTGTGCACAGGGTCTGTAGATCTATAGATCCAATGAATTCATTTGCCTGCCTGTGGTGTGGCATCCACCAGTTTCACCAGCAGAAGGCTTCATTTAGTCTCCAGCACTCAATTCTTCCTTATCTGAATTGTAGAAAAGCAAGTCTGAGCAGGAAATAATGTAGGAATAAGGTCCTGGGAGCTCTTTTCCACTTGCTGCTACCTCCTTGTTTCACCATAGAAAACACATATGCTCACAGACTTGTTAAGCACCTGTACTGTAAAATGATCTGGCACCTATCATTCATTAAGAGGTAGGACATCTTAGAAAAAATAATCTTCTTTAAAATAAAAGGACTCTGATTCTGAAATAATTAGTTTTTAAAGTTGATATGAGGAACAACTGTGCCTGGTCATATAACTACTGCAGCATGAAGTTTCCTTTGCATGACTCACTCAAGGAAATAACACTTCCCTTCCACTGAATTTCCAGTTAGAAAAGATAATACACCATATTAGAACATACAAATGCTGAAAAATATTGATGTTTTAATATACTACCGTCATCCTCACTGAAATCAAGGGGTCAGGTTGTGGCCCATCCTGCAGCAAAGGGCCAAGAGCAAAGCCCCTTATGTTGCCTCTTTCAAAGTTTCTAGCCTGAGGATAGATTTATCTTTCTAAGACAGGTCCAAGGTCCTGCCCACAGATCTCATGAAGAGACCGGATGCCCTGGCAGTCCTGGAAAGCTCATTAGTGGAGAATGTGAGCTGCCATAAGAACCTTACTTATATTTAAGAAAAAAAAAAAAAGTGGGAGGAGGGGGGAAGTAATATGCCTGTGAGTGGGGGAACAATATACTTCCTCCCTAGAGTAGAATCACCTATTCCTTGCTATCTGACTTGTCTGGCTTCTGTCCCTTTCACTCTAAATAAATCAAGGTGTTGCAATGATTCTTATGAGCAAAATTGTTTCTATGTAATAATGATGTGCTCACCTGCATGGCATTGTTATATAATACCTAGGCAAGCTGTTGTATTTTGCAGCAGATAACTTGTTATAAAATAGGTATCAGTCTGCACTGTATGGGGAAAAAAATGAAGAATTTGTGACAAGAAAGAAGAAAAGTTCTTTTTGTGAGTTTGTGTAAAGTATACCTATCAAGGAAGAGTCGTGTGTGTGTGTATGGATCAGATATCAGTTGGACATGATATACTTGAAAGCATTGAAGCCGAGTGTTCAGAGACAGAGAAGTGAAGAGGGCTGTAGAGACATATTTGATGATGTAGACATTGCATTGCCATATTTATCTAGGAATAATCTGTTAGATCGGATTTTTGGTGGTTTCCTTATATTTGAATGACTTCCTCTTCTTTTGGGATAGGAAAATTAAACATGCAAGTATGTCATAATCTACTTATTTTACTTCATTTTTATGAGGTGACGAATCACTCATTGCTTTGTTCTTGGAAATGTTTTGGGTGCCTGTAGGACAGACAGTCTCATGGAGGGCCTGGGGACCACAAAGGACCCTTTATTCCAAACTAACTGGACAAAGCCCTGAAGGTTTTAATTCTTGTTGGCCACTCATGCTGGTAGAGATGCCTTACTTCCCTTTCAATGCTGCTATTTTCATTTTTCATTAAAAGACAGTTAGTTGAATTAGGAAAGGAGGATATTCCATTCTGGGATTTATAGACAGAAAACTGCTGAGAGACAGCTTGGTATTTCGGTGTATTTAAAAGGGCCTGCTACATGTTAAGGCTATATGGAACAGAAGTGAACATGCCAGAAAAACACTCAGCCCCTACACTTGCCAGCAAAGGTGTTAATATTTTTTCAGTTCTAGTAGAAGCTTATTGGGATATGCAAAACTCATTCGTTAAGCACTGCTGGAGAGTGACAGATGCTGACATATATAATTTGACAGCTGCAAATACCAGGTACTAGAAAGTGTCATTTCCCATAAGTATAAAATAATGGGTCATTATTCCCTGACAGATTAAAAACCAAGTGCGATGAATATATGAATCCATAATCCTGTGTACTTTAAAAGAAAAATAGAACATTCTTTTTCTTGTTCCAGAAGTAAAGGTGATTTCCTTTGTTCTCATCTCACCTGGCAGGCACCACTGCCAACTGCTAACTTGCTGATGAGGTGGAGCAGAGGAGGGAGTTATACCACCTGCCTTAAGCAATTAAGACCTTTGCGTGTCCAAAAAGAGCACTTTGGCTCCCTCAATAGCCAGTGCACAAATGGCACATGCATCCAGCAGATAGTTCTGAGATGATAACTGTGGTCTGTCGGATTGCAAGAGGATCCCAGGAGCCTAGGCACCCAAAGTTAGGTGCCCACCAGGAATGCGCGCACGCTCTCCTTACAAGTGTTCCCTGTCCTACTTTGTGTCTGATCTGTAAGGATGTAAGCCTTTACGTGGCTCCAGTAAGAGAGCTTTGGCTGTCTTGCTTTTAACTGAGTCCACGTTTCTTCTGCTGCTGTGCTGGCCGCAGGCAGCTAACAGCAGGAGATCCCCGAGATTTTGGAAGGAGCACTGTTAGGTAGGTTTGCTGTGCTTGGAGCAGGGGGAAATCTGTCCACTGGTTGACAGAGAAGCAGGGAGGGGGCAGAGACTGTTCAAACTCGGGAGCTCTGCTTGCTTGCTGGGCTCGCTGGAGGTGCTGCATGTAGATGGAGTGATGCTCTGTCAAATGTGGCCTTAGTCCTAAAAGAGGCCCCTGGGTGCTATTCTTGTATGTGGACACTTAACGCATTTGACATGGATCTAATTGATCTCAAAGCGGTTTCTGATACCTGCCTGTATTTGCCCGGCTTGCATCTATAGTTACAGCTATCCTGTACTTTATGTAGTTCATTATGTGATTAACAGCAAAAACATGGCTATAAAGTACCTTCTCCCCTCCACCCCACCCCCATGCTGATTATCAGGCCCATTCCCACAGTAGTGTTATATTGCACCAGATATTGCTGAGACCAAAGGCTGTTCTCCAGCTGAGGGAGTGAATATTGTCCAGTCACGATGCCTACATCACTGTTTTGGAAAGGAGCATGGCAGGAGCTATTACAGTGCCTTTTGATTCACTGGAAAAGTCACCTGAACAGAGGAGATCTCTTGATATCTAGTTAAGTAGGCTTTGAAAATTCTTCCCAGCAGCGCTGCAAGTGTGAAGCAGCTCTGACGTGCTGAGAAAAGTATGCTTTGGTGTCTTTTGGGACAAGGTTTTCTTTTGTGCATTAGGTACTTACAAAAAGAAGCGTTATTTATTCATTTATTTCAGCTTCTTTAAATCTGCGTGTCTTAGATGTAATACAAGATAGGGCCATTACAACTGGCAAGTTTGAGCTCTTGTGTAATAGAGATCCTGCAGAATTTCACTCCAATTCTTGCATTAGAGAACTTGTTCTTTTTTCACACAAGTACAGTTGCTTGCATTAAAGACTAACTAACCAAATAATGACTCCTAACCATTATTTGCAGCACCTGTGTTGGTAATGTTTTAACAAAATATTTGAAACATTTGCAAGGAATTTTAAACTGTAACTCGCATTATACTGCCAAAATAGTATAGAGATTTAGATACTGTGGCAAATTTTGCCTATGTTCTTTTTGTTGATTTTAGCAAATGATATTCATTACTGTCTTTGGATGTAGAAAATTAGAGGCATGATAAAACCACTGGAAAAACAGCATTCAAGTTAATGGGCAGATCTCCTGCAGTCTGTGGGGTTCAAGACTTTTTTTTTGCATGTCTTTTATATTTGGCACAGTAGCCTCCTGGTCTGAGACTGGACTCCTAGGAATTCTGATCATATAAATAATAACTAGATGACCCTTAAACAGCATGACCACACAGAACAAATAAATGTAATCACAAATCTGTATATTGAATATATTTCAAATATTCAGATTTAAATAACTCATTACTCAGATCACAAATATTAGTTTAAGGGCTGGATTAAAGAGAACTCTTCCCCTTCCTCCAATCCACTGCGTTCTTCTCCTGTATTTCACAGCTAATGGTGGTTCAGAGATGTGCAGAATTTGAGGATTTTCTGTTTTTTTTGTTTTATTCCTAGGAGATTGTATCTTCAGGCTGCCAGTCATTAGGTTGAATTGGTCAAAGGGGATGTTTATAGGTGCCTTACACCAGTCTTTGTGAACTCGGTCTTGCACTATCCACAGTGTAAAACACCAGTCTTACGACACCAGTCTTACAACACCAGCTTTGTTTAAAAACAGGTACTTGGCCTATTGGCTGGCAGCTGGGTATATTTTCAGCTTCAGGAATATACTTTTTTAAGCCTTTAGAGACAAGGAGCATTGGATGAAGTTTGCAGGTTAGGATATTACAGACAAAGCTATGTAGCTGGCATTGCAGAGATTAAATGAATGGGTACATTTTCTCTAGGCTCTTAAACTCCACACTGATCAAGCTAAGTGTTAAAGAGCTATAAAATATTGTTATTAATAATTACTTAGGTAAGGCCCAAACTTCTATCCATCGATAGCATATGTGGGATATGTGGGATATGTGTATTTGGCTTGTAAGCTAATCATTGGTTAGCTTTCAGAGAATATAGGGTTTTTTTTCCCCCCTTTTTAATTGCTATATCATAAGCAGTAGAGCTTATGCACATTACCCATTCTAGAGTCAAGATCTAAAAGGAAAAGAATCAGGAACTGAAAATTAAGATCAAAAGCTTATATTGAGGGTTTTCATTTTCTTGTTATAGTGCTAGAGCTTGATAACCAAAATTTCACTTTGATAGACAGCTCAGATAGATAGGAAGTACAGCAGATGGCTGTAGTAACAATACATCTCTCATCTTAGTGTTTATTGGTGGTCTAGTTTGCTTTCGTGTGCATAAAGTAGAAAGGAGCTGTAAAGGCAGTAGCTGAGGATGTGCTATGTGTGGAGCGCTAGTAAAGTAGCTGAGACACTGCTGGCAGCAGGAGCCTACCAGGAGGCTACCGTATCAGAACACAAACAGCTGGCTGCCAGCACCATAAACTCTAGGAAGTGTTGTGGGTGATTAGTTGCTACTCCTAATGTGTGAAAGTTGGCCTGTCTGAGCACAGGCAAGAATAAACTCCCTCTTACTACTTGCCATTCATATGCAGAAGTCGCAGGACATGATGGGATTGATTAAAACTCATAAAAACCAGGAAGTTCAGTGTTAGAGTGAAAACCATGGCAATGACTGTCTCTTTCTATTTGGATGTCACTGTGTGGAAAAGCTAAGGTGAAATGAAAAGGAACAGGAAATAAACTTCAAACTGAGAATGGGACAAAACTCTAATGGGAAAAGCAACTTGGTCAGGAAGGAACACTCAAGCATATAATATAAGGCACCTGGCCTTTGAAACATTTCTCATTTTTAAAGTAAACCTCAGTGGTCCTGGAACAATAACTGGGGAATGGTCCACCAAACACACATTCTGTTGAATACCTCAGTCTTTTTTTTTCCCGCAAAGAACAGCACCCTTCCTATTTCCACCATCCCCTTAAGCTGAATATTCTGAATAAACACCACTTCAGTTTAAAAAAAAAAAAAGAAAAAAAAGGCAGGATGCGAAGAAGAGAATATGAAAGTTCTGGTCTTGAAACCGTTCAGCTACAGTTATCTAGGATAAAATGTTTAGGAAGCTATTTCAAAACTGAATCAACTGTGACTGTAAATCTGGGCATTTGACATAGATTAAAATTATCCTTGTTTTGTGCTGCATAGCAGTTTCAGTATTTTCTTTCTGCAAAAGATTTCTCTCACTGCATTGACTGTGGAATAGATGTGAAAATCAAGGGCAGAAGGTGAGGCTACTTAACCTTTTTTTATATATATACCTTCGAGCCTTCTGCTTTAAGCAATCATAACAAAGATAAATATTTATATAGCACCTGCCAGTCTATGGCTTAAAAGCACTTAACACACTTTAATATATACTATATATGCTATTGCACAAGAATGGAAAAAATACAGTTCTAAGGTGAAAGGTAGTTTCTAGCTGATAGCAATGCTGGAAAACAGAAAGGAAGGAGAGTTTAAATCAAAGTGAAACAGAACTACTTAAACAGGGAATTGATTAGAAGAGCAGAATTGATTAGAAGAGCAAAGTTAATACTTTATCTGCTGCCAAGGTTGGTGGAGAGATTTCCAAAGCCCTTTTTTTTTTTTTTTTCTCTCGTATCTTTCATAAACAGGATGTAAATCTTAGCCCAATGAAGTAAATGGATGGTTTAATACTTTAACGAAGGAAATGATTTTTTTTCCCTGAATTTAGTAAGATACACACTTGGAAGAAATTGTAAGGCCTGGTTCTAAACTCCCACAAGGGGTTAAGAGGGATTGTAGAAATGACTGATGCTTTTGTCTAAGCAATCAAACTAAAATCTTCAGTGTGGGGAAGACCACAATATTTTTGAGTGCTTTTCCTCACAAAAATGTCATACACAAATTTTATTTTATTCAGCATGATCCACTTCATCACAATTGCAAGAAAAGTAAAGGAAATGAAGGCTTATACCAGGAAATGCCATTTTTGCTTTTTAATGCTAGTCAGCAGTCCAATGACTTAGGGGTCATTCTCAGGAGAATACCAGTACTAGCAGATGATAGCAGAGGGAACTTTTATTTCTTCCATTGTTACTGTTCCATGTTGACTAAATAATTAAAGATTTACTGCAGAAGGCTAGTGAGCAGCAGAACTACAAGCCTTAGCTGAAAGTCCTAGGGGTTGCTCTTTATAGAAAGTCATTCTCATTTTGTGAAATGAGTATTTAAGTATTCCATGAAAAGCAGGACCCCTCCAAGAGGAAGGCATGAAAGAGCCTTGACTCAGAATGCCCTGTCTCACAGGACAGATTTATATCATAAACATAAGCAAACTACTAACTTTTGTATGTGTAATCTTAATTAAAGCAGAATTTGACTTTTTTCCTTTTTGGCCAATTAGGAGATTTTTCTGCCTACTGGGAAGACTATTCTAAGAAACAATTTAAATATCCTAAATGATAGTGTGTATATAGTACAAATATGCTAAATTTTAACCCTCAAGGAGTTCTTAGCTCTTCTACTTTCTCACAAAATTGGTTCAATAAAAATTAGTCTAGATTGAAGAGGCATACTCCATATTTCATTCTTGGCTGAGAGATACCTTAGCCCAGGGCTGTAAAAGCAGTTGTAATCTAATACACAGTTTTGGTCAATAACCTCAAATGAGTTTTCACAAAATCTCCATCCCATCTTTCAGACCCCTAAGAGTCCATAGGAATAAATAGGCTGACTACCAGCCACGCTGGTCCAAACAAGCTGGTATAGGGTAATACACATTGTGCTGAGACACTAACCCCGGTCCTGGGATACTTTAACTCTGTTGATATGACACTCAGCCTCTGCTAATCTCCTCTCCACCCCCTGAGGAGGGAGCCTGGAAGCCATCAGCATGCAGGCTGGCTAGCCAAAGGAACATGCTAAGTTGCCTCCTATTCTAGATCTGTGTCTTTCAGAGCTGGCTAGAAATGCCTAAATAAGGGTGTGGTGTGTTGGCGTTGCACACTAAGTTTTGGCAGACACCTTCCAGCACATGGGAGAACTGGGTCCGTCTTAGCCAAGCCAGACTTCTGGCACCGGCCTCCTGCCTTCTGGTGTCTCCTCTGCCTGAGCTGGTGCTCTGGCATGTCCTGACATTGCTGAATTTCCCAAACTACTTCCGTTCAGGAATATGACCCAAGGAAGGGGCAATGCACCAGGGAGAGGGGCACTTGGCTGGCAGGCCCTCCTCAGCCTGGAGCTATCAGCAGCTAGGAATTTCTCTCTCGGGCGACTGCCCTGACCTTTAGATTAAAAAAGAGGAGAGAAGAGAGCACTCTTTGCCTTCCCTGCTGAAGCTGGACCACAGGAATGCATGATTTAGGCAGTACGCAAAGGGAAACGTGACTCTAGTCTAATTGCTATGGCATTTACTCAAGAGGCGGGAGACTTGGGCTCTGTCCTTGTTCCCAAGCCTGGTAATATATTTTGTTTTTAAGAAAAGTGAGTAAAATACATAAACAGAGTTGGGAGAAGGGATAGGAATGCAGGGCTTCCTTCTCCTGTTAACTACAGCAATATCTCTCTTTTCCCTCCTGCCTTTCCCACATTAATTTTGCTGGGAGGGCAGCCTCCTGGGGGAAAAAAAAAGAAAGCACTGAGCCCTCATTTTCTTTTTCGTGCTCAAGTGCTCTAAGCACATGTAATACATGGGCAGCAGCACCAGAAGCATTCCCCCAAATTCTTGGACATCTTTTGCATGAAAAGAGTGAGCAAGTAATCTGTATTCTGAGAGTTAGTTCAGACACATTGGCTGGAGGGACAGGAGACTCCTATGATCACAAGATATACAGGGAAGAGGAAAGATTTTTAGGACCTTCTCCAACATTTCTCAGTAGCTAATATCAGTTTTTGTCTGCTCTGTATGCTGGCTACAGTGAAACCCATTGCTAAGTGCTTAATTCTCACTATACTTTTATAAGGGCATTTAAGCACCTAACTTGGAATTGTGAATTGCACAGAAGCCTATAGATTACTTATAGCAATGCTGCCCACCAATGAGCCTATGCTGTTTTCTAGATCTGACCAAATGCTTTATAGGGAAGGCCTTTTACTCAGTTCTCTAATCATATTTACAGAAGTTTTAGAAATGCCATTACAAAACAAGAGATTTCCATGATCTTACGGCCTCAGTGCATTCCCTAAACAGATTTTGTTATGCTGTGGGAGATGCTTATGCAAATAGAAATGACAGTAAAGAAAATGAAGAAAAAAAGAAATCAGGACATAAGAATAAAGCTGCATTTCTTCTAACTCTGTCAGCTTGGCTGTATTTTCCTTCTGACAGCAACTTTGAAATGGCAAAGGAATTTCTTCTTCCAACTCTTTCTGTGACCCAAATGCATAATTGATGACAATGTATTGGCTACATGAAAGCCTCACAGAAACCACCAGGAAAGCATTGCACATTATTTTTTCCTCCTTTTGCCACTATGTTTTTACAGATGTGATATGTGGTTTAAGAAGCCAAAGCAGACAGGCATGCTTTACTTCTGCCAAATCGTCCAAACAAAGAAAAGATTTCTTTCCTCTCCCTTTCTCTTCCCCTCCAGACAGCTAAGTAAATCAGACTAAAAAATTATATATTAGCTTTTAATTGGCATATCTAAGAAAATTCATGAGTACAATTACACATTTAGAACAAATAATAAAACAACATGCCCTACAAGAATGAAACTCAGGCAATGACAAAAACCCAATTCCCTTTGTCAGTGTGTGTATGATTTGCTGGCATCCAGAGCGTGCAGCTTTCGCCATATTGAGTATTTGAATGCCACCTAGTGGGCCTGTATGACCTGAAGTCACTGGAACAATTAAATTCAATCCATACTCATTGATTAATAAATGACACTGATTAATAAATATTGCAGCTGAATCTAGAACCGGGAGCAGTGGATCATAAAATATCCTACAGGGCAATCAGTTCAGTAGCAGCAGCTTGGGGCAGAATTTGCCCTAGCACGTTGCTAGGGTGCCAGAAATATCATCTGCTAGTCCAGAGTTGGCAAAGAAGAGTGCACTTGCATCACAGTTATTTCTCCTGATACAGAAAAGGACATTGGTCTCTCTCAAGCATCCTCTGGTACTTGAATACCCTTATAATAGATAAGATCTTCTCTTTGAAGCTCATAGAAAATCTAAATATGAAGACAGTTGTGGGACCCTTTTGGCACTGCAGGAAAGATATGAAAATAGACGGTGGCTGACTGCTTTGATAAATTGCCAGTCTGTCATGCTCAGTGCAGATGGAGCTGTGGTAGTTGTAATGATGGATTTAGTTTTCTATTGTTCTGGGAAAAGGCAAATTGTGTGCATCTGTAATAAAACAAGCTAACTGCAATCCCTGGTATGGCAGCATAGGGCAATGCGGTGACTCCCTGAATACGCCTCCCCTGACAAGTCATAAGGTTAGCAGGAAGGAGTGATGGGAAGGAAATGGCCATTCAAATCATCTGAGGACCAGCCAAAAGGTCAGTCCCAACAGGGAGGATCCTCAGCTAAGTATCACAGTTCTCCACCTTTTCCTCTTGGTATTTCTGTTCCCAGAACCCTAAAGCACCAGGACAGTAGAGATGGGAGGTCGTGGCTGTGGTGGCCTCCGGCTATGCCTGGAAGAAGAGGCATTAGCGCTGCTGCTCCAGCTTCTGTTGGATTTTGCTCTAGGTAGAAAATAGTTCTCGGTGTTTTTCAGCACAAGGCTTGGTTTGCCAGCAGTTCTGGAGAAAAGAGTGGGGTAAACCTGCCTTTGCTGGTAGAGCTTTGTGCAGGCAACCAAGTGAACGAGTGGGGAAATACATTGCTGAGGGAGCAGACAGGATGAAGGCACTGCCTGGGTAGGGACAGGGGTCTCAAGGGTCAATGGTTGGTCTCTTGTCCCTTACTTTGTATCAACAGTAAACTGCAATTCTTAATTTAGGGAAGAATAAACTTCCACAAGGAGTGGGAGCTTACCCTTTTTTGGAACTGCATTCTGTGTGCCTCAGAAGAGCAGATCCCTTACATGTCTGCAAGAGGCTGGCTATTAGGCAGCTAAAAGTGCTCCAGCATTTCTGTTTGCTAAAATGCTGGCATTTAGTCTTGCCCCTCACTCCATCCATGTCTATTACAACTGTTCTAGGTCTGACACTGGAGAACAGTGTTAGCAGGCCAAGTGAAGGGCTCAAGCTTCCTATATGATGTATGGTATGACTCTGAGCACCTGTAATGGAAACCACAGAAGCTGACCATCTCAATGGGGAGCTGCTTGTTAGAAACACGGAGGATAGTTGTGCATTAAACCTTGCCCCTCCTCAGGTTTTATTCTAGGCTGATTCTCCAGCTGGAGCTCACAACTTCTCTGTTTTGGTGCTTACACCAGCTGCTTCTCATAAAACAAGTCCTTTATTTCCCTGCACACGCACAGGCTCATCTCTCTAATACAAATGTGTCCGATTCCAGTATTCATTTGGGAGGTAGGAGCCTGGGATTCAGTTCTTGCCTCTCCATCCAGTGAACAAATGCAACCACTGCTAAGGTGGCTGTTTTCTTCCATGGCCTAATGAATATTTTCCTGGAAAATGAAACAGCTTCAGTAAGAAAGAGAAGTAGAGAATGTCTAGTTCAAAATACTTCATATTGTAATGAATAGGGCATTATTCTGAGAGAAAGAGATCTTGGTAAGGGAATAATCACTTCCCCCGCCTCCCCACCCCTCTGATCTTGTTGAATTCGGAACACCAGGAAGCCAGAAATATAACATGGAGCCAGAAGAAGGGCAAATGAAAAAGGACCTGATACTGTGACCTATATAGACGAGGCCATCAGATAGGTAAGCTGGATTCTAGTCCTGGTCCTTGGCTGTTTGTCTTTTAGCATTCACCAGCACTGAATGTTTAGTTAATGGAAATAATTCTGGGAACAGCATTCTCTTTCACTTAACGACTTTCTTCTCCATGAATTTATATTCTGCACAGTGGCCCCACTTCAACAGAAAGAACAGATGTGTTAATTTGGTGGGGGTGTTAGTTATTACAGAAAAGTAGCAGGAATGCAAAGTGGGATGGAAATCAAGGCTTGAAAGAAGAAAGCTGTCAGAGCAGAGCAAGTAAGTAAAAGGAGAAAGATAAGGATGTACCTGGTTATACTTAAATGGAATGACAACTGTTATACTTGGAAAAGTGCCTTTGTGTCTGGAAAGAGGCAGTATGGCAGGGTAAGGTTTACTAAACAGAAATTGCTGTAGCTGGTATAAGTGCAGGGATTTCCATTGCCCAAACCTGACTTGGCAGAAAGAAAGGGAATGTTATCATGTATATTCTCCCAGACCTGGAAAGGAGAGGTACAGTAGAGATTATGACTTATTCCTTGTGCTTCTGTGACTGGCACTTTGTGGTAGCATTCCTTAAAAGTTGAGATGTGGCCAAAACATAATTCAGATTCAGTGTAAAATATTTGTAACGTGGAAAACCTTCAGCCACATTGACTTTGTATGTTGGTTTCACATCTGATTAAAGTATCACTTGAATTATACATATATATATAAAATATGATAAAACAGGTGCTTAAAAATAGGACAGAGATTGTCCTATCCCATTCCATGATGTCCTATATCAAACAGTGATTGATCTTAAGCAATAAGCACTTAGATGAAGATAGAAAATTCTGGTCAATGACAAAAGGCAAAAGTTATGCATTTTGTTCTTTGGCTTGGTTTGTTGGGTTTTTTTGCAATGACCATTTGAGTATTCAGTGCCAGTGAAATGTCTTAAGCAACCTGAACCAGTGAACCAACTGTTTAGCAATCTGGCAACCAGTTTATTCAAAAGTGAGGAAATTTGCAGAGGTAAGTTCAGACTTTGCCCATTCTGTTCCTGTAACAGTACTTAGGGGAAGCCAAGGATTGTGTTCAGGGTGCAGCAGTGCCTTAAAAGGTGTCTGACCCCAGTATGGTAAATATAAGAGTCTAAGCAGGAGCCCAAGCTGCCTATGAAATCAGGACAGAGCGTCTGCATCTGAAAGTCACTCAGAATAGCCAGCTGAGACATCTCTAAGGAGAAGTCTACAGACCTCTGCAGGTTAATGCTCCTTCTGGCTGGCCAGAAAGCCAACCAGGGCAGAAGGTAGCAGCCCTCTAAGGAGTAGGGCAAGGAGCACAGACAATAACTTTTTTAGTGTGAGAAGTCCTGGGATAGCTCCATGCCTGACCAGCTGTGGGACATGGTAGCAGCTAATGCAATTAACAAGTGGGCAGTAACCCCAACTATGATCTCCTCTTATTCATGACCAAATTAGTGGAGCCAGGGGATGGTGACTTGCCCTCCTCTCCCCAGGATGGAGGGAAGGAGTTAATACTTGTGCGCAGTCATTAGTCCTGTGGATTGAGAGTACACTTTAGCTGGAGATATTGCAACAGATGGGACAGTCTTCATATATAGGTCTACTGCTACTGTTCCCCTCTTGGAAACTGTAAGATGCTCTGTGTGACCTCAGACCCCCTCTCTGGAGAGGGGAAGGCTGGATGGGTAGCTGTGGCCCCCTGCTCTGTCAGCTGCTCTCAGTTGTACCAGGAGGCCAGATGTCACTCAGCTACCTCTACCAAATGAGATAGGAAGGGAGAAGGAATAGGTGAAGCCGCTTTTTTTTTTTTTTCCTGTCCCTCCTTCATTCTTTCAGATCACTTCCAGTACAAGAAACTCTGTGTGTTTTTGGAGGGCAGCCCAGGTGTTTTTCTTGAATCCAGTGCTGACTGCGGTCATTCTGTGGCCTTTGGTAGAGTTTAAGTAAGTGCCCTCCTTTTCATTTCTGAATTGCAGTAGAGCTTAGGTGTCTGTTTCCCCCAGCTTGGGGATTTCAAGAGTCTGGTTGTCCCCTCTAATTCATTCAGAGATTTTTGGTGCCTAGTGGTCATCTAATCTGAGATTTGGACAAGTGAGTACAATTTGGCTCTAGGCAAAATACAACTTTGATAATGATCTAAATATTAAAATATTTTATAAATTGCAAAGGCTTCATAGCATGGAACTACCTTTTCCATATTGCCTGTTGACGAACCTTAGAGAAGTACAGTCATGTTTGTCTGTAGTCATCCTACTTTTTAATTATTTGGGATGGTTCTTCCCTATGGCACAATTATTCCACAAACATTCATTTCTACTGTCTTTATCAAAGGATAAAAGTGGTCAGCTATCATTTGACATGCTGACCTGTGTCAAATTGCATGCAGCATATTCACAGTCCAGTTCTCATTAGTAATTGTTGAAAGAAAGGGCTTATTTGATTGAGGGGAAAAAAGTTGGTTTTTAGGACTCCTTAGGAAAGAAAAACTGTATCATTGATTGTACTCCATGCAAGCATATATGATTTTAGCTTTATGTTAGACACTGCTCCTTCCTAGTGATGAAGTGAACCAGCAAACTCTGAACAGGGGATTATCTTCTTGAGAGTTAGATGCCTCTGTAGACATAGCTTTGACACAGCAGAGCAACTTTCCCTAACTAAAATAGCCACCTAAGCAATCCATGCATTTGTGGCTTTTTTCTCCCTCATTTACTGAATCTTTGTGTATTAAGAAAGGCTGCTTAATCTGTAAAGTATGTAGGTGATTCATAATAAAGACTGGTGCACGCATACATTGTTCCTAATGCTGTGCAAACCAGGACGGACTACAGGGGCTTTGGAAATCCCCACAAGGTGCTGTGCACTTATTGTTGGCCTGCAGAATCATTTCTCAAATGAAACACTGCTGGACAAGTGCCAAAAACTGACTATCCCCAATCTGTCTGTTACATATGGCCGTGTCTTCCTAGCCAGTTAACAGCTGTGGCTGGGGAAAGTACTGTATCCATAGGAATACTCAGATTGCTTTGGCTGTGGCTATAAGAATACTTCTCAGGCTAGCATGGGCTGAAATCATTAACTATGCTCAAGCTGCAGTGAATGCAAGCAACACAAAAGGAGGACTGCAGAGGTGACCAAATGCTGCAACTACAGATCAGCCAGCCTCCATCGACTTAGGTCTAAGAGCTTAAAAGTGCCTCAAGATACAGTCATCACAGCCATTTCCCAACTCCTTCCAGTTGCCTTCACTGTGGATTCACTAGTTGCTGGCTGAGATGGCGAACACATATAGACTGATCTGTGCAAACACAGCAGCTATTTTTTGAAAAGTCTGTCTTTTTGTTGTTACATTAAAATAGTAAGCCAAAAAACAATCAAATACTCCATGCAGAGCACCAGTGCCCAATCACACCATGTTTGCTGTGTCCTCCAGCAGGGAGCAGTACAGAAGTCCCATATGGCCTGAGATGGGCCCATTCATCATGGGAGCACCTTGCTCATGTGGGGTACAGTGCCTATAAGCCTGTGCTTGGTGGGTATCATCTGGGCTACCACAGCAGAGAGGAGTTAGAAGCAAGATCGCATTTGGAGTCAGAGTAAGGGAGCAGGGCAGCACAGAGGATGTTGCTTCTGGCACATATATGGGGAGGAAAGGGCTTTTGATGGAGTGAAAAGGCATATGGATGGCAAAAGGCCATTTGGTTTAGAAGAAAGAAACACGTAGGCTAGGATGGGTGGTGCACAGCCATAACATTGCAGCACTACATTCCTCTGAACATTTTTCTCTTCCATTTCCTAGCTCTGCCACCACAAAGTGATGACAGGCAGGTCTAAGGTTCAGTCCCTCATGACCAACTACAAACTACAGGAACTATTACCACTCAGTTAAGTTGCTGCAAGACTGATGCCTCCTGGCCTTTTGGCATGTGCATTAGGCCATGTTAGGGCCATAGCAATCCATGGAACAATCTGGAGCCCCTAGGACTCCAGCACTGGCTTCTGAAATGAAACGAAAAAGAATCTGGGAGGCATTTTGCGTGCATAGCTGAACTATACAAGAATAACAATGCAGTAGATACAGAAACTGAAGAGAAATTCTGAAGTAGGTAGTGTGTAATATAACTTAAACTAGGCTATTCTAAACATAGCAAGTTTATCAAACTTCTTCTCTAGAGAGTGTCCTAAAATCTGAAATGCTTCTTTTGGATAAACCATTGATTTGTGCTTCATTTGCACAAACCCACAGAGCCTCTCTATCTGCTTGGTTAGTACACTAATCAGGATGAAGCCCATATTCTTTGCCACTTCCAAAAAGATATCCTCTGACAGAGATTTAATGGATGTTTCATCCAATTAAACGTGTAGGATGGAACCTGCCATTTACAGGCTTTTGATCTTAGCTCCAAATTCAAGTGCAACTAAAAAATATAAACAGCATCTGAAATCATAAGGGCTTTGCATCATTTACCTTTAAAGAAGTTTCAAGATGATTGTAAACAGACCAGTCTGGTAGGAGAAATATTTTTTCTTTTCTTTTTAGGTTTCTTTAATAAAGAATTTCTAATGCTGAGGTGATGAATTACAGCATTTCTCTCTGAAAATAAAACAGCCAGCTGTCAAGACTGATTCTTTGAAGTCCGCTGCATGGACTTTACTAACTACCTATATAATATTATCCATTTCAAAACTGAATTAGATATCCTAATTCATTCATCAGGCTTTGAGTTATAGGTGGAAAAAGTAAACTTCAATATCATACACAGACACATTAAAGAAATGCCTCTCCAATTAATACATTTCACCCATGTTTCCTGTACTGTAAGTCAGTTTTATTTGAAAAATAGACTCCAAACATCATTTTTTTTATAAGGTGCAACATATATATTGTCTTCTACAGTTAAAAAAACAAAACAATATTCATAACTATAGTGTCATTCCAACATGGAATCAGTGGGTCTTCTGTAATTCCTTAATATTCTTCTTTTCTGCTTTGTCAAACCATAAGAATTAATAGTTGGTATTACAGTGACAGCCAAAGGGTCTGGCTAAAATCATCCATGTTCTGTACTTTAATAATAGACTTTCTGGTGCAGATTGCTTCAAGTACACATCAGAAGCTGAATGTAACTGAACACAGTCCATGCAAAACAAAGGTACAATACTGAACTTGCATCATTCAAAGATTTTTGTTCTCTCGTGTGGTTTGACATCACCAGAGTCCAATAGCTTGAACACCAAGATTGAACTGTGGTTGTATAAACTGAGCACTATATACTAAAGTACTTGTGAAACTCTTAGATTAATCAGGCTATGTAACTCTATCTTGAGTTCTACAGATTTAAATAAATACTTAAGGCTGAGATTTATGCCTCTTGGAGTCTATTCAGTAAGTTCTGAGACACATTTGGGAATAGAGATGGAAAACACTGACTGATAATGGGCTTGTTATGGGCAATTACATTAAATTGTTCCATTAGAACTGCATTTTTTAGAAAAGTGTGTTAATTTATGCTAAGAGTGTTTCTCGTTCAGTCACTGAGGCTAAAAGAGCAATGGAGACAACACGGCATGGAGGAAGGTCAACAGAAGAACTTGCAGCCAACTGCTGACTGTCTCTGTAAGTGTCTGAACTTCTAAGTTTTTTAATTAGCAAAGTCTGTCCAGTTTCAAAGCTCTCCTTGTCGTTCTAGCACCACCTCAGCCTTAATAATGCTAAGCAGCTGGAAGCTACCTATTCCTATGCCATTTCTGAAGAGCTAGATTTCAGTCCCTGCTCTAAGACATTTTAAAGTATTTTGAACAGACATTGGAACAAGGAGAGGCAGTCTAACCACTCATGTATACTGTTATACGTCCAAAATTTTCTCTCTTTGACCCATTAAATATTTAACCATTCCACCTAAAGAGGAACAGGTTTCACAGAAAAGAGCTGGACTCCCGTTTGCCTGCCTTCTGCTTGGGTGGTTGTCCTAGGTTCAGACTGCAGCTGCAATAAGTGCATAAGTCTCAATTCCTTTCTTGGTGTTTCTTATAAATCACCACGATGACTTTGCGGATCCCATTCTTAGGTCCTTAAGGCTTCTCATGTGCAGTCTAATAAGCCTAGGTGACAAGATATCACAAGGCCGACTGTTGGCTTTAGTGGCTCAGTCCTCTGGGTATTAACAGGACTTAGCCACTCAGGTTTTGCCTGTGCATAGCCTTGGACTGAGTTTAAGTTGATATCTCAAGTCACTACCCAAATGAGTTTGTATTCACTGTTATTTTAATCTCAGCTAGCTGACTCTGTCATTTTTCTCAGGAAATGCCAATTTTTTCAGTGTTGATGTACCATCCTGCTTCCTGTTAGCAAACGTCATCCTCAGTACTGTGAACACTCTTCAGCATTAGCTCTGCCATGGACTAAATGCTAATATGTTGTGGACTGAAATTTCCTTAGCTAACAGAGAAGGCTTTAGACCTCCCTTTTTCCCTGACATATACGTAGAAAAGAGTTTGATTTCAAATAGCAGGTAAATGGACTTTCCCAGCTCATTCTCCCTGGCTTATAAGGGGAAGGTTTATTAAAATTGTTCAAGTGGGGAGAGTGTGCTAATTTGTTTCCTATGTAAACATAAAGGGAGATGGATAAAATGTTAACCTGATATGTATGTACTAAAATTTGGAGTTACAAAAGTGGAAAAATAGACCACAGTCCTTTCAGTTTTAATTTTAGAATAAGATTGCCCTCAAAAGTCAACCTATTTATCTCAGTCCAAATCCCTTTGATTCAGTAGTTTTGGGTAGAAATTGATAGTTGTACTAAACTTCTTGATGGTTTTAGTTATAAAAAATCACTGATTCTTAAGATGGCATCTGTTTTCAGATGAAGGGATACAATTTTTATGAGTTTGGTAGTTGACTTGGTTGCTTTTTTATGAGTTTGATTGATGACTGATTCACAGAAAAACACGAACAACAACATTGTGTGCCATTTCCTAGTTTCAGAAGAAAAGGTTTACATAGTTTTAACAATATCCTGTTAATAATGTATTGTACTGCAGATGTTCAGTTAGCAGAAAATACACACTGAAGTACTTATGGGCTTTGGCCAAAGCTACCTATATTCATGTCAGTCTCTTCAAATGCTATTGTTAAATGGAGTACTTAGCAAATTAAAACTATCCCTTTACTTCTGTTTCTTTTACTTAAACAATTTGGGCCGTATGTTGTGTGAATGCAGTGGGACACCTGCCAGAAGGAAGCAGGGTCACTTGAGATAAGAGAAGGAATTAGTGACATGTAACGCTGGGCATTTAACTTAGGGTGCGCCTGGCTTCTTGTCTCTGTTCAGAGACACAATGATCATGCAACATTGCCTACAAGTTGACTCAACAGTCTGGCTTTTGCAGCAAGCCACAGGCTCTTTTGGTATGAAAGGACTCACTTTTAAACTCCGTCCCTGAAGACCTTTTGGGTGCAATGGACGTGAGCTAAAGTTATCTGTATGAAGATGAGCAAAGGTACCAGAGGTCTTAGATGTCTAAATGAAGAGGGTGTCTCAGAGGATCAGAAGGCCTTCCTGAAGAGGATTTTCAGGGCATCTAAGTTAGGATCCAAACTCTCTCCAGTGAATATCTTCAAGTTTTTAGGAAGAAACAAAACATTAGGCAATGTGTATTATGTGTTACTGGGAATAAAATTTGGTCTTCTATTACTGAGAGCAGTATTGACTAAAGTAATAGTATATTAATGCAGACAATGTTGACTCAGTGCATCTCATAGTATCAGAACAAGGGATTAGGAAAATTCATCGTTTTTATCTCAGTGGTCTCAGTGGTCCCTACCGTGGGCTTTTAAAACTTGTGTTCTTAGAGCAAAAGGATAAATAATTAAAGCCTCGATATTGTTGTTTACATTCTCAATCCCTTTGCTCCCTTATCCAGACACAGTGTTGTGGGGAGGGATTCCACAGTCTTATGACTGGCAGAAGCAGCATAAAGAGTAGATACGTTACAGAATAGATGTCTGTGGATCCCTTAAATTAATTTAAATAATCTCTTGGCAGGTGCAGACAAAAGCCAAGAAATGGTAATGAAGAAGAGGAACAAAATGAAGAATCAGCCATCAATGCAGAACTTCATTAGTCTGTGAAAAATGACGATGTTTCTTTACGCACAGGGAGACAGGTGAGGGACTGTATCTCTTGTGGCTCACATCAATGACAGCTGGACGGCAGTCTCTCTTTTGTGCCTGTGAAAACTCTTCCATGGGCTTTTATGCTCTTTCCTGTTGTGACAGCAAACCACTTAATGCTAAACATTACAGTACCTGTATGCAAAATTGCATAGAGAAATAATAAATCCTTACAAATAAGTCACATTTTAACATTAATAAAGGGAAACTGACTGATAGAAATGCTAAACTGTATAAAATTCAGAGGACTAAGGCAGGAAACAGAGAACAACATGTTTTAAAGAGAAATGAAGTGTGTTCTTGCTCCTTTAACTCCAGTTCTGATTTACTTAACTTATACAAAAATAAATGAAGATGATGATTTTTTTTCCTCAAGAAAACAGTATAATTCAGTAGCTAGTAAATAGCCATGATTTCAGTAACAAAAACAACTGACATCATTACTCATACACACTCTCTAGTTTGGAGCACAAAGCTTTGTATCTGTTAATAACTTGTACACAAACAGTGTCTGCTAGTCCTCACACCTGCCTCATGAGTTGCTATGAATGTTGATGTATCCCACTGGTGCTCCTGGCTCTTTGCCTCTAAGCACCACATCACTTACTTACTTACACCCACAAACGCACCCACTGAGCTGTTAGGAAACTCATTAAGGAAACACAGCTTGATGTCTGCAGCTGCTCAGAGCTTCTAAACTGCCTACATCATTAAATAAGTGCCATCCTGCATCCACTCCCTCTGTCAGAGGTATATTGGGCCATTCCTCATCCACACTGTATTTTCTCTTTAAACAAAATGAAACACCAAACATAGCCTTTGTGTTAATCTAGAAGGGATCCCTTTGAGGTTACTTTCTTTCTTCTTCCTTTGTCAGTCTAGTTAAACATGATAGATTCAGGGTCCTGGTTTGCCATTTGAGCCATATGTCTTAATACATCCTTTTTAGTTATGATACCCAGCAGCCTCCTGGAGGAGAAAAAGAAAGGAAAGGTCAGCAATCATGGTATACATCATCCATTTTTTCTTGTTCAGCTGTAGGGATATTTTGTGAGTGCTTCCATGTAACACTGTCCATCCCATCTGTTCCCCAATGATTATCTTTTATAAAAAGCATTCTCACCTCATGTATTTTTACTACTTCAGCCATGATCAATAAATGAAATACTTTCAGTTGTTATCTCCTTTTGTTGGGGACATGTCTGAGTGAGGAGCTGTAATTAATAACACTTCGTATGAAAAAGTAATGAGATTCCTTAGGCTCAGACTGCAGAGGATCCACAGCACAAAACCAAGACAACATGACTTGACCTACAGCATGTGATTTAGTGATACACAAACTTAAGTGAAAGCACAGATGTTCTGAAACTCTTACTGTCCGACATTGTAATTCCTTCAACTTTGAGTGAAAATTTCTCATTTAGGCTGATGAGAAAGTACAATTTTAGCACTGTGATCCTGAATGGACTGTATCTGTTAAGAAAAATGAGGCCTATGAAAGCCAAAAATTTTCTAATCCTCAACCTTGAAGGCTTTTATTTCCAATCCTTGAAAGCCAGGAGGTACTGAATTCTAGAACATCATCATTGTTATAGTTATCCCACTTTTCCTTTCATGGAAGTGTAACAACTCAAGACAAAAATTTCCAAGCCCAAGCACCTAAACTCAGGACCTAAATCTCTATCCCAAGTAATGGCCCTTATTTTCTTGAAGCTGAGCACACTGCATTGATTGTAACAGCTGATGTGGAGCATATCTGAATAGCACAAAGTTTTTTTGTAGGAGTCTGAATTTTAGTGCTCAGCATTTGAAAATGATGGTTCTGGTTTTGCTATCTTATCATAAAGTATGTTCCTGTCACTAGACCCTGGGGTAAACAATGCTCTCAGAATAGTTTAAATCCCACTGGAGTTAGGGGATATTTTTTGTAGTGCACACAGGGTGGCTTGTTACTCTTCTAATTTCATGCTTGTCACCCTTCTTCTCGAGTTCTTTCTTACAGATTTTTCATTTATATGTCTTTCCGCTTTCCAGAAAATAAAGCTGAGCAGATTAGTTTCCCTCCACTGACATCTTTATCATACTCTTCATTAGCATCTAATCTAGCTGGATGTCTAAGAACTGGCACATCCTTTGCAAACAATACTTTTTGCCAGATCTTCCTCTACTGAAAAACAAAATATAGAGGGACTCAGAATGTTTGTTTTGTATTTGTCTTTATCTTATCTAAATGACAATGCACTAAGGATTTGGGAGAACAGCATGAATCATGACAACTGGAAAGGGCAGTTTTGGTTCTGACCCTGATTTCTTCTGCTGTCCTGGAGAGACATGGGGCATGCATTCCTTAGTACTTCTATCCACAAAATAGATAAAATAAAAATATTCACTTCACTGTCTCAGAGGTGCTGATTAATTACTTACTGTTTATTTGTGGCTTTAAACAGGAAAAGTGATGTTTTTCTTAATGTTAAAGAAAATCTCCTGAGATTCTGTAAGCGTGCTTGACTTGTGCATCTACTTACCCACTGCGAGTGACAAGACACTGCCGGAGTCCAAGTTTCCGGAAGATATCTACCACTGTCTCCATTGGTGTGTGGTCAGTGACAGTGAAAGGGCTCAGGTTGAGAATACGCCGCAGCTTCAGAGGATGGGGACTATTGGGTGGCAGTTCTGGGGGATCTTCAGTGAAATAAACGATGGAGTTGCTCACCACTCCATCCTGCCGCTGTCTTGCATTCTCTGTACAACAAAAAGTTCAATATAGACAGTGAATCAGGCTTGATAATAATAAAAAATTATCCTCCTTTGGAAAGCAAAGGTAGTAGCCTTTTGTCTTTGCCGAGCTATTGGGAGTTGGGGTTACAGAGCAAACCCTAGAATTTCCTTTAGACATTGTTGGTAGTCCAAAAATATATTCTGAAACAAATGTAAACAATATTTTTACAAGCACATCCTTTTGCTTGGTTGTGATAATATTTTCCTGAATAAATATGCTGTTCCTTGTGGTCACTAACATTACTAAACCAAACTCCCTCAAATTCAAATGATTATATCAAGTTTCCTCTGTTGTGAGAAACACAACAGAAACTTGGTCCCAGTCAGAGGAGTGTGTCTATCCTCAGACTTCTCAGTGGTGTTGGGGAAGTCTGGGCAGGGTTAGTGGATTTACAAACATGATGCTAGCAAAGGACGAATTCACATCCCGGGACTCTGGGGGCTGTGTGGCCATTATTCTAGACTGTCACATCTCTCTGGGATGCAGGGTGAATTTTGTTGTTTTGCACTCATTTCCTCAAATAAAGTTTGGTTATCTAGATTTTAACAGGACAGAAAGAAATAAGCCTCCTACTTAAAAAAAAAAAATAGTAATGGGAGGAACAATATCTAGCAGTAAATGAGTTTAATACATTGTTTCAACAGTACCTATTTGACCACCTTCCAGAGTTCAAAAGCTATCATTCATACCTTGATCAACCTATGAAGTAACCTTTACACTATGTCTGGAGTTTACACCATCAGTATAAGCCTTTCACTTTAAAGTATACCCCCACAATATTTCTTAGAACTGAAGTGGTTTTTCTTTGCAGTATTTACCTCATTTCTATTCAACATAACAAGTTGCTAACAATATATGAGATGAAATTCCAAATGATAGACAACCTCTCTCTCCTCAGTATAAGTGTTTGGCTCTGAAGGTTTAATTCTTTCTCTTTTTTTTTCTATATTTTATATAAATTCTTGGAAATGGCTAGAACTAACATCTTTGATTAATATGGGTTGCCTCTGTTCTTGAGAGGTACAGAAAATCAGATGTACTCAAAGGATATGTATATATTCTTGGAGTTCATTTCCATCAATCAACGTGCAGAAATCTGCTTCTGTGACTTGTAATGTGTAGACAGTAATGATTTCCAAAAATGTTACAGCTGTATTTTTTTTCCCTTAACGATCATTGTCTTGTAATATTTCTGGAACCAAAGCCATGCCGGCTCACACCTAATATCACTATGGTATATGATTTCCAACCTTCTCACTCCACATATTACGAGCCCTATTGCAATTTATAGGAATGATGCTAACTTTGTCTCATCTTGTTTTCATTCACACATCTAATTTTGAAGTGTGAACATGCCTTCATTGCTCTTTGATATATGATCTGTGGTAAGAGGTAACATTAATCAAATTGAAGGTAGCTCCCACCCTTTGATAAAAACCCTTGACAGCTAGGTATTTCCTTCCTGAAGCTGTAACCAAAGCAAAAGGCCCAAGCATTTAGTTACCACATTTCTGTTCCCAAGGCAGCAATGACCCTGGACAACAGTGATTAGCCAAAGCCATGACTTCACTTCCCAAAGTCAAACGTCTCTCTCTAGAGAAATGTGAATGATGTAGTACTATTGAGCAAATTCAGTGGCATCGTAAAAATGGTGGAGTTCGTATCCAGTCTCATTGGATAGGGGAGTTAGAGTCATGGTAAAATAGAAGAACAAATGATTTTTGCAGTCAGTGGGTAAGGAAAACAGATAAAGTTTAACAGAAAGAGCAAAGCAAAGGGATGACGGTGTCTGGCTTTACAGAGCAATCTATGCAGAGGGCTCTTGTCTTGGTGGGAGAGTGAATTAGATATCTCACATGTGAAATGTGCCTCTCGTATTCAAGAGTTCAGAGTTCACAGCCTGTGTTAACCAAGTTGCTCTTTTGACTCCACACTGGGAAAAGTACATTATACAGGCCATGCAGATTCTGTTCAAGACTCTGCTTTTTGTATGATGCCTCTGAAGCTGGTCAAATTTAAGAGCTTTAGGGGTCAAATTCTCCTCACTTTAAGCATATAAAGTAGATGTCACCCAAAATGTAGACAACTATTCCCAGAGGGTGATTCTGACCACCTAAGTTCACCTAACCTGCCTACACACTCAGGAAAAACCATCGAAGGAGGCAATCCTCCTGAAGGGGCTTCTGAGCAATCAAAAATGGCATTGTCATTCATTTTACAGGGACTGGAGGCATTTCTGTGGTGTGCTTAGTTCTCTGTATGTAAGAAGGAAACCACAGAAAGGGAAATAACTAGGCAGAAAGTTGTATGTGAACCGGCATTTGACACAGGACTGAACAGCTATTGCCTTCATCCAAGGAGTCAGTAGCGCGAGGGAGTTAGAGTACTTCTCCAACATAACCCCCGGGCCACTGCACTGCAAATGCAGAATTTATTGAGCCAGAGAAAGATTCTGATTTGGCTGTGACTGAGAAGGAACTCCAGGAAGATGGTGTCCCACTTCCTGGCAGGATGCTGGACTCCCTCTCCCCGGGCCACAGTTGGTCTCTTTCTTCAGAGGATGTAACTGATAGCAGCTCTTTGCATTGCCTCCTATGAGACAGGATAGACTCATTTTTTTGCCTATTAAATGACAACTTACTGGTTGGACATTTTGCTTAAAAATGTTATGGCCTTTGACACTAAGTTGTCACATAGAGATGTACACGTGTCATCGTCTGTGCCTGCCTAGTAAATCCCACACAGTCCCACAGTGTGTCATGCGCTTTTGTTACATTGCACATTTCGTTACTGAAATGGGCATCAACAGAGCATTATACCTGACATGACAGGAAACTCCAAATAGTACTGACTGCAGCAACATGAACTGACAGTCTGTTCTCTGCTCACTACAACAATCACCTACTTAATGTCAAAAATTTTCAAGATCTCTAGCAAGATAATTAATGATCTGGCTCTAACGGACTTGCTTTTGTGTTCCACAACATCAGCTACCACACATTTGCCACTTTTCCTTTCCAAAGTCTGATAGATCAATTCATTGAGATTGTCTCCACTAATCAGCACATACAGTACATCATCCAGAACTAAAGACATTAGCAAAAATTTAAAGCCGTGAGAAATTTCCCTCCTGAAGAGGCAAAGAGGACAGAGCCACAGCTGAGGCTTCTTAGTTTTATCCGTATCTCTACATAGTGCAATGCATCATCACGTAGAGGTACCAAATCTAGTTCCAAGTGAGCAGGTATCCTGCATGACAAAACGCTGCAAAAGAAGAGATACTAGTTTGGGCCCAGAACAGGACAGTTGTGCCAGACCCATGCATCAGTCAAGCTCAATAACCCTGCTTTTCAGAAGACTTCATTCCCTAGCTAGTGTGCTGCGCAGATGTGGCTATACCATTTCCAGACATAACTCCAACATCTCTTAAGCACGACTCCATGAACACACAACTAGGAAGCAAGCTCAGGTGGATATTCACAATACTCTCTGGTTACGTACTGCATATATGTAATGGCATCTTCTGCAGTAAATGTGAAATAACTTTGTTCTTCAGTAAAAGAGGATTAACTATCAAAAAATTGCTAGCATGGTACAAAATCAGTGATTTGTTGTACCCTTTACTGGAACCATACACTATGTCTTTAGAGAAGTGAAACCAAATCCAGATTTTAAGTCACAAAGACACAAACCATACTCACCTAAAATTATGAAGTACTGGAAAGATTAACCTTTCATCACAAAGTTAATAAGAATGAGATCAGGAGCTGTCATACTCAGCACAAGAGAAAGAGGATCACCAAAGGTCTCTGACATCAGAGGCTTTTAGGAAAACTTACCTATGAAGAGAAGTTTTTGATTTTAAATCTCTGTTCTGCTTCAGATCCTATTAGAGACACTTTTAATTAGAGCTGAAATTTTCCTCTGGAAAATGTGGATGTCAAAGAAACACTTTTCCAACAGGAAAACCTTTTGATCAAAACTGTTGGCTGAGCTTAATTTTAATTAATTTCTTTGTTATCAGTGCATAACTGGACTTTTTCAAACCTCTTAGAAAGCCTATTCAACCTTGTTGCCATTTATGAGCTGTATCAAAAGACTTAATTCCTCAGACTTTTCTGACTCACTTCAGACAGTGTCTGATCTTTCTGCTTTTAAAGTAAGGGCCCCACATCTTCACTCCAAGCATTTTTTCCACTACTTGGCTCTCTGCAATGTAAATTCAAAAGGCCATGAAGTTAGGATGGCAGCTAGTATTACAGCCACAACATGGCGTACACAGAGTACAAACCAGAAACAGGGCAGGCCAAATGCATCTAATTAAGACTTTTTTACTTCTCACAAGGGAATACAGAAGACATTTGAAAATCATTAGCAAAAGCAGGATAAAATACAAACTCTATTTATTTTATAAGTGGTATCAGCTCTTGACTTTTTCATGTTTGGTGAAACTTCAGAAACACATTTTTGGCCTAGCTTGGCCATATGAGGCATCTTTTGCGATTGCCAAAGGAAGGATAGTCCTCAGAGAAAAACAGATGTTTAAAGGGAGTATTGCAGCTAGCAGCTTTGGACTTAATCTTGGTGTCATTAAACTCCTCTGCTATTGAGATTGGTACACTGAAGATTATACCCTTATGGAGACTTTTTTTTCCCCTTGCTTTTGGAGGAGAGAGGAAGGAGGAACCAGTGATAGTGGGATATTAGTAAAATAAGTTAGATTACCACACTAAATGCAAAATTAATTGAGTTCGTAAACTCTTTTCTCTGTAATTGAAATGATGAATTATGTACCAGAAGGAAAAAAATGAGAAAAGCATTTCTTACTGAGGAGAAAGCTGCACAATGTATTATGGGGAGAAAACTGAACTCTATCATTTCTTTTCTTCTCTTGTACATAGTATCTCAGCAATAATGACTTTCTGGTATGGGATGAGAAGGGAGGAATCAAGTAACAGCTGCTCACCTTTAAATAAATGAATACAATTTTTGAGTCTAATCACTTGGACTGAGTCTCTTTACATCCAGGAGACTAAAATAAACACCTCTTTAAAAAATGCATGCTTTGAAGAACACTGTTCTTCCAAATTTTATTCTAGTTTTACAAAAAGTCTTTGTGAGCAGGAAAGTGAACTTCTAAAATACCTCTGATTTTCTGTTTATGGATTTTATTTCCTCAGCTTTCTTCTTTCCTCAGGAGTTTTGTCAGCTTCATTCATTTGAGCCAACAGCTTTTTAAAGCTGCCTGCACCACAGGAATGAAACAGGCCCACACAGAGAGGAGTAATTCCACTTCAAGATTTGGGTATTGATGTTCCAGTCTGGGGAGCCAGTTGAAAACCTTCCGCTTTTCTGTGCAATGTAAGGCAACCATGCCCAGCTAGGCAGCAGCTTGTCTGCCTGACTGACCACTGAAACTGTAGGACTGCCCGAATCAGGAGCAGGCTGTGTGGTTGATTTGGCCATGCTGGCAGACCTCTGGAGGCCTGGATGCTCTGGGTACAGAGAAGGTGGGAACACCTGCTCTCATGCAGTGCAACAGCCTTTACAATCCCCACCTAGCCATCAGGCCAACTGGTAAAGGATCTGATGGGTTAAGACCAGTAATGGTCTGGATTGAGCTCTCAGGTAACCAGACAGCTATCTACCACTTCCTTGACAAAACTGAGACAATGGTGACACTGCAATAGAAAAAAACACAGGTGGCAGCAGGGGCTTGTACCTTGTCACAGGGTGACAAGGGTTCACAGCTGCCCTTGCTCCCACTGAGAGCTCATGGACACCTCAGGAAGCTCAGCACTGCAGTAGTTTTTGATCAGATTCTGACAAAGACTTCTGGCCATATGAGTTGGGTTTCTCTCTGTTCTCTAGCAGAATTATATTATACTGCTGAAAGTGATAACAAGATCAAGCCCACAAAGCCTACCAGGTAGTATGCTGCAATGGAAAAGCTTCCAACTATGAGTCCTAGCAACTAGTACACACCAAACTTTTGGGAAAAAAGGTAGATTTGGTTCTTATTCATCCATTCTTCAAGATGAATAATACTAGTAACATTCTACTTCATTCCCATCAAAATCAGTCTTATAGGTACACTGATAATTCTCTACTCACTTATCGCAAGAATCAGCTCTCGTCTCTGTGCAAATCCAATAAGTCTTTCTGAGTCTTTAGAAACCACTACTGGAAAGCCATTGTAGTCAGTCTCCTTGATTAATGTTTCAACATCCTCCACAGTCATGCTGTCCTGTGTCAGAACAGAGAGGGGAGCTTCACCGCGCCTTGGCCTCATGACATCCGTTGCCAGGGTTCGGTGAGTGAATTCATCCTTCACATCCAGAAATGGGTAACCATTCAGGTGAATGTGAGCCTCATAGATCCCTTCTTTCCCAAAGGCATCTGCCACCCACTTGCTTGTGACAGCTGCAGCCATAAGAGGTACGATGTACTCCAGGCCTCCAGTTAGCTCAAACATGATCACCACCAGCGAGACAGTCATTCGGGTAACACCACCTGCCAACAAGAAAAGCAGTCAGTTCCTCTCAATGCTCTTTTTTAAGTGTACATATTAGGAAACTTGTTTATGTTTTTGTGTCTTACATTCAAAAAGGCACAAGATTATTCATGCTGATACTTTGCACTTCAACTTTGTGAAGTATTTTTGTGCTTAGTTCATTGGAGAAAGAGATTTCTTTTTCATCTGCTGCAATTTTCATCAGAAAAAAAAAATCAGATGGACTTGCTTAAACCAAAGATACTAACATTGAAAAGCAGATAATGAATGCTAAGAGACTGAGCTGTCAAACCAGAAAAAACGCAAAAAACGCAATTATCCTGGATACATAAGAAACTAAAACCAGATTCTGCCATTAGCCCTCTAAAATGGCTCGGAGAATAAGATAAGTACCATTGCTGGTACAGGTGGGAGTACAGAGCTGGGAGCACTGACAGCTGGCCTTCACGTTGGCTTAGCTATATCATTCTTACTGAATAAAAATCTAAACCCAATTTTGGGGTATGCCATGGTTACAAAATCCTATGTAAGGACAGTTTAGGGCCACTGCAAGCCGCATAACAGCTTAAACCCTACTTTTTGATGCCAGTATAACATACAGTTTGAATTGTATACAACTTGGTTTGAGGCCATCTAGGGATGTAGCTGTAGACAGGGTCCTAGCTATATTTTTCAATCTAGTCCTTTTGTATTCATTTTATAAGCTATCTGCTTACCCCTTCAGTTTACATTAAAGGATAAAATAATCATAAAACTACAGATAAGTGTGTATGTATCACTGAATTATTAGGTAACATTTCTTTGCCTCTGTTCAAAAGGTAAATGTAATAAATCTGCTATTTTTAGGCCTCAGAATACAACACCATTTTAGATGGGAGAAATCAGCAAACAGGTCATTAAAAGATGTTTTTAATCTAACAGCATACAGGAAAATTAAATCGGTGGTTATTTAACATGATGATCTGGATACAACTTTCATCTCAGGAATTCCTTAAACTGCTGACTCTGAAAAGCTGAGAGCAGATACCAGAGTAAGGATCCCTCAGTACTTGCTCTACTTCTTACAATGTTTCCCTAAGTCTCTGCTTGAGACAGAATGCTGGACTAGACAGGTCTTGGATTTAAGAACTATCAGTGACCATCCTGGTTTATATTTCACTATACTGTTACAATTGCTGCACATTGATCTGGGCATTTTAAAAGAGGAAGTGACTGCTGACTAGCAGATGAACTGGAATATCATAGCAAAATTTTTGTGTGTCATTCCTTTTAGGAACATTAAGACCATTTATGGATAAGAGAAAGTGCAGTACTTTCTGACAGTAAGATTCATCCTACCTGTTGTTATGCATCTACATTATTGCAAATGTTCCCATCCAAAACAGGCATCCAGATTGCCTTTATAATCTCTGGAGAAAAATAGGCCCAATTACTTTAAAGCCTAATTCATCTGTTCCTTTGCCTGGTTTTAGATGTCTATTGCCAGATGAGACTGACCTTTTCACTATTTCATTTCTCTGCATTGACTATAAAGAGTATTGACACAACAAATGTTGATGTTTACATTACAGATATCAAATTTAGACAGACAAGTCCCATCCTTACTTCCTGTATAACTGACTTCACAAATGATCCTACTTTTCCAGCAAGAGATTCTGGAACTGAAACTCCTCCAGCTCTGCTCTATCTTTCATTTTGAATCTACCAATTATATTAATTACGTGTTTTACCTCTCCACTATTTTTTCATCATCTATTGATGATATTGATGACAACATAAGGAGGTGGAAAATACAAGTATAGATTAGGAAAGAACTGATAAGGCAAAAATTTGTTCAGATGGTATGCTTGCAACATTCCCATTACATCTATGACTAGAAATTTGATATGCAAGGTATTATTCAATGGTCTTGCTTTAAAAGTTAACAAGTCATGCCTGTTAAAGCCAATAAATCCTATTGACTGAGCGTAATCAGATTTTGGGCAAGGCCAAAAAATAGTCCACGTGACCAGAACGTGACGAACGGTCATAAGACCAAGAATTTCTACCTCTGGGTAGATCAAGATTTGGCCAGAACTTGGAAATTTGTGCCCTGTACAGTCTAAACAAGGAAGTAGCTTTAGTCCAGCTACAGTGGATTTTGTCACAATTCACAAAAAACTACTCCTCCTTGAAAACTTGTAGCCTAAGTATTACTTCTTCTTTCTTTCTGTGTTGGCAGATTACCAGGAGTAGACATGGGTTACTGCAAGCTTCTCTTTTGTCTACCTGGCAGGTCACTGGGGACACCATTCGAGAAAGCTGCCCATGCTTTTCCTCATTGTATTTGTTACCGCCAGAACTGCCAGCATAGCACTTAACACAAGCTTGAAACTCTCTTAAACATTTTGTAGGTTCCTGAATACCGGTGTTATTCATGCACGAAGCAAAGATCAGCAGGTACTGTACCCAGGCAAGCTGCCGCTCCCACCATAGCATAAAGTCCCGGCGTGACACAGTCTGCCCCAGGTCTGCACCAGTTCCTGAAGATGATCCAGTCATGATGGTGATACGCCAGCTGCTCTACTCCGATCCCAACCATCCTGCCTGCCATGGCTCCAACAGCCATGCTGGGAATGAAAAGGCCTGAAGGGATCTTGAATAAAATACAGACATATGATAGCCTTGGCAAAAATGACCGGTAATGAAATTATTGATCAAGCAATTAATTGATTATTAATTAATTAAACCTTGTGGTAGTGAGAGAATGCAGCTTTCTTATCAAATGCTAGTGCAGAAGGGCACAGCTGTTTGCTAACCTGCAGTGATGATCCCCCTGGTCTGAGATAGACTTCTGCAGTGAGTGAGGTTGTGTGGCTATACATGTATATTAATAGCCTACATAATTTTAATACATTTTTAAAATTCATTTTGAATCCTAGTCTCTGCTTTGTACTAAATTTGATAGATAAATGGTATTCTGAATCATAGCCTGTTTTTAAAGTCAAGATGCTCCTGGGTTTGTCTTTACTGCTTCCTCTTCAGGAGCTGTCTGTGTTTCTCATGGGCTTGAGAATAAGTTTAACTGGAAATAACATCTTGAAGTGAATCTCTATCACACGAAGTACTTCGCAGCTTTATTACTACTCTTTCAAGCTAAATCAGACCAAGTTTTAAATTAAATGTCAAACAGGATAAAAATTTAGAGAAAGGAGGCTGACTGCTCAGAAACAGCTATTTTTTCATCTTAGTTTGCTATAAATTTTCCAGGAAGCTCTATGAATCACTACCTTGTTGTCTGCTACACAGACAAGTCACAAGCCATTAGTAGTACAGAAATGAAAGAACAGGCCGTTTCTGCCTTGTCTAAATGAATTTTCTCTTAGATGGCAAGCACAGCTGTCGAGCTGGAGAGAAATTTCTTGACAGAGAAGACAATTCAGAACTGTTGCAAAGGCCGAGCATGTATGAAGTTTTTGTTGCTTTTAGGAGGAAAGGATTGGTATATCTTTTTGAAAATACACCTTGAGCTACCTAGAGAACTCAACTACCAACCTCAGCATGGCCCACAGGCATTACTGCTTGTAAGAACACGAGCAATCTCCTCCACCCCACAATATATTATTAATGGTGCTGATGCAGTGAGGTTGGGCCTTCTAGATTTGGTGGGTAAAATTATTTTGCCTACTCTTTTCAAGAACAGTTGAAACTGTCAGTTCTTCTGAAAAGTTTTAAACGTATATGGCCACATATCAATTAAACAGACTCAGAAGTTTTAGCTAATAAACAAGCATAAAAATGACTGGCTGACAACCCCAGCATGGATCATATTCTGTGGTGAAGGGCATCTCAATTCAAATCCTCTTCCAGAAATATTAATATCCAAGTGCTCTTAAGGTCCTATTCATTCTCCCTGATCAGGAAATCAACAGGATTCTGTCACTGTTCCTGACTTTCTACCATTCAAGCAGCTCTTCATCAGGGATGTCCCAAAGGGAAAAAAAGGAAAGAAAGGGAAAAAAAGCAAAACTCCAACACCTTCATACTATTTTCCCAGTAACAGGCCTTCTAGAGCCTCAATTCAAGCTCAGTTCTTAAGAAAAAATATGTGCTGCCTTAGCTTTGAGTGTGGCATTATATATAGCATATAACTCAGAAAAAATTCACATCATCTGCTGCAATCAGATCCAGAACTAAATGTTCAGATAATGGGAGCTGCAGACAAACAGATATGTGGTTTAAATGGGCTCCAGCAATCAGGCATATAAAACTAGCCACAAACAGCTTTCTATATATTGAAAGCTTGGGTAAATTCAACACCCATTTGTGCGGAGGAAGAAGAGTGGGAAGAAAAAGCTGCAAATCCAGAATAATCAAATCATACATCCATCAGTCCTCCCACTCGTTTCCTCTTTCTTCTAAGCTATAGTGCTTAAAAACTGAAAATTTGAATATTTCAGCTAAACTTTTTATAATTTCAGATGTCTATTTTTTTATATTTTTAAGGTTTTAAACATGTAAATCAGTAAATTCAAAGCTATTACTTCCCAGAGCGTAGCATAGCCACCCTGAGGCACACTAAGACATTAATCCAACAAGACAAACAACAATGTAAATACTGCATGTTTAGAGAGAGCTGACAGGCAGTTGCAGTGGGAATAATGTTGAATTTGCTTGTTGGCAGTTGTGCATTTAAATTCTCAGCCAGATATCCTTTTCACTTAACAGAATTGAAGGTAAATGGAAGGTGCAAAACCAGGGCTCATCCCTCTGCTGTGATCGGGGAATGCAGAGCAAGGTGATGACAGGCAGGTGAATTACCAGGTGTCACAGCAAACACACATGGCTGGGTTTAGGTCAGAGGCAGACAAGCCCTGTCAGATAGACCATAGCTGCAGATAGCAATTTATTTGTGCCGTGTGCTAGCGACAACTTCAGCACTACATACCAAGTGCCACAGTGAACTCTATGCCAATCCCTGATTTACCTTCATGCCAAAAGTAAATATCGTGATGACAATTTTAAACACCAAAGCCAAGGCAAGCTGCCACATCGCCGTGTAGACTCCAGGGCCAGCAGGTCTGTCAGGAATGTCATCCACAGGCCGGGTCATGTTTGGGTCATTGATATAGTCACAGAGCTGTGAGGACTCCAGGGCACCACAGTCATTGAAGAGCTCTGAGATCAACTCGCTGGTGCTCCTCCGTGTGTATGGGTTAGGGTATGCGATTATGGCGGTGATAGCAGTTATCACAATAACCTCCAGGACTGGGTATTTCCCAAGCCTGGTGGTTTTTCGCCTCCTGCACCAGGCAATGTTGCACCGGATAAACAGAGTCCCCCAGAGACCACCAAAGACACCAAGCAGAATGAAAGGGAAAAGCTCCGCCATGTACCAGGGGGTATGATACTCCACGTAGAAAAGGACCAGTCGGCTGTTTCCAAAAGGATTGATGGATCTCAGTGTGAAGGCAGCCACAAGAGCAGCAAAAAATGACCTCCAGAGGGTTTTCAGAGGAAAGTAATAACTGACCTAAAACCAAGCAGAGACAGTAAACATTTCACTGAGTGTGATAGAGGGTGTTGCCTTTAATTGTTCACTTGAGCATTCTGCATGGTAGGCCATTGTATGTGTGCATGTTTCATCTGTGATTATACATATGACTTTACTAGGAATATCTGGGACACCAGTTGTGGCCAGCCAGAATGTATTCACAAATGTATTTGAAAAGGCATTTTCAGATTTCAGATGGGGAGCTGCAACCAATTAAAAATTGATGACTCTGAAATCAGAGCTGTTGGATAGGGAAGATAAGATGGATACTGAAAAGCTTGGGCCACATGGTAGCAAGTTGAAAGTTGTAGAAAGCTCAGCACTGTTTCCACATAGAATGATTTCATTTGTTTCCAAGAGACCAGAGCTCTTCTTTTACCCAAGTTATGCTAAAATATCTGGTTATTTCTAGAAACCAAAGACCATTTTTGCTTTAAAAGAAAGTAAGCATTAAAATATTTGAAAAATAAAGAGAAATCTTAGAAAAAGGAACCAATTGAAAATATTTGTATTGAAACAAGTGAACTGTCAGGTCTTACCTCTTCCAAACTAAAAAGTACACCTCCAATTGGAGCCCCAAAGGCAACAGAAACTCCTGCAGCTGCTGCTGCTGAAAGCACCTACAAAGCAAATATTTACGTACAAGGCATGAATCTTTTGAAAAACTGCATATCTGCAAAGGGGAATAAAAGGTGATCTGAGCCAACCTCACCTCTCTTCTCTTTCCTTCATTCTTGCTGTACTTTGAGAAAAGGCTGCTGAAGAAGTTTCCACAGCAACAGGCCACATGAACTAACGGCCCTTCTTTCCCAAGGCTGAGGCCTGATGATACCACCAGAACCAAGGTGACTGTTTTGATTAAAAGTGTCCACTTTCCCAGGTAGCCCCTAATAATGAACCCACTCAAGATGGTTTTTATCTGGAAAGCAGGAAGAACACGTTGAAGAGCTAAAAAACCCTTTTCTACTCTGAACTTGCTTGAAAAGAGACAGTGACGGAGAGAACAAAACCTTGGGTAGGGCAAATTTCCCACAGCGATATCTGAGCAGGGGTTAAGCAGACCACACTTTTACAGTTAATATGGGTGGTCCCCTGCGTCGGTAAGGAGTCTCGCAGAGATGAATGGAAATATGAAACTCCTACATATCTTCCTGGCTTACAGGATCAGAGTTAAACTAGACTGAACAAAGCTAGACAAAGCAGAAAAAAGCTAATAAACAGACTTCTCCTCCTTAAAACAAGAAAAAAGTTCTAAATATTTGGAATGGCTGTGTCATAAAAATATGCAAGTATTACAAAATGGGAAGGTCCAAGAGATCTTATTTTAACACATTTCCTTTTAATTTTTCATGAGAGTATCTAAACACAATGCATCAGCATTAAACACAGGCTGCAGGGGGGATTTAGACTTGAAACCAGGCCCTGGAAGCATGCTAGAATTGAAGGCTATCCTCACATGCAGTATATCACCTGAAAACAATGTTTTGGGGGGTGGAGGGAGGGTTCATGTCCACTTTTAGAAGCAAAAGGTTGAACTAGGATATGGAGTTGTATTGTCAGAGATTGCCAAGCTTCTGCTTTATTGGCTATGGTAAAAAGGGAATTGACTGAGAGTGTTCAAGTAACACTTTAGTGGTTTCATCAAACAGCCAATACTACTAAAAATATTTCTTGCAAATACATGCAAGTATCAAGTAAAACTGATACTGAATAGCATAAAAACCTGAAACTTGTTTTCTAAAACTAGATTTACAGTTAATTATAAAAACTTAGAAAAACTGCTGCCTCATTAGAAGGTTCCTCATTTTAACAGCTTAAATATGCACTGAGGCTCAATATTTAAAATATTAAAAATTAGCTAGAGATTTTGGCTGCCATAATGTTGCCATGCCAGTGTGACATTGTGTTCAAGAACACAACGTTCAGGAGAAGGACAGCTCTACTTTGAAATGATAGGCATCTCACATCTTCAATTGCTTGGGTAATCTTAGCTTTGTAGCCCTCCCCCTCTGTTTTTTTTTCCTTTGTTTCTGTTTTTTGTTTAAATCTTAGCCTAAAATATATCTGTCCTTTATAGTTGGGTCAAGTAATTTAATCCAAGAAAACTTCTGTATAATCTTCTAGTGAGTATGTGCCTCAGGCACATAAGGTTGGAGTCTGTAAAGAGATGACCAGGAGCCTTTGATTTTTAATTCAGACTCTAGCAATGAAGAAGTGGGTGCATAAACTGTCACACTGGCATTTGAAAATATTCTATTATGAATAATTTAGATAGGTACCATGAAGACAGGTTAGACAAAGGAATGCAGATAGATGAGTCAGAAAGACAATCTTCAATCAACTTGTTCCTATGCTATTTTGTAGTACAGTCCTGGAATGGGAAAAGGCCACAAATAATCTTTTCTTTGGGTTTTGGATATTCATCCATGAAGAGAAACTCACCTCTGGGATTCCAGAGCCACAAGCATAGGGAGCAAACACTCTGACCAGAGAGACTGCCAGGAAAGCAAAACATAGAGCCCACATAATGTATAGAAAATAGTTTAGAATGTAAGCACTTGCACCCTAGAAAAATAACAGTAACAAACATTGTTAGGCAAATGCAGTTTGGTGACGCTCATGCTTCTGCTAGGGATCATGATAGCATGGAGCCAAGTCTTTTCATTTACATGCTAGCTGCTGCTTTTACTCAGGAAGGACAAACTACTTTATGCACTCCAACAATTTTCTTATCCATGTAATATATATTTAACCCAATCCATGCAGTCTGTTTGCAAGAGACCCAAATGACTTACACAGAACATCTTTCAAACACTAAAAAATTAAGCCAACCATGTAAAGTTCTGAAACATCAAACAAATCTGACATAAGGGTAAATACAATTGGCATTAAAAAAGCATCCGATGAAGGAACCTGTTGTGTTCATACTATGGCAGTTCTCTCTGAGGTACTGGCTCTGTTTAGTAATCCCCTTGCCTAATCATAATGGACAAGAAGTGACAGGGAATGAGACCCTGAAATCTTTTCTTCTGAGGGCTGGTGTTCAAAGTTGAGCTCTCCGTGCTAGTGGCAATCCTTTCAAATTATATCCCTGTGTATATTAGTAACCAGTTCAGTTTACAGAGTGGAAGGGTAAAAACATAAATACATCTTTCCTTCTAAATGACACTATCTATGATAGATTTGAAAATCATTTGAAAACATGATAGCTTGACAGATCCCACTCAAACACATCTCCGTCATTTTTGCCCTGATATTATAAAAGCATTCCAGTCTATAAAACCTATCTTCAAGCTAAATAGCTTTACTTTACGGACAGAATGGAAATGATAATTAGCCATGCTTGACTGTGCATTGCTGTAGTGAAAGTGTAGTCTGTAGTGACCTTCAAGTTCTCTGCCTATCTCAATAGTGAAGTCAAAATTACAGTTAAAATCTGCATTAAAATATCCTCTTCCTTCACAGGAATAATTTTTGAGATGAGTTTCAACAAAATGTGTCTTATGCCAAAACCACCATCTAGACAGATGAAAAAGAACACAGTCAGAGGCATCAAATTGGTACAAGAAGTTTAAGCTGTCAATAATCTCCTCCAGCAACATGACACTACAGAATAAAAAGAGATGAACCTCAGTGCATGAACTGGTACGTATCCTTCACCTCTAAGTGAACTCTTCCTACAGGATGCAAGCCCAGCTGCTCAAGAACATCAGGGCCCTTGTCTTTGCTCTGCAGGACAGAAGCCTGGATATCAACATTAAGATAAATCAAGCAGGAAAACAGGCATTAATCAGTTGTATCATGTCTTCAGTTAACAGAGCTGGCCAGACCAGTTCCCAGACAGAGAAAACCTAGAGTTGAAAAGTCTCCCTGTTCACAGTCCTGCAAAAATCAACCTTTAACAGCATGGATGCTTGCTAGCACCATCTTTCAGGTCTCTATCCAAAGGAAAAGACAATAGAGAACCACTGCCCTTATCCTGATGGATGTATTCGGAAGAAGGACAATTCCTTAGGTTCCTGCTGTGCTTGTTGATGTTATCATCCAGGTTCACTGATAACAGCAGCAGAGCAATACATCATCCCAAATGCCCTGAGACTAAGCAGTCATGGATTCCACACTCACAGTGATTGACATCCATCTGTAGTAATCATGAATCTTTGTTGCTACAGCTGAAGGCTGTCTGTCTCATTTCCTTGTGAATGTCTTCTCCTAGTGTTTTCAGTTAAAAACAGCTATGGCAATATTCACTCTTCCTCTAGAGAAAACTCTGGATATGGTGCCCCAGGGCAAAATTCTCTCATCAGTGTGAACCTGGATTAGCTCCAAAGAAGACCAACACCGTTATAACAATTTCGTCCTAAACTGTTGAGCTAAAGCTGTAGTTTTGATTCCAAATTCACTTGAGTCAAATTAACATTGTTTCTTTTAACTTCCTCCTCTTTCACATCTCAGAAGTCACATGAACACTGTGTCAGCTCGTTACTACAATCACACATACACCCACTGCACTGTAGCCAGACCCCATAAGGGTCTATGTGGCCAGTTCAGTCTTATCCCTTGAGACAACTCTAACTGTTACATTTTCCAGATATCTGGCATTCTGCAGGTCCAGTCCAGCAATTTTAATGATTAATAATAATAAAGCCTTTGGGAAGAGAAGTAGCAGTAACTCAGTATAGCAAATGGCTGATTCCTCATTCATTGCATGCCATTCCTAAGGCCCTGAATAAGTAAAAGTCTTAAGCATGTACACTGGAATCAGAGGCTGATAAAATTCATAGGCAGAGATGACCCTGCTAAGACCTTTTTTTACAAGCAGCTCAAAGGACTGACCTTGGCAAAAACAGTGATGAAGCAAGCAACTGAGGAAAACTTAGGATTTTAGTTTGCAAGAACTAGCAATATTTCAAATCTGGTTTCGGCCTAATGCAGAATGAATGGAACACAATTGAAAACAACCCTTACAAACACAGGATACTGAAATAAAATACATCCTTCAGGATGCCATCCATCGCACACTGATACTCCTGTTCTACAAAGCTTGAGAACTGTACTCTGACATGATCGAGGATCTCACAGCTTGCAGACTCCCTCCTGTGGACTCTACAGCAATGTCTCTCCTCAAGGCTCACCAGCCTGACAGATTCAAGGCTGTTAAAGTGGAAAGTAGGCTCCAGGTACGGTATAGAAGGGCTTCTATGCCTTGCAGTTTTCAGCTTTGTGATAGGAAATCAAGAAGCACTAGCATAGGAATCCAGCCCATCACTGGATCCAGTGTCATGAGCCTTGAAGAACACATGGTCCTCTCTCTGCCTGTATAGACGTGAGGCACTAGAAATGGGGTCCTCAGCTCTGGTGCAATTTAGGTTAGGACCAAGCTGAATCTGCAGAATAGGGAAGTTTTGGGTCACCATATGCTGGCTAGAGAATCTGCTTATGATGTAGCTGAAGTGGGTGGCATCTGAAGTGCTTTTATGCACCCACTGCAGCCGAGTGAATTTGCACCTTTGAAAATCTCCTACATCAGAAAATTCTTCACCTGTTCTTTGGAAGTGATTCAGGACCAGAGGGATGAACAATATTACTGGCCTGTAAAACAGTGATTAGGAAGAAAACATAGCCCAGTATGTTTCTGATGTGCTATCATGTTTTCCATAATAATTTATATCAAGATGCTGCTTTGGGCTCATTTTATAAGAGGACTAGAATGAAATCATTTTTAAGAGATGCCATAGGAAATGTCACAATTCTCAGCGAGAACATAGGTACAGGGCTTATTACAATCATAAATGGCCAAAACCACATGGAAGACCTGGTCTAAATCTTAGTCCTCAAAATGTCAGCTTTAGTTGGCTATGAGAGGAGTCACAGTCATGCACAAAAAGAAGACAAGTCTGACCAGAGTATCTTTAGGGAAATTTCTCCAAGAACTTTTTGTCTAAAATGTGCTCTAAATCAGTCCTTCTGTGCACTGCTGTTTTATAGGTCTGTTACTCAAATGTTTAGTGTAAAGTGAAGCAACTTACAAAGAAAATGAAAAATTATCCAGAAACCAAACTAAACAGAATGTATTTTAATCGCTCCTAGAGGATTCTGTACAAGTACAGAAATCATGCACAGCTTGCCCATATTGTAAATCTTATGCTACAGAGCAGAATTTTTACTTTCCATATTCACATTTTTGGTGTGGTATTGGTCTTTGACTGTGATTTCTGTGTAACAGTAATAGACAGCCATAATATTAACATTACAGTATCTATTGGGTCATGGCAGCCAGAAATATACAGATTTTAGAGGACCACTTGTTTTGAGCAACTAAAACTAACTCAAGATGAACTCCCCCCATCCCACACTGTGACAATATACTAGGGGATCAGAAGCACAGTTTGACTACAGAGTGAGCAAAGTTTCACGGTGTCCACCTAGATGCTACCTTTTTTGCAGCCCACAACATACAACAGTCATGACTTCTGAGTTCATGTAGCAGGTAAAAGCAATATATATTCTCAAGGACATGCTCCATTTATATACTCCAGCACTTCAGAGTGACAACATGTCAAACATGCATGGGATTTCCAAATCCCATAACGATTGTAACATTCTCTCTTTTTCTCCCTTCCCATATTTTTTGTTCCTTTAAATTACAACATCATCCACAGTCCTGCAACTTTATACCAGGACAATATCTCTTCAGTGTTACAAAGAGACAACCATCTGTTTATGAAGACCAACAAAAACCTAGTGAACCTCTGGCAAAGGGAAGTTTAGCACTATGAACTAACAACTGTACAGAAGAGATTTCTGCCTGAGAGTAAATGGCGGGAATATTCAGGAACAGTGAGCACCTCACTATTTTCGCTACTGTTAATTAGAACTATGGAAAATTGGGCCATACATATTCACAGACACTCTCATCTAGTGTTACTTGCACTGTAAACCTAAAGTAGCACTCAGCTGAACACAAATGACAAACTCCTGTATGGCAATGAAGCTGCCCGCACAGACTTTCTGCAGGATCACCTCCACACTGGGGAAGACGTGAGGCAATCTCTCTGTCTGTCTGAGTCGCCCATTTTTGAATTCAGACATATCACCTGGTCGGAGATGCTTTCTCCCATTAAAATATACCTTTTTTCCCCAACTGTGGACCAAACTGCATTACTAGATATTAAAAAAAGAAGTCCCATTACACACTTCAGGATCCGATAAGCCGGTTCTCTTCAGTGCCACATCCCTCCCACCCATATTCAGTTTTGCCTCGTCTGAGTCACCTATGGAAATGGAAGATTTTTTTTGACACAATAATTTTGCCCAAAAGACTGAGTTTTGAAGTGCTCAATACTATTCAGTACATTGAATAACTTAGGTCAAAAATTAAATGGATTGTCATATCTTTAATAAGAGAATCATCTGCTAAAAATATAGAAGGGTTTTCTTTGATGTCTTCAAAACAAAACATTCACATATTTTTCTTTGAAGCAGCATTCTTTGTATTAAAAATTACTACAACTGAGAAAAAGGGAGAGAAATAAGTTCTTAAAATATAAGTTTCATATCAGTCCAGATCAGTTCTTTCCCCTCCCTTTCTCTTCCCCTCTCCCCTTGAAAATTTTTTAATTTGGCCATCTCCCAGTGAGTTCATTATTTCCTCAGCTTTTGGCGCTAGCCAAATATTTTGCTATCTGATAAAGAAACTGATTTCAAAGGCATAACAAGCAGTTCATATGCAGTTCCCACTACTGCTCACAGCACTTGAATACAAAAAAACCCATCTGCAGCCCTGAAAATTTCTTCCTAAATATATTTGTCAGGGGCAATCTTTTTTCTCCTAGAAAACTGTGTTTAAAAGAAAAGTTTGGATAGGAGCTTAGGTCCTCCAGTGGTTATGTTATGAGTGTTATGAAACACTGCTTTGCTTTAAAACTGATAAAAAAGAGCGAGATCTCACACAGTTTTCCAATTTCCATTGCACATGACACTGAAACAATGGGACCTATCCCAAGGTAAGCAGATATTGCTTGTGGAAATGTTTCTTTTACAACACTCAGTTCATTACTTTCTCCTTCAGAGGAGCTCTCTGGAGGGAATATCAGAAGGTATGAAAAAAGGGCATTCCCTAGCCTGCCTAGACCCCAGCCTAATCAGGTCTCCCATACCTCAGACTGGTTTACAAGAAGTTCAGACCATTTCTGCCACTGGGGACATTTGTCCCTGTCATCAAATGTAGTTTCATTAGACGTCCAGCAGCACTGCTCATGGCTGTACCAGAATGCAGATAAGCAGACACCCTCCTTCAGGTCTGTCATCCAATCCACAGCTAAATCTATCACTCCAGCCAATGTGCCTGGAAAAAGAAATGCATGAAAAGAAACCATGGCATACAAAATATCAGGAATTACCGAATCACAGGGAAAATACATCTAATTATAATAAAAGCAAAAATACACAATCTGGGGAACTAGTTGCAAAGGCATTACTAAAGCAGGGCCTGATACTGCAGCCTATTCCAGACAGGTGTACCATTAGCCTGAGGTCATTGGGACTTCACTCAGGGTCTCTATATACATACTAGGCTGCAGGACTGAAGCCACACGGTGTGTTGAAGGGATGGGGAAGGAGAATACATGTACTTTCCCACAGTTATACTGGCCGCAGCACAATGACCTTGAAAAAGAATGATTTCAGAAACAATAAGGAGGCCAAATTCTGACTTATGAACTTAAAGGAACCAGATCACTGTTACATTCATTAGCAATCCAAATATGCAGAATAAAACTATTCCTCAAATCCTCTCTTTGTAAGACTTGCACTTTATTTCACAAGCAGTTAAGCAGGTTTTCCTAGGAATTACACAGAGCAACAGTGACATCCAGCGGCTAACTGACAGAAAAGTGTAAAATCTATATTGAGTCCCCAGTGAAAATCTTGGTTCTCTAGTATATTTGCTAATCGATCAAAAAAAAAACAAACAAAAAAACCCCACACCTTTCCACGGTACCAGCACTGTAAAACAGATGTGTCCCCACAATTACCAATGCAATACCAGCATGAATGCAAAGGATGGATGAAGCCAGAATGCAGAAATGACATACTTGCTTACTTGCTTTTGGGTCCCTATGTGCTTAGTTACTGGAAAACATTAAACCGCCAAGTGATAAAAAACACAATTAATATTTAAAAAAAAACCTCACATAAAATGGAAAGTCTAAAATTGTTTCATAGGTAGAAGTCAGTAACATTTTTATGGTTAATCATTTATTCAACAAGCAATACAATTTCAGGAAACCATTCACAGATTTGAACAGAATTTATCAATTCATTTCACCAGGAGAAAAATGCTGAAAAAGCTTGGGAAAAGGCTAGAATAGTGGGAGGCACAGTCATTGGAACTTATCAGGTTTCTTGAGGATTTCAGAATGAACTTCCATTGCAGACTAGAACTGAAACAAACCCTGGGGGTTATTTTTACTAAAATGGGAGTGCATGAGTGTATATTTATCACAGTCTCTAGTTGAGTGAGGTGAGTATTGACCGGCTTGTTGCTCAAGAGCTTGCTCTGTTTTTCAAACAGAATTCTCCATCCCAGATGCTCCAAATAAGGTCAGCCATGGCCTTCAGCTTGGGTTCAACACCTCTGGCTAGTGTACAGCCTATCAGGATCTCTCTCTTCCCATCTCACTTTCCCATCAGATCTTTTGTGGAAACCACAAAATAACATATTTTAATAAATTACAGTATCAACTGCAGAATCACAGAGTATTTGGGGTTAGAAGTCACCTCTGGAGATTGCCTGCTCCAAACACCCTGCTCAGGCGGGGTCACCTAGATCAGGTTGCCCAGGACCGTGTGCAGATGACTTTTGAATATCTCCAAGGAAGGAGACTCCACAGTCTCTCCAGGCAACACGTTATTCAGCCACCCTCACAGTGAAGTGTTTTCTTGTGTTCAAGTGGAATTTCCTGTGTTTCAGTTTGTGCCCACTGCCTCTTGTTCTGTCACTGGGCACTACTGAGAAGAGTCCAGCCCCATCTTCTTGACAGATATTCCCATCAGATATTTATAGACATTGATCAGATCCCCCACAAGCCTTCTCTTCTCCAGGCTAAACAGGCACAGCTCTCAGTCTCTCCTTGTACATCAGACACTCCAGTCCCTTAATCACCTTTTTGACACTGTGAGTCAAAGGACTTGCTTCAGTAGCTCCATGTCTCTCTTGTACTGGGGGAAGCCCAGACTGGACACAGCACTCCAGGTGTAGCCTCACCAGGGCTGAGTAGAGGGGAAGGATTCCCTCACTCAACCTGCTGGCAACACTCAGCCTAATGTAGCCCAGGATACCCTTGGCCTTCTTGGCCACAAGGGCACACTGCTGGCTCATGGTCAACTTTGTGTCCAGCAGGACCCCAAGGCCTTCTCCTCAAAGCTGCTCTCTAGCAGGTCAGCCCCCAGCCTGTGCTGGTGTATGGGATTATTCCTCCCCGGGTGCAGGACTTGGCTTTTCTCTTTGTTGAACTTCATGAGGTTCCTCTCTCCCCATTTCTCCAGTCTGTTGAGGTCCCTCTGAAGAGCGGCACAACCATCTGGTGCATCAGCCATTCCTCACAGATTTGTATCATATGTGAACTTGCTGAGGGTGCATTCGAGCCCATCATCCAGGTCATTAATTAAGATTTTGCACTGTACTGGCCGCAGTATCGACCCCTGGTGGACACCAGTAGTGGCTGGTCTCCAGCTGGACTTTGTGCTGCTGATCACAACCCTCTGAGCCTGACCGTTCAACCAGTTTTCAATCCACCTCACTGAATACTTATCGAGCCCGTACTTCTTCAGCTTGTATATGAGGATGTTATGGGAGACAGTGTCAAAAGCCTTACTAAACCATCAAACCACAAAATAAATCACAAAATAACATATTTCGTCAAAATATGCCAAAACGTCACTTCAGCAATGACGATTTCTTGAGAACCTCCCCAATAATTCTCAAACTTTTAAACAGCTATAATAAACACATTAACTTGATCATTGGTAAGCAAGAAATTCACACTGAACCTGGGTGGAAATTGTGTGAAACTTTGCATCATGCTGTTACCAAGCAGACTGATACAAGAGTGCCCTGATATAACTGAAAAAGCATAAAAAACGTTAGCAGTGCAGTTTTCCAAGTTGGAAGATGTGCTAAACTGAGTGGGAGACAGGAGAAACTTGGGAAATTAATGAATTTGCTATCTGAGTTTGAGCAGGTTGTTAAATATGTAATATCTGTCTGGCTTGGGAGCAGATTTGGAACTAAGAATGAAACTGTATTTTCCCTTCCTGCACGTATAGAGAAGATAACCCAGTGAATCTAGCAGTTTACAAAGCTTCCCTTTGATCGTACATAACCACCATTCTCTTTCTCCACATCATAATATGCACTTACAGAATTAAATTAACTGAAGACAAGTTAAAAACCCTAACAAATAAAATTTACTGGTGTGACTCAAAGGTTGGGAAAGTCAAAATAGTCCATCATGGGTAAAGCACTCAGATGCATATTTCCAAAAGCAATAGAAAATCCCTTTATTTGTGAATAACATTTTTTCTAGGTCAGCACTCAGCAGGAGACTTTGCAGGTGAGTATTTTCATTAAGTACTATAACTATGTGGATGCATAACTATCTTTTAGCTTGAAACATCAGCACACAGACAATGAAGGAAAACCAGAAGCAGATGGCACTGCAGCAAATCTGGGTGAGATGGCTCTGGACGTAGCTCTAACACACACATACCTGCCAGTAGTCCTATGAGAAGCATTACAACCCATCCTGACCAGGCATCCAGCAAACTCTTGATGAACTCCCATATGGATTCCTTACTTTTGCTTGTGATCTGAAATAATATATATTTATGTAAATATATATACATGTGCATGTTGCTGATTCAGGCTGACAGTTTCACTATACCATGTTTACAACAAAAACTATTTCACTTACTGGACTGTATACACAGTTCCTCAGCTCCCTACTCCCTCCAGTCCCAGTCACATTTAGAGACGGTCCTGTTCACTTTGATTAAGTGACAGAAAGCATTTTCATATTGACAAACTCAAGACACACAACATACATATTTTCATAAATCCTACTCGAATTATACAACCAGGTAGGAAACAAGAATTCTGGAAACTTGCTTGTTTTTCTGCAGTTAGGACGACTGTAACTCAGGGGCTGTGATGCATTAAAGCCTATTCCCTTTACCTTTCTGTGCCTGTCAGTGTCACGTGATTTCTCTCGCAGCCAGTCAATAGTGTGGAAATCTTCGTAAGTCCCAACATCAGGGAAAGGCTCATCCAAAAAATCCATCAGGTTGCCAGAACCATTCATGTCTCCTGCATTAACCATATTAGGGTCTGTACGTGGGGGAAGAACAAGCATTTCAATAAATCCATGTAGATTTGCCAGACACTTCAGAATCAAGTTTTCCAAAATCCCACCACAAACCACAAAGTCAAGTTAGCCTCAGTCAACACTCCTAGGAGGCACTTATTGAAATTTATGCAATGCCACTAGGAGAAGTATACTGCTAAAGACTATTCCAATGGCTTAACAAACCCTTAAAAGCACATACAAAAAGCACAGTGTCAAAGGGCAGAATTACCAGCTTTCCCAAAAACAGAGCCCCAAAACCCAGGATGGTTCAAGGGTTCCTCTGCAACGATACATCCTGATCACATGCCTGAAGAAGCACCTGCCTGCTAGGAGGTCATCTAGTAGGCAAGGTGACTAGCTCAGAAAACAAATGATAATTCACTAGAATTTACTACTCATCATGGCAAATCAGAACTGCACAGCAATGCACATGGCACTGTTACTCATAATACTACAGTGTTGTCTGGTTTTTCACATGCAGAACTCCCTGCATTGATGCTCATTTCACCCACCACTCAGAACAATTCTTTTAAAAGGCTAAATTTGAGAACACAATATATCTACTGCATATAGGCTCTGGAAACGCAGTATCTTCTTCAAGTTTTCTTCTCAAGGACTAGGAGCAGAACTACTGTTGGGGGAACCTGGGTGGTTACCTTCCGTCCCACAGACAAACAGTCCATATTTGCTTTTAAGAAAGTAGGAAGAGAAACAGCCACTGCATGTCCTGTTAGAGCACAAGAGGAAATGTAAGGATAGCCAGCCCCAAGCTGTAACAGCCAGCTACCAGAGGGCACTTGATAGTTAGAAAGGAGATCAGCGTAGGCTGTGAAATAAGATACACTCTAGAGCCATAAGAGTCACTCTAGAAAGCAGACTGAGTGGACGTTTTCAGCCCGGAAGTTCCTGGGGAGATGCTCCCTGGGTTTACAGATTCACAGATATGAAAGAACTAAAATATCTATGCCCATTGCTCTGTAGTCCTGGAAACTCTGTCTAGTTTTTACGATAATCATAAGCAAAGCATAAAAAAGTTGACTCAGAACCACCATACCTCTCTCTCCCACAGAGACTTCATGCAACATCTGCTAGGTGCAAAAATGACATAGTCTCCTTCATTGAAAGGTCACGTCCCAAGATAGTCGTTAATATGACAGACTCCAGAAAAGTCTGACATCATGCCTGATGAGAGGAGCTTTTAGTAGCATAAGAATCTAGTAAATAAAGTCATTTAGGCACACACGGTTGGATTCTTCTATCTAACTTCAGCCACCCAGAAGTTTGGTGTCTAGACTGTAACAACCATCTAAACTACCTCTAGAGACAGAGAAAGATGTGTTGCTCTAAAGACCAATTAATCACATCCATCCCAAAATAGGTATCCAGGAAATGGGGTCTTTGGGAGAGTACCCAGGGTCTGTAATCTAAAGTGGCTAGCTTAAATGTGGCCAGCTATAGATGAGGTTAGCATGACCTCAACAATAATACACAATAAAAAAAATGATGATGGATACAAACTTTAGGAATTTTAGAAAATCAACTCTGCAGAGTTTTTAACTTCTTGAGAGATATAAGATAACTTCTGCAGGTGACTGATAAGGTTAGTACAATACTAAATACTGTGACCTGTATCTTTCTTCTGATACAGACATCATGATTTCATATGTACATAATTTGGATCTTTGAATCAGTGAGAAAATATCCCAGTTCTATAATTAGAATACGCAAAAGTGTGGCAGATAAGTTTTAATCAACTGTCCATGAACCCTAATCTGTTGCTATGCTCAGCCCTCTTTATTTACTTCTTTTTTTTCCCCTTTAGTTTTCAGCTGTTTTACTTGAATCCTCTCCATTTAATTTTTTTCTCTGGTGGTGATTTCAGGGATATAACAAGTATCAATACTCAGTTTTGTGAGTGTCTGCTTCTTTGCACTCTGCTGGATAGGACTTTTTGGACTACACAGACAATGGGCTCAGCACAAGCAGCTGAGAAAAGCATTATCTTACAGGCAAACAGCAGGTCACCATTACAATTTTATAGAAGCACTTTTAAGTGCAGAAATCAAATAATCTCCAAGCACCATGGCATGTTTGTCTGAAAGAGAATCAAACAAGGGAGTCACAGCCTGGGAAAGGAAACCAAATGCAGAACAGGTGTCTCATACAGCACTGTTTGAGTGCAAATAATCTGCCACAGGACTGAGGCAATTTAAAACGCAGCAGTTAAAAGGAGTGACAATTGAAAATAGCAGTACTTAGCAAAACAGATGAGAACACACTCCTACATTTCCTAAGGGAAATAAGAGTCTGAAGGTGGGATGCTGTGGCTGACACCATACAGCTGAAGTTGCAAGTGGATCTTGACTTCAGTGTCTTGTAAACCATGACTGAGAACTGGAACAGGAAGCTGAAACTAGGTGAATGGATCAGACTATGCTATTATTTTGTACCACTGTGCTAGGAAGACTTTACACTGATATTTTGCAGGCCATTTACTTCAAACCAATTATTTCTGCATAGTGAAGAAGTACCTGTAAAGAATATGCAGTTCAGACTGCTTGCCTGCATCTAGGCAGTCCCCCCTATAATATAAACAAACTTCTGGGAACTGATGTGCTGAAAATATTGGCCTTTTTCCTTAATGCTGTGAGAAAACTACCCAATACACTGGTTATACCACATTAAAAAAATAGCTTTTTAAGTATGTTGCCAAGGTTTAACACATGACAGTATTGTGATGGATAATACTAGGCCAGACCACAAGTATGTAGGATAATTACAATCTCAACCTGAATCTACCCAAAAATACATGCTACAGAACACGTTCAGGGAGAGAGAAAAGTCCTAGACACCACAGGGCCATGGAAGACTTAGAAAACAAACAAATTTTGGACGCTAGGTAGCTTTCCAGTACCTTGATGTAGAGATTGCAGCTGTATGATTATCAGCCTTAAACTTCACTTCAAATACCATACTCTTAAAAGCAGAGATGTGATATCAGATCATGAAAGTCCCAATTACATTAAATAAACTCGAGCTATAGCAATTGTGAACTGAATACTACAGAGTTCCCATCTCATGTCCTAAGTGCAAAGCACCAAACATATTTCTTTATTTCTCTTTATTTTACATTTATTAATCTCGCCTAACTTCGGCTCCTGAAACAAAGCATCTTCAAAGTTTATTTCAGGATGAGCTAACTTGTCCTCTAGAGATGCTTGTTTCTCTACCGGCAGTACTGAGCCTAATACAAATAGTCATAGATATTTTAGTTTAATGCACATAGGTTAAGGGCAAATGAATCTCATCCAAAGATGAATTGTAGCCAGGTGTACCAATCCACTCTGATTGATGGCAAAAGTATGAGCATTACTGATGTGAGTTGTCTCATCTAACATTAGAAATCTACACTAGACTCTAGACACTGGAATCTAGACTCCTTTCATAGCTGATGAGGAGAAAGAAGCTCTTTTCAGGTGCAATTTAGGTGTTGTTTTTAGACATCTACTTTAGAATGGGGTGATTGTTCCCCAGCAGCGCCAATTTCCATTCACTGATCGCAGCTGTCAGACCGTAAGCATTCACATCTCATCAAATGAGCCTGACCCTAACAATACAAAAGAAAACATCGCAACACAGATATATGCAGAATTAGTAAGGAGTGCAACTCTCAACCATTCCTGCCACATGAACATCTAAGAGATCTGGATACTCTGACAAACCTTATATATTGAAAGGTCTTGAACCTTTCTACATTGCTGGGTAACTACTTAGCATATGCATTTTGTCCCTTTGTCGTTCTGCGTCTTAGATGTCCTTGCTATCCTTTTCACTACTTTTGCAGGTGCTGATAATTTGCATAACAGCAAATGTTTCCTGCTTGGTCCCCTATTCTTTTCCTAATAATTCCTGACATTCCAATAGCTTTTCCTAGGGCACACATCCAACATTTTCATTAAACAGACTGCTATAACTCCAGGATATCTTTCATGAGAGACAGTGGCTGGTTTGGAGCCTATAATTTTATGTTCTTCTGGGTCATTCTCCTCATTATTCTGGCTTTATTGACTCTGATGGATATCTGCTATTTTATCCCCTGTGACTTAATATGGTGAGATCCTTCTTCAGCTCTTCACAGCGAGCTCTCATTTTTACTGAATAGTTTAGTACATCTAAAACTGAGCATTTTTTCCAATATTCTGTTCTAATAATTGTAAATAGATTCTTGCTAAAAGCTGAGTAAGGAAACAAAGAAATTCAACTGAACCGAGTATTTCCTGAACTCAGAGGGCTCCTTCCAGAAGTCTGATTAGCAGATTTCCTGGGGTTTTGACCCATCTCAGACCACTGCTGTCCTGTAGATGGAGCAAGGTCCTGGCAAGGATCGATTCATAAATCAAGAGAGGCCATGGTGCCAGACCGGGGATTGAGCCTCTCCTGACTGCCCCTAAACGTCTTCCAGAGACCTTGGGTTAGGTCAACCTGACATTCACTTCCAGATCTCCCAGCTAACTTCATTTGATGCTTGATATTTTAAAGTCAGAGAGAAGCAGACACTGCCCTACAAATGCTGAGGTGTGGCATGAGAGAAGGTGGAAGTAAGGATAAAAGATTAAGCCCCAGGATGAGCCCATGAAGCTCAATAACTGTAAGAAGCCAAATAATTGAAAAGTATTTAATCACTGAAGCCTCCTATGAAAAGAGGGCAAAAAAGAGACTAGTGCCTGCAAACAAGCCCAGGATACTAGCACAGTGAGCAGGAAGAGGCTGGGACACACAAACAAGCACAGCAGGTATCACATGGACTTTAGTTCTCTTTTGTTACATTCACTCGGTTTTTATTATTTTTTAAAGGACTAAAAGGTAGTATTGTTATTTTATTTAAGGACATGTTTTTTCTGCAGGTGTCTCAGTGAGTAAATTCATCTTCTTGTGATTCAGACCAGCTGTATGATAAAACTTAGCTCCAAGCTGCAGTATATGGAAGAGTGATAAATTATATTTATAATGGAAATACTGACAACCTCTCAGCTTCATAGCACTGTTGCAGCATGTATGAATGTAAAAACCACAGAGAGAAGAGCTGTATTGATGAATTGACATTCTAGTTATTATGTTGACTGATCTGAACTGAAATATATTTGACATGGCAAGCACAGACAAAAACATCCCATGGTTCAAAGAAGCTGAAAAGTATACTGATGGGAAACAACTAGCTGAACAGTCATCAAAGAAAAAGTCTTGGCCTTTGCCTATTGCTATTAGACCTGCTAGTTCCATGCTACATTCTCTTCATCCTGTTTTCTGTTTTAATTGGATACATTGCACTGAAGCAGGCAGTAGACTTTTTAATGCAATTCCAACAAGTTTCAAGTTACTTTCAACAGATCACAGTTACTGAATTATTTTAACACCTAAAATATTTCTAGTAGATGAACATTCACCTATATGCTTTTATCTTTATGCTGCTTTGCTTGAAGATAGCAGTCTGGGTTTTGCTATGCGAAACATAACAATGTGCAAGCAGCAATGGCTATCTCTTTCAATGACTATTCTGCCATAGCATAAGAAGGAAATAAATCTGGTAAGAGGATGAGGGAAGAAAGGGGAATCCTAAAAGAGTGTTGCAAGTTCCTTAATTCATATTTGTTTGGCGTGACTTTTCCAGGGCATCCAAAGCATCATCTATTCCATCTCTATCAAATGTGACATGAGTTAGCTGACACGCAAAAGCAGAATGCAGTATGCCTCAGGGCTTTCTATGCTGTGGTGCCAATATACATATAGTGAGAAACCAGGGGAGGTTCTACTTCACATGCAAGGCTTTTTAAATGATTTACAGTCATTTTAATCATCACTCCACCAGAGGTGAACACATCACTGATCTGAATGGGTGGTCAGATAAATTGCGCTCATACTGTGTGATACGACAGCATGCACTGCACAGACTAAAGGGGGCGGGGAGGCAGAGAAAACCCCCAAGATTTATTTTTCATAGCATCTGCTTATGAACATTGCAATCTTACCATTTTATTAAATGGCAAAAACATAATAAAACTCCTTCGTACTGATGGATGATTTGTCATTCTCCACGGCCTTGATATTTATATTGACTGTTCTGAGTATTGTAAGCTCAAAAAAGCCAAACATTGTGCCCCAGTTTCACGGCTATTAACACTTCTTGCCACAAACTGCTCAATATGACCTGTCAAGCAAAGGCATCTCCAAACCTATGATTTTTGTGAATTACTCTGTCAAGTGAAATGGTCTTGTTATTCACTGACTGCTGTAGTATTGTCATTTCCTGGCATAGACCCATTGTCTCAATCTACAGTCACGAAACACGATGTTTCTGCTGCTTAGTGACCATAATCTTTGCAGACCCTTCAGAGTTGAGATAGAGTTCATAGACCTTCAGGCACGCCCTGCCTGCACCCTGAAGTGGTCAAGTCACAGTGCGACCTGGGTGCTCTAACCAGACTCCATCCATTCTCCATCCCAAGGGAGTTACACCTAGTCATACAGATAGAAACAGAGAGCTCTCCACCTAGGCCTTGAATCTAGAGCATTAGGAGATCACTGCTGTCTACAGAGCGAGCTAAAGAAGACAGCATTCAGAAAGAGGCTCAAATGAAGGCTTCATGAGTCAGAAGAGGATATTGTTGAGGACCTGTGCAGGAAAGTGGTCTCAGAACAGAAAGCAGTTACACAGCAGCCACAGTATCACCTAGCAGGAGAAAATAGGCACAACAGTGTAGAAAATCAGCGAGCAAGGTTATTACGAGGTCACTTTGAAAGAGATTAATAAAAAGTACAGTGAAAAGATTAGGGATCTGAAGCAAATGACTTTTGGAGAAGGGGCTGGGAAAACTAGGTTTGTTTAGCCTGGAGACAAGGAGGGGAAGGGGAAAATGTAATTCCACTTCCGCTATTTAAAAGGGGGCTATAGAGAAGACAGAGACTCTTCTCAAAGGTGCACAGTAAAAGGTCAAGAGGAAATGGTCACTAGCTGCAGCAAGGGAAACTCCTTTGGGATGTATGAAAAAAAAAAAAAAAGGAAAGAAAAGAAAAGAAAAAAAAAACAACAGAATTCTCTGCAGTAAGACCAACTAAGCACTGGATAATGTTGTCCATAGAGCTTACATACACTCTATCCCTGGATGAATTTCAAAACTTGACTGGGCAAAGTCCTGAGCAACCTCATGTAACTTTAAACTTGGCACTGCTTTCAGCAAGAGGTTGGACTAAAAGACCTCCAGAGGCCCCCTTCCAACCAAATTTTCTGATGATTCTCAGTGTTTAAGAATACACAGTACCAAAGTCTGTCTAAGGAACAGAACCTGTGGGGATCTCCAAGTCCAGTTTGACAAGGTGGATGCTTTCCAGCTCTGTATCAGCATGTTATTGTTTTTGTCTTGTTCATGTTTAGAGCAGTCCCAATCTGAGTCACCTCACCAGCCAGCTTCCAGAATGCCAGTTACAATAGTTTTCATCTAGATAGGCTTTATGATTTCAAGGTCATACTCTCACATCTGGACTGTTCAGATCAGATGTATTTGTTCCATTTTTTTCAGGCCACGTTAGATGAATCAACAAGGACATTTCTGCTTTGAAAGGGTAGAAGGGTCCAAAAAGAGGTCAGGGAAGTGACAGCAACATATGAAGATGAACAAGCTATCCATGAAAGAGAGCAGCCTTCTATGGGTGGCAATGGATGCTCAAGAGGAAATGAATAGTGTGGCTCTAGCAGATGGACACAAGTTGCACTGCAGCTCTCTGTGCTCCCATCAAAGCTGCTCATTCAAAGAAAGGGTTGGATGAGCTGAGGAGACAGAAAAATAATTTATTCCATTTTCTTGCATACTGTAGATGTCAACCTTAAGAAATAGAGCTGCATCCCATTCTGCCAATGCAGGCCCTAACATCGTTTTCTACGTAAGGTCAGCATATAAACAGCTAATGATGTCATGCCCTTGCAACAGAGGGATGGTTTAAATCAAAGATGTTTAGAATTTGTTCCAAATACCATGAAAAAGGTATTCAAAACTCACGTATCATTTATAAATATCAGTGTTGGTAGAAGCACTTTGCAGACACCTGTAGACAAGAGTGTATGAGAATAAACAAAAAGAGATGAAATAAGGGTTTGAAGGTCAATAGAATTTTCTTTTCTTTTCTTTTTTAAAGGGACTTAGATTTACTCACAAAGTTGGCGGAGGAAAAAAAGACCCCCAAAAAACCAACTATGTAAAAGTCTACAGAAACAAAGACAAGCAAGAAAAGGCTCCGCCTTGCTCCCTCCAAGAAGAAAAGGAACCGAAGCCAAGCTGTGACTGTCTTGCCCAGCCCACAAACAGGCCTGTTCAACCTCACTGTCACATCAGCCTACCTGCCTCTTCCAAAGACATCTAATAAATTGTTTCTTAGCCTTTTACTTTCTATGTAGAATATTTCATAATGTTCAAGTGATGATGTGAATAACTAGATAATTCAAATAGTTATTTACATGATTATTCCAAAAATACCTGATTTTGTGAGCAAATATCACATAGGTAGCATCACTGGGATCCACATTGCCATATACTGGAGGTGGGAAGAAAGGCCTCATATTTCATTTCTTAGTTTCTGTCAGTTCTTTGATATATAGAGATAAAAGATATTTGTGTTTAGCTCCAGAGACTGAATCTCAAAGTATTATGAAAACTAAGTTGTCCATGTCTATGATATAGGAAATCTTAGGGTTTGGGTTTTTTTTAAAAAAAGACTTCCACATCAACAACTAACTACACACGTGAGCAGATGATCTAATAAAGCTATATGACATCTCATTCCACTCAGTATGTAGGAGGCAGTTAAAGGGTTATGAAACATTCTTCTAAATAAGAAGTAAAATGCTATCAAGTAATGATATACAAGATATCTTTAGAAAAAGCAAGCAGGCTGAATCACTGGTGAGTTAAACTGGCAGTTTTCCGCAGTTTGAAAAAGATCCACAGGCAATTTAAAACTATTCATTTTAAAAGCCTCAGACTGAACAAGCTGGTTGATTAATTATTTATTCTGTCTTAACAATGTTTTTGAAAAATGTTAAAATGGCCTTGAATTAGAGCACTCGTCAGAAACTAGACTCCTGACTCGTCAGAAACTAGAAAAACCTCAGAGCCTGGTTACAGGCCTTTTTAGAAACATAATACAGCACACAGGAAGTGGAGAATAGTTAAATTGGGAAAATACAGAGGGAAGAAGAGATTAAAATTGGCAAATTCATTTCTTATCATTCTAGGATTAACTGCAGGGCTCCCATACTTGAGTAAATAATACAGTAAATTTCTACCACCTCCCAAAATACAATAGCAGATAGGCTGCAATGTCTGGAACATTATTTTAAAATATTGCAGCATTTTCATGTATGGCTCTATTACCACATAGTTTCTTGCTATGATAGGGGGCAGGCAAGCTAAATACAGTAAATCTTTGATGTGCAGTTTTACCCTGCATAACCTCTATGGAAAAAATTATGAAGCCACAGCAGAGCTCAGAAAACATAGGGCATCAGATCATAGGGGAGATGTCCTGGAAGAAAGGGCGGGGGGAACACATTTGGGATAAAAGATGGAAAACTGAGGCACAAAAGACTGCTCCAGACTGAACCACAATCTCTGAACATTAGTTCTCAACCACTGCACGTGCTAATGGCACGAGTGCAGCGGTGATAGCAGAGCTGGCCAGAAGCGCAGGCAAAGCGAGGCACGGGGAGCCCCGGCGCACACGGCAGCTCAAAGGGCAGCGCAAGCCGTGTCCTTGGCAGCACAGTGGGAATGGGAGTTCATAACAGACTGCCAGGACTGCCCTCCCCTTTTTGGCAACAGGAGCAGCAGTAGTAGCAATTCATGGCCTGATTCCCTCTCTCCTGTCCTCCTCCTGGGAAGCCTCTGAATTACAAAGCTTCGCCCTGCCAAAGCAGGATCCTACCTAGGCAGCGTATTAGCTGCAGCTGCTTTGTGCTCTCAGCCTGCTCCCCGCTCTTTCCCAGGTTATTTCTCCCTTTTGAGGCAAATTCCGTTTGGTAGGGAATACCCAGAGTCTGGTCTCAGTTTGAGTTTTCTTGGAAAGTTTGAGCAAAATGAGTTCAGTTCAATTATGTTAGAAAGGGAAGGGAAGAAAAGCCCAGCTCTTTCCCTGCAAGTTCCAAGTGGGAGTTTTGCACTCCTATAACTCAAAATTGGCTCAGGGTGAAAATGCTAAACTTGCTTTTCTTTGTTGTTTCCAAAGAGTCTTAAAGGTCCCTCCAAGAAGTTTGGTCAGTTAATGCTAGGGATGTAGAAAAAGCATGTGTGAAGTATTGCTGGCTACAGAATGCACTTCTTTTGCATTTTTCAGGCTGGGCTGAAATATCTTTATTAAAGGATGCCCCTCTGCTAAATCTGCTCTGATTTAATTGGCTAAAATTCAAAACCCTAGAGAATGTTGGGTAAGAAACTAGTATTTGGAAGACAGGAGATCTTGGAAACCAGGCTATCAGTTTAGTAGCATGTACAGCTTCTATTCTCAGTTTCCCTCTAGCGCCCTTACTCACAAAACGTGACTTTTTCTGGGTCCAGTGGCTCGTGGAACAGCTGTTCTTCCTGCCACAGAGCTCCAAACCAGGGCTGAAGCGACAGGGGTGCTGCACGGTTTTCCTGTTTGCACCACACTCTGCTGAGCTTTGCAACCCTTGGTTTTAGTTCTCAGGGCTGCTTTTTATCCCCTCACTCAGAAAATGATTGGATTAAGGGAGAAAAATACAGCGCTCAAAGACTGTGAAAAAGAAAATACAGAGAGAAAAGAGTTGCGCAATCAGAAGGGAGGTACCCTAGATTACTCCTAAAAAACTCTCCCCTCAACTGGGATCTTTAACTTCATTAGCTGTACCTCTCACTAAAAACCTTTTAAAGTATTCAGCTTAAAATAAGATTGATATATCTGCACTAGAAAAGCCATTAATCTGTACTATCGTGTCTCCTCTAGTGGAGGCAGCGAATCATTTTCACGAAGGAAGATGGCAATATTTTCCAGTGCACAGGGCACTGAATTTTATTGCTGCATGTGACGCTGATCTGCTGTGCATTTGTAGACAAGTTACTTCATATCTCTGTGAGGAATTACCCATCTGCGAGACTGGGAAACCCTTTCTTTGTGGTGTGTATGAGAGCAAAGCATTAGGTGTTTTATGAATAGTGATCTATGGTACTCTTGCCAGGGTTTTCCATTTCACATTAACTGTGAGTCATGTGTGATTTTTGTTTTTTTCTGGACTACAGACTACAAAAGAAAATTGAGAAAACCCAATAGTTTTTTCTTGTGTATGTATGCATGCACCACAAACTAATTAGACTCCTACTGTACAACCTGGTTCTGTTTCACTAAACAGAAGACCAACACACACACACACCTTGGGCATCTTACAAGCTGGAAACTGATGGCAAAAGCAAACTGGATAAGGACTGGTACCTACAGGCACTGCATTGCTGTTTGCAGGTCACACACCAAGTTGAGCTAAGAGCAGGCCGGACCCAGGAGAGGCTTATGCTACATAATGCTAACCATCAAAACACCTAGGTTTTAGTTACACACAAGGTGATGCCGAACTGCACATTAAGCACCGGTGGTCTCTATGGGGCAGGCAGGGGGATGACAGCATGAGGCAGTCCAGAGTGGGCTCAGCAGGACTCACACACCGCACTGGAGAGCCCCATCCGGGCCACTCCGCTGCCGCCCTCAAGCAAGGCAGGGCCGGGGGCTTCCACCCATGTTACCTGATGCCTGCTCATGTCAAATACACCAACAGGGTTCGAGCCTCACTGCTTTCTCCTTTCCAGCACAAGCACTAGGCTACAGTCACGACCCCACTTACTTTACCTTCCAGTCCCATGAATCTTCAACTTCCAAAATCCGCCGCCTCCAAAAAGGAGCAATGCCTGCGGCGGGGTGGTTATGGCACTCTCCTGCTCCAGGCAGACAGGAAGGGTCTAATGATGGGGCAGACCTTTCACTCCAACACCATCTCCTTCCCCTTGTCCAGTCATGTTTTAAAAGGCACCAGCCACTACCTTCTGCGGCAGAGAGAAGGGCACCGCCAGCAACCTAGTCACACAATTTATTTGAACAAAGGACGGGATTTTCAAGAATAAAAACTTCCTGCATGCTGTGACTGAAAAGTCACCTGACTATCTGCCTGATGCTGCTGTGGCTGAGTCATCCTCCATTCTCCGGCAAAGGCAAAAAATTATTCATCAGAATTCTTAATGCATAAAACCAGGATAATTTTCTTTTTCTGACTGGTTAAGGCTCATAAATGAAATCACCCTTTGCATTCTAGCATTTGTATTAAAACAAAAAAATATATATATAAAAATAAAAAACAAAAATAAATAAAAAAGGCAATCCAGGAAAAAACCCACGTAAGACTCAACATATTTTCTCTGCAAATATATGTCTCTATATATTTGTACAGAGCACATAATTAAACACCCACAGCAGAAAACGAAAACAGACTCTGGACTTTGCTATATAAATACCAACAGTCCGAAAAATCCATTTTGTGCAGATTTTTCAGCATTTTGGTGACTGGCATTTTGTGTAAGAAGTAAAAATCTGCTTGTCATCTCTTATGTCCTTCCTGGAAAATATTTTTTTCTTGCTTGTGCTGGACGACAAACAAAGCCTATCTTACACTACAGCAAATTATGCAAGAAACCTGCCAGGCTAGGTACTTTCAAACCGTGCCAACAAAAGTTAATAATAAAGGAAAATCCTATTTCCACAAATACATTTGCTAACCCCCTAAGCAAGTTAATCCTCTTTCCTTTTTAAGCTTAGACACATCTATAATAACTTCCTTTAGGCATCCAGGAAAAAAACAAGAACATAACCAAAACAATATTGCTGTTTTCCCTCTCTGCATGACTGAATGATGGCTGCTCACACAAATACAGAATTTAGCAGACACATGAAGGACCCATACCAAAATACATGGACAATGGGCCTTCTTCAGCTTTAAAGCTCCAGCTGGCAGCATTTCTACTGGAGATGTCAGCCGGAAGATCAGTAAAGAGCTAGCAAGCAGCTTCTGCACTTGCAAACCCTCTGCTTTGCACAGAAACTGTTTGCTTTATTTTCTGGCACAAACTCTACCCAATAGAGCTGGAGCTCGGGGATGGCAGCACAGGAGCAACTGGCAAATCCATTTTTCAAGAATTATGCTGCTTACCTGCAATGCAACATCATTTAGCCCAGTCCCAAAGATTTTAATAGCATCCTTTCTTTGGTGGTATGGCTGCAAAAGCAATGATGTCATGGGGAGGAAGCAGTAACAATCATGTGACTGCATCCTCCGTCTATAGGATATCTGATAGGGGACGGAGGCAGAGAGAGACAGTTTGTAATCCAGCAGGATTAAACTGAAAGCTTGTTTACCCTTCCCTACGTATTTTGCGACCATTAAAATGTCTACTGCTTTTTTTTTTTTTTTCCTATTGACCTAACTATTTTTAAAAAGGGTTTATTGGGGGGGGGGTTTGCAACAGCAATAACAAACACATTTTTCATGAGGAAAAAGCACATTAAGAAGTATGTTGCATGCAGATTAAGTATTCTTATTGACACTGCAGCAATGCCCAGGTGTCATAATTATTTTCTTTCATCTTTATGAAACATGTAATCACAGCAGCTTGGAAATGAGACAAACTGCAATTTCATCACCCCTTGCATTTTTCCTTCTCCCAGTGCTCCATTTCAAGCTTATCCAGACTGACCTCTCTGTATCACATTCAAGGTTTGCAAGCTTACCTCAAAGGTTTAGTCCCTCTGTTGCCTTTACTTCACCCTCCTCATTCTCCCATGCCTGCATCCCTCCACCCCTCCTGCAGTCTTCTGCCTTTTCTTCAGTGCAACTGTTACTGTTTGAAAGATCCTCTCTTATATGCCAGCCTAGTCTTTCTTTGCAAAACTTTGGCTTAAGTTTTCCCTTGAAATATTTCAAAACCAGAATATCCTAAAATGTTTTATTAAAAAAAGCAATTGTACTGACTTCCACATTTTGGTTAACAGTATGTTACACTTCAGAACCACTATTTTTTAGATTTTCACTATAGCTTACTCTACAGTGTATTTTTGAGTTCTACAACAGAATAGTAATTTCAAAAGTTCTGATTGTACTAATTTTGTATGACCCTCTAGGATTACACTCTGAAATACATAGTTTACAACTGTTCTTTTAAGGACATAGTATAAATACTCAAGCATGTTTGTACACATGAAGTGTTACGTTTTATATCAGGACACTTACCTTACTGCTCATTTTCCCTTATTTGAATACTGTGCATATCGGTTTTACTCTTAAGGGCATTCGGTGAAGTGCTTTGTATTACCAAGCAGATGCGACAGCTCAGTAGAGGGAAATCTTGTATAGGCACACATGGAAATAGGAACGAGCCACAGAGAAGGCACATGTGGTTTCCACTCACCTCAAAGGTAAGGAGCACAGTTTCGGAAGATTTTTTTGTCCCAGTTCATGTGGACAGGTGTTTATGGATGCGCTAAGCAAACAGCCTGGCCCAGCAGATCTAGCTGGTTGATACAGGGTGTACAAACCGTTTTTTTTTTTCAGACTGGCTGCACAGCTCCTCCAAATTTTGGCTTTAGGCTGCAGACAGTTCCTGCACTCCTTATATCTGATATGATACCCCAGCCAGAAGCCACATATTTTGGATTTTACTAGGAAATTTCAGCACTTAGCTTGCATCACCTTAAGTTCCCACACCTTTCTGGAGCGTCCCTTTAGTAAAGAGATTTGCCTATGACCTGCATACACAGTATTGCAGATCTCTCACCATCATTCATAAATCAGTAACAGCCCCAGGCCCATCTAACCATGTCAGTTAAGTGTGGAAAACTGACAGAAAAGTCTTAACTTCCTGCCACTGTTGCCTGCTGTCTGCTCCCATTAAAACCAATATTAATACGCAATTGAATTCTGTGGAGGAAGTTAAACAAAAGCGAGCACTTAATTTATTTTCCTTTTAATGTATCTGCAATTTTCCTTAATCAGGTTATGAGAGGGAAATAAGGAAAACAGCAAGGAGCATTTAATCGATCAGACACTAAACATCTAAATTTGGGTATTTATGTGCTACAAGACACATTATATGATGCTAATACCATATCCTAGACACAGAATAGTAATTTGTTACACTAATCAAATGAGCAAGAGGCTCTCAACCCTCCATTTTCTCCTGGACAGAACTTCTAAATTAATTTCCTAATTTTCTCTTGTCTATTACTGCAGCTGAACTCATCCAGTCTCTTGCTGGATGTATGTTTTTAGCTTGATGGTCTAATTGCAAATACACTAAAGGGACAGAATACATAATTCAATGTAGAAAATTATGTTCTATAACCTAGATATGTATGTTCAACTTTCACAGATTACAAGAAATTACAATAAACCAGAAAAGGTTTATATTGACATTTTTCAAAGTACCAGCAAATCATTTAATTGACATCCACAGAGTTCAAAAACTTACCACAAATCAACTTTACTCTTTGTTATTTCCTTCTAATTATACTTACTCAACTGAGCAGTCTCATGAAAAAGAAAATACTGTTTATGTGATGTTTTAGAAAAGACTGTTTTTGTGTTTGCTAGCCTGCAGTTTTCTGAAGTCCTTCAAATCTCTGTAAATGTATTTTTGTCCTTTCACACATATATCCCCCTATAGCTAAAAAATAGACTCGATTCAAAACAAGCAGTAAAGTGGCTTCTTTTCTAAAAATATAATTCACAGAAGTTTTACATCCAACTGAAAACAAAATAACAGCCTATATAGTTCACATAATTCCTAAAAAAGCATTTGCTCTCTTTTTACAGCACTTACCTTAAAGTCTTGTAAAGTGCTTACAAGAACTGCAGCAAGAAATACACATACGACTTCATTCTTATAACCCATACCAACATATACCCATTATAACTGTTGTTGTTGATCCTGATGGCAGCGAGGCAGACACTGTTGGTATTCCAAATGACTATTCCTAGCAGACAGTTTAAAAATAACCTGAACTGTCATACTCTCAATGCCTTGCAAATACTGGGCAGAGAGTCGTATGTCAGTGCTACAATTTCCTCCATGTTCCTGCATCTTAGGGTAGCAGAGGGAAACTGAGAATGGCATTTCTACAATTATCAAGTCTAATGTCCCCTTTGTGAAAGCAGCAGCGCAGATCAGCCTAAAAAAGTTAACCCAAATTTCTTTTGAGTGGCTTCCACCTAAGAATTAGCAGTAAGATATTACGGAAATACTAATATCAAGTCATTTCCAATACACAGCTACAAAGTACAAATTTAACTTCTGTTAGAAAAAAGGCAGTCCAAAGTATCCCAAGTGGAACTACTTGTAAATTCCATAAATCTTTAACTATGATACAGCCTCTGATACAGCTGTCAGCTTATCGAGAGTGCTAAAAGCACGTGGGAGAACATACCTGCCATTCCTGTCATTCTGGATCCATTTCAGTTCTTCAGCATAACCTCTCTAAATTCTTTGATTTCACAGATTTCCTCTCTTTTACTATTATTTGAAATACATTCTACTAAAAAAATTATATTCTACTAAATGACAGTGCTAAACAAAATTTTGTTTTGAAAGCATTGTGAATGTGGTAAATATAAACCATTCAAACAACATCTTATATTGTGGTACAGAACAAAACTCTATTTCCATTTATGACAAATTATTTTATTTTGTAGAAGAAATACTTTCAAATAATAAAAAATGACACAATCATACAGAACTGTGACAAAAACAAGAGAGATGAATACTGAATATGATAACTCATTACCACATCAAAGCAGAACTCATTACAGCAGTCAGAATCACGGACTCACAGAATATACTGATGATGTCGTACAGCGGTCACTATTTAAAAACACCAATAGAAACCCTACCAAACAGACCAGCAGACATTGCCCCATCACTATCCCGTCCCAGAATAATTTAGGCTGGAAGGGAGGTCCCCAGCCCAATCCCTGCTCAAAACAGGCCTAATTAGACCAGGTTGCTCAGGGCTGTGTCCAGTCGACTCTTAACACCTCCAAGGATGGAGATGCCACAACCTCTCTGGGCACCCTCTTCCACTATTTGACCACATTCAGGCTAAAACAGTGTTGTCCATCCTTAAAATGAGGCATGTGAAATTCTGACTAACTGATCTTTTCAAGTAATGAGAGCCGAAAAGCTTGCTGTCCCTAGACTTACCCAAACACTAACAATTTATTCCATCATTTATTTGTTTTTATCTGCATAGTTTCTGAGTATCTCTAGTTCAGCCAGAGGAACCCAATACACACCTACCAACACTCATTGGTAAGCACAGAGATCTCAGGATGGTTAGCATGATAAATGTTAAATATACTTTAATTTCACATACACTGCTATGTGATCAAATTACTCAATGCTTATAATGATCATAGGCCGAACCATTAAACAGGGAGTACTACCTTAAAATTAAATGTTGTTAAACATACTGGCTGATTAATGATTTAGATTTACAAATGTTTTCTCACTATTTTTTGCCTCAGCTTGGATAAAGCGATAAAAGCAATTCTGTTTCACCTTTGGGTTTTCATGATCTTCAACCTCGTAACACAGTACAAGTTCCTGAAACTCACAAACAACACTTACTCATTTATAAAATATTTGAACATATTCTATTGGTCAGAGGTTTTGATAAGTCTGTTTAGGATTTTGTTCTTGTTACTGTTTTGGTTTCCTGACATAAAAATCTGGAGCCAATTTGACCTGGTAACATCCCTTTAATCAAGAGACAGCATGATGCTCCTTTCTGGGTGTTTCCAGAAATTTTCAAAATAGGTCTTGTGTTGGGCACCTCTCTTTGTAGGTAATGTATAATCAGAAAATATGAGAAACACTATTATAGTAGCTTAGTAAGAAGTATTTTTACATACTTGCAGGATGCAAGGACACAAAACTGGCATTCTCGGGAATTTAGGGTGACAGTCTTTCACTACAATGAATGGTCACAAGTAAAATTATTTCCTACCGGATTTTAGCTGGTCCAACTACCAATCAAGTGAGCTATGTCTTCCTGAATTATACTGCTCATTTCTGGAAAGTGTCACTGCTCAACAAAACTCACATGTAGTAACCTCAAAGCATATGCTTTAAGATGAACATGTGTTTAAGCACCTTACTTAGGTCAGCTGCTTTCTGAAATTAGCACGTTTGCGTTTTCCTGAATCAGACCAGAATTTTAAAAACTGCAGAAGTGCTATATTCCATCAGCGTTTTTTCCACACAGCCAGCTCACAATGTTCTTTTAGACCCCTCTTCATTAAAGAACAAACCAAAGACCTGCCACCCTTTTCCTTCCTCCGTTTAAATTGAGAATCTAGTTAAGAATATTAAGATATTTTAGACACAACTGAAATGAAAACAATCTATTAGTGCACAGTAAGAACATGCAAATGAGTTCTGCAATGTTTAACATCACTTCTAATCAGTGTTAAGCACACTGCAGGTGATAATATTTTGCTATAACACAGACAGTGCTAAAGGATACAATGTACATATTAAGCTACAGATAATAAAGCTGAAAAAAGTGACAATTTTAGAACATAGTATTTTCATTTCAGGTATCAGAAACAAAACCAGCTCAATGGTTCCATTCTACTGTATGACAAATACTGAAGAACAAAATTTCAGTCTTAAAATACATCTTAAAGTAGGTATTTTCCTTCAAGGAAAAAAGGCACTATAAATAAATTACACTACAGTGAATTTGCCTGAACTCACTTTGTTTCTGTCTTCCAGCCTTTAAGTCAATAAAACAGCATAAAAACTGTACATGCTCTTAACAGGATAGTCGATCTTTTATAAAATAAGTTGTCTTCAGAGATGTCAATTTCACAACAAGGAAAAACCAAGCCTTGTTGCAGTCACTATTATAAAATATATATATGTATATATATATTTATATATATGTTTTTGTTTACTTTTACTTTTTTTACTTTTTTTATTTTTTACAAAACGTGTATATTAGCTTTTGCACATTTTTTTAAAGAAACTTGACTAATAACTTCATTAAAATAAAAGCGATAAATACTTCATGTTTACAATGCAACACGTCATACATCATCAGCTGGCAGAGGAGGTATGTTAATCCTTGGTCTTGTAAAAAAAGCTATTTTCTCTCTGTGATCGAAAAAAGCAGATAAAAAGAAAGTCAATCAAATATATACATACATTCTTCCCTCCCCCCCGGACCCTATTTCTTTACCCTGGTTAGTGCTTACTATTTGTTACCTACATAGTTTATTCGGGTATAAGAAACTTACAAAAAGCTTACAACTCTATATACTTTTAGAAACACTCCCTTGAAAAAGAACACAGTTACTATTTTTGAAAATTTAGATGGAAGCTTTATACAACTTATTTGACATCAGTAATAGTTCAGTTTAAAAAGGTTTCATGGTCAAGCTCTGCATAAGTCCCTTCTGTAATGAAAAGTTCACCCTTTCACATTTTGCAATAATGTCTACAAAAAAAAATAAAGAGGGCTTTCAGATTTGTCTTTTCACTTCTTTATTGAGTAAACAGCATATGCAGTAAAATAAGTGTCATAAGAAATGGGTAAATGTACACAAGGGGTAAGAATTTAAACAAGAAAAACAACTTTTGCTTCATTTTCTACATTTATCATTTTATTCATTTCGCCATGTCTTTTCATATCTCCGTAGACAAAGCATAAAAAACCCTCTTATTACCAGAAATATAAGCTATCAAAACAACCCTACAATTTCTACTCCTATGACTTCCTCTCCATCTCTCTATGAGAAGAAACTTTCCTGTTTCAACATAATTTAAGCAAAAAATTATATTAAAGGACAGACAGCTTTTCTATCTCATTTCAGTATTCCCAGTAAACAAGTTCTAAAATTCAAAGCACTGGATTAGGTAGTCTAATGTAATGTTGTAGCTGAGTTTTCCCCTAAGCAATTACTGTATTAGTAACATTTGCTTACTCCTAGTGTTTTTATTAATAAAAGCAAAAAAAAAGAATTGCTTAAGTAATAAAAATCTTCCTCTGAAATACACAATAATGTTTATCTTGCCACTTGTAAACAAAATATACTCTCATAAAGAATAAAACTAAGAGGGGACACAGAGCAGGTGAACACAAATGAAACAGGAAATAAGGCATAGAGAAAAGGTTTCTTGAGAGAACAGCTAGAATATCAAGGAATATTTTTTAGGGAGAGAGTGTAACTAGTAATGTGTATGTATAACATTAAACAAAACTATTTATGCCCACAGGCTGGCATTGAAGAATTGGCATATCATTTGCACTTGATTCTTAGAGCTTAGGCTGCTCATCATTACCTAAGTTATGTGTGCACTTGAAGATTTTTTTTGTATTTGATGTGTATTTCAGAATTGTAACACTGCAATTTTACCTTGATTTTGGCTCCCTGCACTACAAATAGCTTAAAGGAAAGTCATGTGTCCAAATCATCATACAGTTATAAATTACTGGCTATATTCAAGACACAAGGAATTTGAGTTAGATGTTTCAGAGAGGTTTAATCTCTGCAAGGAACTGTTGCTATGCTATTTCAGTACACATTACCACTTACCTAAAAGTCTGCACTTGAATAGGCTCCTTCTGGTTTTGCCCACGCAGCTGATAAATTTCTTTCGATGCTTTCTTAAGCATCTTTTCAGCTGCTTGTTCTTGGTGATGTTCAAATTTGGTCTGTCTTGTCTGAAAACAAGTAATGAGAACATAATATTAAAAATGATCACGTGAATGAATAAAACAGAAGAACACCTAGGTTAAACTAATATTCTTTTTCACTCATCACAGTAAAACTACAAAAGTATGTTGTCTGAAAGAGCCAAATTGAGAACCATACATTCAAAATTCTGACAGTATTGTTTCATCTCTTAATGCTCTTAATATTCCATTAATGAAATTTATTGCACTTGGATTGGTCAAACAAGACCTTAAAATTAAAGATAGGCTCATTCTTTGTCTCTTATAATTCAGTGGAAATATTGTTTATTTTACAGTTTTTGCCACTTTCTGCTTATATTTTCCTTCCTCAAGAAAGGGAAAAAACTGAACACTTAGAGAACATTCCAAATACTTGTAAAAAGTGGAACATGAAATCAACAAAATTTACTTCAGAGGTCAAAGGTAAAGAAATTGTTGAAGTTCCAACAATAATATCTAAAACTTTGAAAAAACACCAAGGAAATACTTTAAAATACCATACATACTGAATGTTTTGCACATAATCTTGTAGAACAACTATTGACATGGCAAATGATACCGTTCTCCAGTAACTGTCTTCCACTAAATACACAGTTTGGTAATAATGCAATCATGTTTTCACTGTGGCAACTACAGGAATACAGAAGCAACATTAATTGTTTGAAATACTCCATATTATAGAAGCTCTGCGAACATAGCTCTTTATAGGTGTTTTCACAATACAGAAACTTCTGGATTAAAGCTTTCTTAACATGTTGAGTGCCCATTTCATGCTACCATACCTGCCTCTCCGCTTCTTTCAACAAATTTCGGAATCGCTCATCACGAAGGACCCAGTGGGGTAGATCAGTCTGCCCTCTGAGTTGGGCATCTTCCAGACGCTGCCTCAACTCTCTTAAAGCACATATCTCCTCGTTCAGCTGTCTCTGTCTAGTTCTGGAAGCCTGGAGATCCAGCTCCAGGTCTAGGGACGTCCTTGCCATAAGCTCAGCCAAAGATGATCTGCAGGACTGCTAAGTTATGAGGATTCAATTAAACGCACAATACATTACTCTCAGCATGGTGCACTGGCCTATTTTTAGCTACATAGGACATACATTTCATGCATTTACTTCACACATGGAAGTTTTCCTTGACACAAAGTTTTGGAGAGATTATTCATATCCCACAGTGCAAGGTTAACTAGCTTTAGGGGTTTTCTGTTCAGTAGATAAAACCTTTTCAATTAATTCTTTCTATTACCTCCTTTTACTCCTTTTGGCTTGTAAATATTCAACCAATTTAAGTTTATGGACTAAACTTTTATGTTATGCTGATAATAATGCAATATGAAAAATTGATAAAAATACAATATGAAATACTCATAACCGTATCATGATATTAGAGAACACTGTATTGAGCAGTGGATTCCCATTACACGATTTTTATTCAGTATTGGATTTAAGATACTTTCTGAATCAAAATGGGGGCCATGAATTTCTGCTTGCCTACACCAGCAAGAAATTAACCTCTGCCTATCAGGCTCAGCTGTACTGGCCATTGATTTACAAGGAACAAAATGCTTTCCTGCTCTGTCCACTTCTGCTGAGAGGGGGGTGGGGGGAAAGGAGAATTTAACCTATCATTTTTAAACACTTGAGCCTTAAATACTAAGGTTTGCTAGGCTGCCTGGGAGGGTACCAAGGTTTCTTCTGTCACATTCCCACACACTTCTGTGGGTCTGCACCCTGCATTATAAACTAGCTTTTAAGATTTAACAAACTTGATATCTAAAATCAATACAAATTTAGTACCTGTTAAACTAATTATCACATCAGCCACACCTTTTCTTTTCCTCAGCAATTGTTCACAACTATATTTCACTTCTCAATCTTTCCCTTTTAGCTAAAACAAAAAACAAAAACAAAAAAACCCCACAAACCTAAAAACCACCCCCTCCCCCCAACTAATAACACTACAGAAGCCTCATACATTTCAAAACACACCGCAATATACCTGTAGACATCTAAAGCTTAGGTATAAAAGTACCACTGGTCTAACAATTTAATAAAATATAATAAAAAATAAAAAACAGTTTCCTAAGTATACCTGCTTATACCGTAAAGTACGCCTTTCCAACGTATTCCGGACAAAAGGTGACTTCCTTGGCAGAGTTGAACTGTCACTGTCACTGCGATACAGCTGATTAGAAAAGATATTGAAAATACGTGATGCTTACAAGGTCGTCTACATTCAGAAAACAGGACTGCTTTTCTTTTGAGGTTTATTTAGAACAATGCACTGAAATGGTCTTGTTCTAAGTAACTGGTATTTTTTCAGGTTCAATCACATGCTTGCCTGTAGCTATTTATAAAGAAATAAATTTATACACAATACTGCTCATACTGAACAGTTACAATAATTAAAGAACACTTCAAAACCTTCAAAATGATCTTTCACATTTTAAAGCTGTGTTTGATGAATCATTCTACTGACTATCCAAGGTAATGTAACCCAAAACCAAAAAAAAGGGGGGGGGGGACTTAAAGGCATTAATGCTTTTTTTCTAAGGCATATACTGTAATGAGCATAAACTATACCGTCTCCCTCTTTATTTCCTCTGATTTGAAGTAAAATCGGATGCATTATTATGTGAGGTTGTACTGTTTAATATTCTTTCCCTTTTATGCTATCTTTGTTCTGGTACCTAAGGGTCTTACACTCCCATATGTCATAAATGGATACGGAATCGGGAAAACACACTGAAGTGAACACACTTTAAACTGAGCCACAGATGCACCGTATGCAATGTAATTAGCAGAGAGAAAAGAACAGCAGATCCTTGGTTTAGGAAAAAACATAAAAGCTTAGTGTTATGTTTCTTAAGGAAAAAAGTGTTAAAATCATTACCACATTTTCAAACTCAAAGTCTCAAAAGCTTATGAAAAGTGTACAATTACTACTATTTGCATTCTACTAATATAGCAAAATCAATACTGATGTGTTGACTCTGCAACAATGTTAAATAATAAGCCTTTTGCAGTCGAACATAGCAACGATTCAGCATGAACGTGAAAATTGTTTCACCAATTCTCAATTATTTGCACCAGGGCAGCACTCAGGAATCCTGAAAAAGGTCCCACTGTAGTGGGCATCCTATGACTATAACATTCACAACAGCAACAAAAAACTCCTGAGAAGATTTATGCCGTAACCATAAGATTAGGCAGTCAATCCCCTTTTCCCAACTTCTGCATACCTGAAAGTTAAATATGGCTTCTATATTAGCTGTTTATACACCTCATTAGACAGCAGGGAAATGACTGTACCTCTGTAAGACGAATCATTCTAGCCTAACATCTTGGGTTGCCCAAGACGGGAAGGAGCCTAAGGTCTAATTTATCGTAGGTTCTTAAATTTTGATTGAAATAAATTCGGGATTAAACTCTTAAAAATAAAGAAACAGAACTGGGGGACCTCTTTCCCATTGTAATGTTTAAATTCAATGACAGATTACTCATTAATATTAAAAGCAATATCTGTTTCTTATAAAAACAAACCAAGTTTAGGAAAAAATTAATAAAAATATACACAGCACTTGAATCTGCTTTCCTATACACGAGTCCCTCCCCTGCTCCCCCCCCTTTTTTTTTTAAGCCTTACTCACTCTGCAAACATATTGACTTCGTGCTCCAGGCGAGAAGGTCTGGGAACGAACAATAGTGCTACTACGAACAAAAGCAGAACCTCGTGGCCTGCGGCTAGTTCTCTCTTTTGGAAGAATAGCAACTTCTTCAGGAAACAGATCCTCAGTGTTAGTTTCCTTATCCACCTAAAATTTCAGTGAAGAATTTTTTTTTAAATTTTTTTCGTATTTTCTCTCTCACCAGAAACAACCAGATTTTTCAACAATATCAAAAGTAAGCAATTCACTCTGTTAGCTATGATCAAGATATAATGAATACAGAGAACAAATCTCATTTTAGAAAGTTTTAAAACAATATCATTCAAAAGTGTAAGATAAGTTTTCAGAAGCCTTTGCTGTAACACAAACCATCATGAGATTCATTTTAAAACTGCAGAGCACAAAGACTGCATTCAGCATCAACTCTTCAGCCCTAACCAAGCTGCTACCTGATCTCCTATCGCAGTGGAAGGAGAAGACTGAGTCACCTTTCAAAAAGCAATGTGATTCTGAAGCAAGGAATAACCTTAAAACTAGAGGAATTCAAAAGAACACAAGGAATACATAAGAAGGTAACAGACATAACGCTACTCTAACAAAGCCTCCAAACTTTAAGATAACTCTTTCCTCAACAGGAAGTATGATCTTCCCAAAAGGCAGTACAAAGAGCTTATGTTCCTTTACTTCAATGGAAGTGTGCCGATTTCAGCTTGTTGAAGATTACTTTCAATATCTCATATCTTGGATACAAAACGTTTTATATATATCAGTTTTGGCATATTAGTTTTGAAAATTTCAACTGTATTCATTGTAACACTGAAACAGCAATACTGTTAAAACACTGAGCTTTTTCTTCACAATTCTTTCAGGAATTCTTATTTTCAGGAGCACTTGAATTTGAGCATGATCTTTTCTGTGACGATTTCAAGTCAACATAGTTGTTGTTACAAGTGCAAATTTACAGCCTGGATAAAGGCAGAAGTGAAAATAGCTCATCTTTTGGTGTAAAAGACTAATTCCGTCCAGAAAATGTCTAGCAAACAAAACAAAAAAAACAGCCCTAAAGAGGGCATTTTTGAAAAGCCAAAAGGCACATTGCTGTCATCAAGGCAGTGCTCATACACGGTTGCTAATGTTATTTCCAATTCTCTCTTGATCAATTCATACTTGAACTCAACAAGCAGCCATAAGGCACTGCGTGCGTGCCAGGCATCGTGGCAGTTTCAGCACTGTAGTGTCTTCTCTCATTACCTTTAGTGGCAGAGGCTGCATTTTTCCAGAACTATACTGGCCCGCTTGAGTTGCAAACATATGTCCAGGTAATGAATCCCCACCGAATGGCTCTGGATAAGGAGGACTAGTCTGGGTGCAGTTACTACATCCACTGTCAACAGATTCTGCTTGCCAGCTCCTAAAGTCAGAACATTACAAGGATTTTTCAGGTATGAAAAAAAGCATGAAATTATGCATAGCATTTATATATTTCAATATCCAAGCCAGTTTATCATTTTAGAGTATTATTTCTGCAGTAGAAATACAAACTTTTCAAAGGAAGAACAAAACCCACTTGCATTTCTGCAGATATACAGAAAAGCAAATACCTTTCATGCCAAAAATCATCTTTCCTAATTTCCTCAAAAAAATCCTTTGACATTTTCCCGTATGACGACAAAATCTTTAAGTACTTTGCTGTTGTAAAGCCATTACAGCACATTCCCAGCAAATTTTGTTTGCTCTAAAAATGCTTTCTCACTCCCCAAATTACAAGTCCTACAAAATCAGCCAGCTATTCAAATGAGGCTTTTTTCAGTTTGCACATAATCACAGGATAAAAGTATTTTATACCCTTAACACTAACAGGGAGCAGATCTCAGAATAAGGATCTGCTATTTCTATTGCTGTATTTTAGACCAAAACCACAGTGTAAACACCACTCGGCTATTTCTTGAGGTATTTAAACTACTGTTTTTACCTTTCTGAGATAGCTTCTGCCTGATCTTCCTTTCTTTCCATCTCCAGGATTTCCTCCTCTGTGTACTCAAGTTTCACTCTCTCTTCTGCCAGCTCTCTCTCTACTGCTTCCAGCTGGGCAGTGGTCCTAGCTAACAGGGCTGTCACTGCATCCTGGAAGGTAAACTATATTTTAAATAAAACTGTTTGAACAAGCATTGTTTTTAACATATATTATTCAGAGAAAAAAAAATCATCATTGTATGTTCATAAAAAAATCTGTCCTGAATATCAGTGATCAAAAAGTAGATAGTGTTCCATGAGTGGGACTTCAAACAGAGACAGGGCAGAAAATGAATGCATTACAGCTGTACTGAATAGCAGTTCACAAGATAAACTAAAAAACCTGAGCTCAGTCAGAACTCTTTCTGGGATGGGAGTCTTTATCACACTGTGAAGCATCATCCAGTAATTTAGGCCAGAAGGGACCTCTGGATGTCAGCTAGTCCAACCTCCTGCTCAAGGTAGGGACAGCTTCACAGTTGCACCACAGCCCTTCAAGTACCGAAAATCTCCAAGGATGGCAATTCCACAGCCTTTCTTGGCAACCTCTTCCAGTGCAGTGGCACAAATTTTCAATGAATAGCAGTAAGTCAACCTGCAGCTTGTGCATACAAAGATACACAAAGAACTATTTCAAGCACCTGTCCAGATATGATCTGGCTTTTAATTATTCTTTAAATAACCCATCCTTACCACAAAAGCTAAATTAAGACATCACCTTCTGAGCACTTTGCAAACAAAACTGCACCTGAGAGATAAGATCACAAGCAACTGCCCAGAAGGTCAAATAAAGTAAACAAGTCACTTTTTCCCAGCCATACTGTTTTAACTGTAGTTACATTTCCAGAAGACCGGGGAATACTTTCTTCACACTGATTTTTGTTCTTGGCTCTCTGGGGGTCTGAACCAGTGAAGATCTGAACAGAATACCAGTGAAGCTGCATCTCACCAGAACTCTCTGAATCAGTCAGATTGATCTGAGCAATGCCCTGCAAACAACAAACAACATTGACCACAGTAAGATAAACATACACAATATGATAGATGCCCTCTCCTTTACAATTTCACTTATAATGTAAAAACAATTTTATCAAATCCTAACAGTCTCTTAAAAAAAAGTCTCTCTTAAAAGTAGACAGATTTGTTTCATAACTGCATTATGAAGTATAAGAAATACTGATTTTTCTTGCTTCTTGTTACCCCTAAAAAAGGTCAGGATATGGATATTTAATTTTTTTTAAATTGAAAAATAAAATCATTACAACTGATGTTGGTGTGATTGTTCTGGCCCTTAGCTCCTAATATTTTATAAAAAAACCCTCACTCTCCCTCAGTTACATATTTGATTTTCACAGTTGCTTAAATTGACTTTATTAAGCAATATCACTACTTCCAGTTAATCTAGTTTCACTTGACAGAACTATATACTGAGATACTCTTCAGTTCTCTGATTCTCACAAGCATCTGCCAAAGGGAAAAAATGGTCCTGTAAAACAATTTATTTTTTTCTGCCCATTTACATCATAAGTTAGTCAAATGGGCCATAATTCTATTTTTCCATTTTCTAAACCATCCTTACATATCCCAAATTCAGGTGATAAAAGTTTTAATGGAAGCTTCCCACTAAAAGTATTCCCAAATTTAAAGTAAGCTTACTTGTCCGACAGTGCTCACTTAAGAAATATCTAAGCAGCACTGACCTAAATGAAAAACAGCTGTGAGCAAATCCATGCCATTTTTTTTTATCCTTTTGCTGGCTGGAGATATGATTTTGTATTATTTAGCATTTAATTACTGCTTTTGGCTTTATCCAGCTATCGCTACAACCTGTTCATTTCCATGCTAATGGATCACATGCCTGGAATGTTTACTTTTATACTGATGGAGTAATCATGTAAAAATTGGTTTTGATCTCACAAAACAAACAGCTGGATGTACTGATTTTAAGTGCAAAGGCAGTACAAAATGTATACAGAAACTGCAGTCAGTTTTGAGCAGGTAAAGGAACAGTTAATTAGAAAATAATCCAAAAGTTATTTTATTGTTTTTCTAAGCTGAATGTTCCCTGGGGCTCTGTTTAAGCAGGTGTATAATGAACAATGGACAACGGTTTTTAAAACCAGCAAAAGTATGTCATATTGGGATCCAGCTCATTACTGAGAATGCCATTTTAGGTCAGTATATTGGATACTATAGATACTTTTCTAATGCATGAAGCAGAGATGTCTTCTAAGTATCTATTTATTCTGACACAATGTAAGAGAGAGATCTGTCACGAATATTCACACCCCTGCATCAGACTTGGAGAATGCTTAAGAGATGCTGGGTTTGTTTGGGGGGGGTGAAGGAGAAAGCTATTTTTCTCTGTCACAAACATTGCATAAAACGTATTTTGACTTTTAAGATTTCTGACACTGCCCTATACATCATACTTATAAAGTATCTAAAAATGCATGCCAAAGAACTCATTACTACAAAATGAATGACTAATTGGGTAAAAATCACCCTCAAAACCTGTTAATAATTATCATTATTGATAGGAACGATCGATATTTCACCTCAAACTCAAGATTTTGAACTCACTCGAAACCATGAGCAAGTCAAACTGGGTCTGCTAGTAGTCTGGCACATGCCTGCTCTGATACAATGTATTTGTTAATGACTTGGACAAAAGAATAGTTCATGCATTTATAAATCTCTTAGCAACGTGAAAGAGACTGTAAAATTTATGAGACAAGGATCAGAAAAATAGGACAGATGTTCGGAAATTAAAAAAAAAAACTGCAGAAAGCCAAAGTGTTACACTCAGGGAGGACAAATCAAATAAATTAAAACATGGGGAATAACTGGTTGGTCAGAGCTGTAAAAGATCAGAAACGGAGACTGAAACAGCAATGCCACATGATTGCAAGAAAGGCAATCACATTTCTTTGATGTTTTAACAGGAGCAATATATGCTCAGCATGGAAAGTAACAACTCCCTTATCTCAACACTGATGAAGCCACCAGTGAAGACATAAACCAACTTAAGGAACCAGTCTCAGAAAGCTGTAGAAAAACTGAACATAGTCTTTCAGCAAGGCAGCACATATCAGCAAAAGGCTGAGGCAACAGAAAGACCATCCCGCAAGTTCAGTACATTTACATCTCCCTCCAAGTGAAGTTTGAAACTATTTGCCAGAATATTTCTTCTATTATTTTCTTTCCCTGTTATGTACAACTATTTGTTTGACGTGGGATAAACTGCAGTCTGATTTCTGCATTTAGGAAAGCATTAAACTGCCATAATCTAACTGAAAAGAAAGCAGTCATCGGGAACTTCAGAAACATACAGAGGATCAAATTGATGGAAAAGACTGTAATCTCACTGGAAAAGATTTTGGAAGAGAATTAGAGGCCATCACAACAGTTGCAAAGAGAGGTAACGAACAATCTGTCATTTTGAAAACATGCTTATTTTCAACTTACTGCGAAAGCTGACAATGATCGTAATATTTGAATACAGGCTTCAATGCACCTACCTTAAAAAACATGATGTTGTTTGCTCTCTTTTTGAGTGGTACTGTTAACTTATCCTAAAATATGTTATCAACTACTGTCAAAAAAGTTCTGATAAAACAGCACTGAAACTATGAATGATGGAAAACAATCCTACCAATATGATATGAAGAGCTACCATTTTTGCTCATTTAGAAATAGCAATTTAAATAAAACAACCCTAGACTTAGACGCATTTATGTCCATATAAAAATGCTTTACACTGAAATAGCTATTTAGCTTCCTAGAGGAACAGACTATATCAGTACAAAGCATTTTATACCATATACTCAGGCCATTCTTGAGATGCTTTCTCTTTAATTAGGTTGTAGTATTAAAAATGACAAAACTTCCCACTGCAGACAAGCACTTGGGTCTGCTTCTGTTAATATTAAAAACATTGTTTATATAAGATGCTATCTAGTTTTATAGGTAGGCTAGCAAACATGCATTCATGACCATATTTACTAAAATAAATGCCCGGTGTCCATTGTATAGGATGACACTGAGCTGCCTGTACCTCTTAACTATCTCAACAGGCTTAAAACAATTTCAGTAAACCATTTAAACTCCTCGCTGAAATGCCAGCCTGCTGACTTCAAAACAGCCAGGACATCAGCCCCAGGTAAATTTATTTAAGCATATTTACACTAGAAAATAACTAAATAAATTTAACACAATTTAAACAATGGTTACATTTATTTGAATACATTTACATTAGAGGTCTTAATCAGTTTAAAGTAAAGACTGATATATTAATAGCCTACTTGGCCCACTATTATAGTGCAACAAGTTTTTGTCAAAAGGAAGTCTTTCAGAGAAGAGTTTCATTTTTACAAAATGCTTTTACTCTTTACACCAATACTCAAAAAATCTGCAGTTGCTAACTTTCCCCAAAGCAGACATTTGTAAGAAATATATTAAATAAATAAAATTAACTCCTTAGCTACTAAATTCCATAGCAAACAATGCAAATATCAATTCTAAATATGGCTCTGCAATGTAACAGTAATATTAAATAATAGTACTCTTTAAAATGCTCTAATTATCAGCCTCTGCTAATTTTGTTAATTACTTCTGATTCTTTTTGTAACCAAAGGGCATGTATTTCAACTTAAAAAAAACCCCATCTTTAAGAATTACTTACACTTATTTTTTTAATTAACAAAGCCACAATTACATGTGTGAGCAGCCACAACTACTCTAAACTTTACTAAAAGAAGTTCCTTACAAACACATTAATATAGGATTCTGGAAGCACTTCTTATGAAAAAAACAAAGTTTTCACTTTTTCTTTCTAATCTTGAAGATTATTCTTCAAGTAACTTTAGCTCCCCATATCACAGGGCTTTTAAGAAAAAGGACCACTTACCAATAGTTCTTCTTGTTGCTGATGGTCAACTGAACAGATATACAGCTGCAGTGATTTTAATTTCAAAACACTTGAATGCACAGGGATTCGGAAAACTTCATTAAATATTAACGGAGTTTGGAATTCCAAAGATCTAGAGCAGTAAGTGGTTGGTGTGCCTGACTCAAGTGGTGGCAAATAAACTCTCACATGACTGGGAAGAGCAAAATAGACAAATAGCACAATTGAGATAAAGCTACCTTCTGATGTTTTGCATTTCTGAAAATCAAGCTCAGCAAAAACATAAATGTAACTTCTACATTAAGAATGTGCTCTGAGAGCTTTGTTACAGGAATTTGCTTTGTATTCTTAACACAGAAGAACTGCAAAGCTGATTTGGAAACCCTGACTTTTTCTAACACTATTGATAAACCTAGACAATACAATTTAGAGATGAAAACCGGTTGCCTAAGCAGAGGCACCAAGTGCCACTTGAGATGCCCTGAGGTATCTGAGGCATCTACATGGGGCTGGCAAATATGACATAGGATCTATGGGACCGCTACAGCCCTCCTGAGCAGCAGCAGCTGGAGGCCAGGTGCTGTGCTATGACATTTCAAATAGAAATAGATGCCTATGTTTAGGCAACTGAATTGCACTGTAAGTGTCACTGCTCCATTTCTTCCTTTCACCCACTGAGCATGCATCTTTTTTCCCTGAGAAGCTCAGCACAAAAGGAAGACAAGAGAAGCCTACAGGCAATGCATTCATCTGCCATCTCAGAATGCAAAATTTACATATCTGCTACTGTTACATTTGAGTCTCCATGCAAAAAAATAAAATAAAATAAAAAATCAAAATCTACAACCACTTTTAATGTGGCAGAAGGCAGCAGAGCTACTTAAAAGTTGAGTGTTTCTGTGCTCTCCCTATCCTCTCTGCTTGTCCAGCCCCTGTAATACCTTATTCCTTGCCATAACTTCCCTTCTGCCAATAAGCAAGGTCATACAACCATGTAGCAAACCCAGTCAGGAAACTTATCAGGGTTAAAAAGCTAACTTGGCACCAAAAAAAAAAAAAAAAAAAATCTAGTTGACTACACAACTGCATAAAGGCTCGCGCCATCACAAGAGAGGGGATGACACCGGCAGACAAAGAAATGGTTAGAGGACAACTGGAAGAGCTTGCTACGGTGCTGGAAAGTGCAGCACCAGTTAGCTAAACTGCTCTAAGAGCTAATCCTGTAAAAAGGGAGCAACTCCTCTACTCACCACCTGCTGCAGGTAATCTCCCCTCCCATCCCCAGTAAGTCTGATTCAGTAAATATACAGTTGCAGGAAGGGGTTCATTAAACTGCCTAAAAGCTTTTCTGGTTTTGGTAGGGTTTTTTTTTTTTTTTTTTAAGCCCAGTCAAATGAATTGATTTATCCTGAAGGCACACAGTTTCTTGACTCTACTCCAAGTTATTAACTGAGAAGGGTGGGGGACAGAACTGCCCTTCTGAGTGTCACTAAAGATGCCCGATTGCCTCAATTACAATGTCCAAGAAATCCTTCGAAGTCATCCTTTTCCCAGGTCACAGTCACTATGACCTTCTTCAGATCATATTTACTTCTTTTTCTAATTATGAGGGAACATACTTGAGTACTACACAATACTCACATATTTCCCTAGCATTCCCTTGTACTCACACTGAAAACAAAGCAAAAGACTGCCACTAGGGCACTGACCTATATCAAACATTTCAGCTGGTGGTTTACAGGGTTAGCAAGATGAAGCTTTCTGAACAAAGATCAACTCATTCAGTGAGATTTACGTCAATTGAACAACTCCCACAGAATGACTTATTTTACAATACAACAGTATTACCACACCTCCATTTTCCAAAGTTCTCAGACAAGTTCTCTCATCAGATATAAGAATCAACAAATTTCATGGGTCATATTTCTTCAAAATAGGTTAAGATACATATCACTTGATAAGACTGTCTTTTACATTGCCATTATTTAAGAGGTGTTTGTTAGAACAAAGTAATGTTCTACGTAATGTCATATGGAATTGGAAGCAGTGGCATAAACAGAAAGAGGTTAAAAAAATCCAATTCTTTGTACTGATTTCCAGTTAATTTTTTTAATAAAATAATTTTAGAAAGATATTTCATAGATATTCAAGGAGATCTGTAATGGCCACAAAAGCCTGCAGATCTCCTGGGTTTTTTTTTCAGATAAAAGGCAAAGTATTTCTCTTACTGACCAATATCAATGGCACCCTAGCAATTTGGGAAAATGACACTAAATTATTCTGGGATATGTTACAGATAAGCTATAGTGAAGTTGTACAGGAAATAACATATTTGGAATAACACAAATACTGTAGATAACTTTTTCACCAGAAGGCATGGGTTGATGGAAGAATGACTATGCTGTTTTCATACAAAATTTCCTTTGCCTAACAAACATGTAAGAACACGAGTGAGTAGAGACTAAATGTGTTAACTATTTAGACATCTGCTTCCAAAATAGTGACACTCTGTGTTCATAAAAATCACCTCCTTTCCTTTTGTCAATCAAGAAATACTGTTGTCTGCTCAAGAAATGGCAAACTGCATGGAAGCAAACAAATTCATGATATTTAAGACTGTGGCACAAAACAAGCAATGATCAGACTCTGGGTGAAATTTAAGCTTACATTTTGCAGTTTTCTTTAACAACAAGACTAGTAAAGTTCTTCAACTGTAATACATGGACTAAGAGACACTCACTTCCACTGTCATGCCTGCAAAATAAATTTCCTGTATTAGTCACCAAATATCAATACTTTGCTTAAGAGATGGAGATACAAGACTAAAAAGATTATGAGACGGTAAAAGTATCTTTTGCAGTCAAACAAATCTCTCATACAAATCATTTTAAATCAAAAGCAACTACAGATACCACACTCCGATAACAGAACCATAAGAATATTAGCTAGAACAAGGAAGTTACCAGAACTAAGAGTATAAGAACTATTCAAGTTAAAAAAAAGAATAATATTCCCTAACTGTAAATCATGACCCTTGACTGTGAGCAGGTTTTATAAAATATATTCCTTGTTTTAACCAGGTACTCGGGGGGGGGGAGGGGAGGGAAGGGGGATATATATATCAATCTATCTGTGTGTGTGTGCATGCGTGCGGGTGCGGGTGTAATTTATCAGTTTACATAATTTTTTGTTGCTTAATGACAACAACAAGAAGAAATCATTTCTTTCGCATCAGCATGAATTTTGAAATGGAGCTAGCGAGCTTGGCTGAGGTTTGACAACTCCCAGCTTTGGGCAGCACTGTTCCGAGGGGCAGAGAGGATTCTGGAGGGTTGTCTAAGATACGACATCCCGTGCAATAATCTGCCCTCCCTTGCACTGCTCCCACTGCTGACAACAGCATGCCCTAACCGCAGGCTTTCAAAGCTGTATTTGGGAGGCACCCATCTGTCTCTCTTCACCTGCGACTTTCCTAAGATAATCCTCCTTTTTCTGGCACAAAGAGTCAGATCTCACACACTGGGACACAGCCCTGTATCCATACTCACACTAATGCCCCAGACAATGAAAAAGCTCCTGAAAGAAACAGCAAAGACCCTTTTACCAGCCAGCTTTGAGAGGGAACTGAACAATGGTCAAGGCACATCCCCAGCAGAGAGCGGTATGTGACTTAGCTAATCTGTAAGTCCAGTAAACCTAGGCTTTCAGTTCCAAAACTTCTTAAAACTGTCCACTGTGGTCAAGTTTATTAAAAAGTTAAGAACCATAAACATCCTAGAGAGCAACGCCTGCTGAGATGGCTACGGAGAAAGAATAGTAATATTACTCACAGAAATCCAACATGTATTTGCGGCTCTTCATTACTGGCAACATCACCATAAACAGGCTCTTCCATATCTTCATTCCTGCAAGAATATAAAAGCACTGTAAACTACATGCTGACCTAAGTTGTTAAAACATAATGAAATGAACATTTATTTTGCCATTTGCTGATATAAGCAACTATGCAGTAACATTATCAGGAGGAACTATCTACTTAAAAACACGCAGAACAGGAAAAACTAATTCACAAATTAAAAAAAAGTTTTTAGAATACAACTCTTTCAAGATACTTAGTTTTACTTTTGTTTTCCATTTTTCCTTAACATCCTCAAATCTTTATCTTCTTCCCATTTGCTGTTCATTGTGTTAAAACAATTAAATAAAATTACACATCTTGACCCCTCCCTCAATCACTTGGTCAAGCCACACATTTTTAGATTTTCAGTAGTTCACATATATCTTCCTTTCAGTTAGATCTTTATCCTTTGCTGCGCAGAATTCTAAGTCGTACTCTGTAGAATTATATTTTATTATTGACAGTTGAAATAAAATTTATGATTTAGAACTAATAAGCTGAGAAAACTATCTTTCAAGGGAAAAATATTGGGTGTTGAAATGGTAGAGACAATGAAGTGAAAGGGACTTGGCATGTGTGAAGATGACAGTGGAACTGCATGTAAAAAGCTTCTTTCTTCTAAAACATGTCTCCCAATATTCTCATGTTACTAAAATAGCAATTTAAAAAATGTATTCAGAAATTTACAATGAATTCTTTCAGACCGTGCGGCAGAACAGGAATATTTCCGGGTTACTATGTATTTATACACCTGACCTTTTGCTTAAAGCTTCAAACACGCCACTGTCACTAGCCAGTGAATGATCTGAGAGACATGCTGAAACTCGCCTGGCTCTCATCTCCGATCTTCTACCACTGTCTCCTCGCAGAGTTACAGCTGTTGTGGAGAAAAAGGGAAGACAACATCAGCTCAAGGTAATCACTTATGGGTTACATAAGAAACATATAATTTATCAAAACTACCTGCAAAGCAGTTGGCACAAACACAGTTCATTCCTTTTTATCTAACTGCAAGTAAAAAAAAAACTAGAATACAATAGACCAGAGTTTTTCTGTGGGACAATTAAGGAAGGAAGTTTGTGGCTAATTTCTCTAGGACAAGACTTAAGTATAAACCGATTTCACTGTTATTACAGTGCTTTGGTGGTGGAATAACCACTCCTGGAGGAGCAACTTACGTTAATTCAGCATACGTACACATGATATCCTAAACTTTAAGATTTACCTACTGAATATACAATAAGTCGAAAATAAACACAGAGACTAATTCTTTTAAGAACTTATCTGATAACACAATGCAAGATTTTGTTTTGTCCTTGTTTGTTTTTAAATATGAAATATCAAAGCATACTGTTTATACTATAGCATAACAGCAGCTTCTATTGACAGTCTGAGGCACGTTATCAGAAAGAATCAGAGCTTTCCAACTCATTCAGAGTGATGGTTTTTAAAATTCTCCGTGAATGATTTTGGAAGATGACCAGGGGCAGGTGGAAGAAATAAAGGCAAAAGCCCCTCTTCGAACCTTCCCAGAATCATCAGCAACACCACCAGCAACAGTGACCCAACCATCACTTTCATACGGTCAGTATATCAACAAAAAGGACATTATACCTTGAATTTTGCACTGGCAAGTACATATTGCAGGTAAAAATCCTTCTAGGTATGTGCACAAATGCTAATGCTCAAGAATTGCATACATAAGGTTTTGACACCTCAGTGAAAGCCGATAACTTGAAATTTTGTTTCTTTTGCATCCTAGATGGAACTATTAAACAGACTTAATTAAATACAGTTTCTTCACCAATTTTTACCTCCCTTTCATTTAAGACTCAATGGTTGTTCTCAAAGCAGAAAAGCAGCAGTAAGAGGGGCCACTTTAAAAGTGGGGAAAACATCATTTTGGTTCTATCCATGCTTAGAAAATTTAAACAGATGGCACAAAGTATTTCAAGCTTTAGCAGACAACATTTGGAGTGACAGTAATGTACGTTACATGTGAGACAAGCACTAACTGATGTTTGCAGCTTACTACCACTGATCAAAGATGAACCATGTCTTACTCAAAGTGAATAAGTACCTCTGTTATATATTATCTTAAGGCATCAAAACCAAAACACTGCTACTTAAACAACAAATTTACTTCACCACAGCGTAAGGCCTATTACAGAGCACTGTGGCACCACTCTGCAATGGGATGCATTCATTTCCACGAGTACCATCAGAATAGGATGTCAGGACTTGAACCTTGTTAAAATCCTTCAAATTAACTTGGATACGCTGCTGCTGTCAACGAAAGTGTTAGCTACGATTAATTTCAGCCCACTGCATGAGTGGAAGGCAGAATGCACTGCACTATGGAGTCCTTCACTACCTCAGATATGTTCCCTTTATCAGGCCACTAACAGCACAAAATCACAAAAGGTGTTCAAAAATCACAGGGTCTAATTAGGAGCTAAGATTCCAGGAAAACTGCAGGTAAGAGCCAATTCTGCATCCTTTTGGAATAATAAGTAGCTCTATGGACCTCTCCTCCAAATTCAATGAAGAATTTAGCCATCTTCAGCTATCTGGAAAATTTATTTGCTGACTAGGAACACCCCAATCAGCATTCGTCACTGGACCTGGAGAAACAACCATCCTTTTTTTCAACTACTGCATGCTATCTTTATTATCCAGCACAGGTCATCATGCAGTATAACTCATTCCAGCCTCACTGCAAGTGAGAGCTAAGTTCTACCTAACCAACAGAAAGCAAAGAAACTATATTTTAGCCATGTTCTCTTCATATCATTTGCACAAAGTGGGCTTTTTCATTTTGATTTTTTTAAGGGCTTTTAATCTGGTGAGCTCATCTCCATGAGTACTGTCACCAGTATTTATGTACAACCAAAACTATCATACTTGATTAACACTGCACTCTGTACGGACATTTTTTAGTATGACACAGCTTCCCAGTCATTTTACATTACTGGGAGGAGGCTGAAATTCACAAAAATAAGTATTTTTATACCAAAGTGCTTCTCTATTTTTTGTACTATTTTCAACAAGTTACACTAGGGTGACTTCTTTTTGCAGACAAACCTTCGTGTGCATCTACACTTTGTGTAGATGTAGGAGACCAAAGTGGAGGTTGTCATCATGAATGAACCTCACAGGCTCTCTCCGTTAGAGGCTCATGTTTGCAATTAGTATGGAATGAAAAACTGGTCTGAAGCACCAACATAATCTGTCATGAAAATTCGACATGTTACAACAACGTTGTAACTTCACAGAGATTTGCCTGCTACGTGCAGGCCATGGAAGCCTCTGATATTTTCTGACAATACCACTGAATTTGAGAGAGATGCAAACATCAGAACATGCCCTTAACTAGAAAAAAATCAGCAGGCAAAATTGGTCATCAGCAAGAAAGAAATATCAAATTTTGGATTAAGTAGAGCAAAATTTGCCACAGATTACAGACCTACCAATGCTGGAAGCTAAAGAATTGTTTAAAAATAAATGTTTCTGAAATACACAACTACCTTTCACATTATTACTTAACTAACACAATCAGTGAAAAAAATACGTGGATTTGAATCTGAATACAGGGTGCCAAAACTTGACAAACATAAGACAGGCCTGATTAGAAGAATATTCTCAGCTGTCATTAGTTGAAAAAGTAGACTTCAAAGAAAATTTCAGTTTGGGTTCCAAGATTTCATTAGCTAAAAAACACTTACCTAAATCTAAATAATTAAATAGTCATTAAATAATCATGTTTCATAAGCTTTGATGCTACAAATACTGCATGTCAGCTCAAAATGCACTAATAAAAGTGTCAAACACTCTTAACAAAAACTAAACCAGAGACACACAGACCTTACCTACCATGACGCTGTCAAGCATTACTATGATATAACAAAGCTGAAGCTTGCAGAAAAGATTTTTCCAAGAATTTAACTGCAGCCATGAATACGTTGTTTAGTTGACATAGCAAAAGTTTAAGTATGCCATAATGATTAAACAGATACAGCATAATATCAAACAAAAACAGATGTAGCAAAATCTACTTTTTCTTCACATGCAACTCAGAAAAAACACTACACACAGAAAAACACACTGAGAATTACAGGCAAAAACAGTACAATAAGTAATTTCAGGTTCACTTACAGTGAATTTTTCTGTTGTGCCGCATGAGAAACAAGACAAAATGAAAAGCATACAGTGATAAATCATCTTTTAAGTCTATGCCAATATTTCTCAAACAAGAGATTATTTTGGCATTAAAGGAAACATAGCACTTGAAAAATTATTTTAGGATAGACAGGAAGAAACTGTGAAGATATTAAAGCCCGTTTATGTTTCCTCCTACTCCCAGCTTTATAAATACAATGGATTTAATCTCTCAGTCACATTCCCTCCATTCACACAAGCTGACATAATTCACGGTATATCCCCAAAAGAGATGTAAAACAAGAAAATAGCAGATTAACAACTGAACATCAAAACTGCAGTTTCTGAAGAACTCTTGTCAACATGCTTGAGCACTGCTTCAGTGTAAAGTACATGGAAGTTATTGTATGCTAACCCTTTCAGCTCCCAGAATTTTCAAAAATTACCTCCTATTTTGTCTGATGGGAAAACTGGCAAAAAATTTGTCTGAGTTGATATATAGTTGTTTTCCAGCGTTGCATTATGCTATCAGACCACTGGGTGGCAGCAACAAAACATACTACATAGTACTTTAGTGAAAACCAAACCCCCCAAACATCTGGGGTTTTCCCAAACTGTGGTGTATGAGTATATATGGTATATACACGGTACATGTGGTATACAAGTTTGATGCTCTATCAAATACTTCAAGAAAGTAGTACAAAAAACAAAAAAAATTTGGGAACTTCCAATCGCTACTTGAAAACATTTGCATTGCAGAATGCAAACTCACCAACCGTACGAGGACCAAGCTCAAAGCAGCTCTAGCCAAACTCTAACCAAAAACCAGAAAGGGTAAACTACTTCTTCCTAAGCAATTGTTCTAAGATTCAAATATTTAAAAAAGAAAACCTCAAAAAAACCAGCATAGCTACCTTTTAGCCATATATGCTTCCTCAAAAAGCAACCTAAAGCACTATACGCTGTACACAGAGAAAAGTTGTAACCATTGGACCAGGAAGCAGCACCTGGGCACCACAGTAGTGACAACTGCAGCACAGGCAAGCTCTGCCAGAGGTTTTCAAAGAAATGCAAAATGTGTAGAAATGTTACAGAGGAGGGAGAAAAGGAAAGCCAAAGCAGGACCTTGACCCTCATCCTACTGCTCCCTAGGCACTCAGACTTCACTTCTAGGAAATATATTCGAGCTATAAATGAACTACTAACATAGTTTCACTCACACCACAATGGGTGAAGACATGCTGTGGTCTGATCTGAGGTTTAAAGAAAGCCTCATGAAGCCTCTCCATGGCACTAATTTAAGCACAAACTTACATGTTGGTCTTTGGAATTCTGTTTATTTTGGTCTGAATGCTGCAATATGGGCACTAGAAATGTTTACATATAGTAAATGTAAATTCTGCAACAGTATCTTCTGGCAATGTTAGTTGCATTAAGGAAAGTAGGGAAGTCTATACCCAAACACTGTTTGAACAATACAGATTTTTTATCATCACGGTGACTTTTTTTAATAAAATGCTGAAACCTCTTCCTTAGATACTGTCAATGATCCTTCCCATTGTCTGTTGACAAACAAAATTTTAGAAGAATAATGTTTTCTCTTTATCTTTTATTATACCTGATGTCCTAAGTCTTCAATGCAATATTCCATGAGATTGCATGGAAAATTCTGGGTACAAAAATGGAATGGGAATTACAATCTTTAACATTAAAATATTCCTCTAGAAGACTTTCTCTACTAGCACAGTTTTATTAGGAACATGAGCAAGCCAACACATAGAAATCTATCATATTGAAGGAATACTCCGATTCATTTTAACAACAGTTCTTCATTTCACTGATTAAAACAGGAATAAGAAAGAAATCTCTTACATGTGCCTGGGTCTTTTGTTTGGTTGGGTTTTTTTTTTGTTTTTTTTTTTGTTTTTTTTAAGGTTTCTGTTTCCTCTTTTGATCTCTCAAATATACATTTCTGATGCACTTCCATCTGTAGTGCCTCAGAAGCCCACTAATGCAGGCTGAAGTAAGTCCATCAAGTTCACAGTCAAGTGGGAAAAGAAACCTTGAACAGTAAGTTCCGCTGTATTAACCAAGAAAGCTGCTCTGTGATCACAGAGGACAGATTCTCAGCCAACCAAAAAAATCACCACAGTGGATACCCAAGTCCTCAAACACCACCAGCAGAACATGCTTTTTTGCTGATGCGGAACTGAACTCTGCACATGGTGCACTCAACACGTTCATGTCATTGTGGTTTCTGCTCCATCGCAAAATTCAGAAATGGGTAGAGGATACATGGGTATGTATCACTTCAGGATGGAGACAGTCAGCCTTCTAGCACTGTCAGCAGCAGCATCTCATGTCTTCTTTTCTTTTACTCTCTCCCATGGGTTTGTGCTGTTTTAAATTATCAGAATGATGGTAACATGTTGGGGGCTCAGACAAATTATGAAGCTTTTTATTAATTTCTGAACCAAGACCAAAATATTTATCCCTCAATGTGATACACTCCAAAAAATGTTCATATTTCCTTGTCTTTTCTTCCATCAATTCACCAAAATTAGTAAGTTGTGGGTTTTTTTTTTTTTTTTTTTTAACATGCAAACAGGAATGATATAAACCAGAGCACAGTCTAAGGATTCTCCTAAGAGAATTCACTTTACTTTTATGAAAGAACTGGCATATTTTGAAATATATGATCCAGTAATTTTCTATTAAAAAAGTATTTTAAGATCTATTTACACAGATTTCTCTACCCTTTCACCTCTTTGCCCTAAATCAGAGGTTCAAGGTTTTTTTTAAAAGTTAGTGGCTACCATGCAATTTTTAACTGATTAAACTAAAATAAACCAAACTGAGAAATAATCTCTACTGTGCTAATATGCTTAGGTTTGCATGGCATTCTTTATGAAGAATCTTTAACAAAATAAGAATGTCAGGAAACTCACCTCCACCAGTTTGGACATTAGTCAGCTGTGGTCCCATTTCTCGCAGCCCTTCATTGTCCACAGGGTAAGCGGATGTCTGAGATGAACTTGTTCCTTGTGTATCATCATCACCCAGCACTGTGGTCTGAGCCCTGAGCATTTCTAGAGCTCCTATGCTTGCCATCTCCTCAAAACCTTCTGACATTTGAGCCAAGGGGGAATCTCGAGACGCGGAGAGAAATGGGGTGTCCAGAGGTGAGCTTGGAGGAGACAATGATGACAAGGAGGACCGCGATGACAGGGACGCCAGGGACTGCGGTGTATCCAAAGACCTCCGTTGCTTATTGAAATTCGAATGTCCGATGGGATCAGCGTACGGCACGTCCTTCGTGAGAGACTCAAATGGAATTATGTCAAAGCGTAAATGCTGCCCATAGTCTGTTGCGCTGTCTGATTTGTCATACTGCGGAAGGCCATAGATGTCAGTAAAGCTGACTGAGCTGAGAGAGCCTCTGCTGGAGGCCAGGGATCCTCGACTGGAGGCCAGGGAGCCTCTGCTGCTGCCAGAGGACATTGTGAGGGTGCTAGCAGACAAACTACAGCATGCAAAGGAAAACAAAAACAAAACAAAGCCCTTTCATATACAAGCAGAAACAAAGCACGGACATAAAAAACATCAACCCAGGTTACACAAGCAATTTTACCCACATTCAGCATAGTGACAAACAAATACATTTGGCATTTTGAGGTCTAGCTCATGTCTCTTGCCCTGGTCACAAGCACAGACATAACTAAAACAGCACAGGTGACAACATGCCTGAAGACAAAGGGTAGGAGAGGAAGATGCTGCCCCCTTCCTCAAATTCGTAATTTGTCCTAATTTGTCCTAATTTGGCAGAAAAGAGGTCAGAGCAGAGTCTGGATCAGTGGACTCAAAGAATAAAACCAGGAAGGGGATCATCCAGCTTGAATGTGTGGTAATAACAGATCATAAACTTATCAGGAAGAAGAAGCGAGAAGGGATCTGGAAAGTTCTAACAAACTACTACGTAAGCCCCACCCTCATAGGTTTTTCCAGCAGAACATAAGGACAACTTTAGTATGAATCCTATTCCAGTACCTTTCACCGCTCTCAGATCGTTCATGAGAGAAGAGTAGAGGTGATGGAGAGAGATGAAGTGAGACACAACAGGGGCTGAGCTTATGATGTTGGTGTGGTGTTGAGCTGAGGAATCCCTGAGAGCTGCCTCTGAAAAGGCAGCTGCAAGTGTGAATACGTAAAACATTCTGGGCTTCTCTGTGGGTCTTAACACAGTCTCATATTTAATGGCAAAATTTTCTCTTCTCAACAGGGATCAAAAACCCCTCCTTAGAGAATGCATCAGAATGTTAAACCTCACAGAAGAATGCTATCGCCACATAAAATGCAACAATAACAATATTAAAAAAGGCTTTAAATACTTACCTTCTTTTCACAAGCTAAGTGAACATACAAAATTCCCCCCAATAATCTAGTCCAGATAGTCATAACTAATACTGTTTTATAAAACTCCATCCAAATCATTGCATTCAATAGATCAAGCCATATAAATTTAGTAAAAATTTAGTTTACTCAGCAAACATACCTAAGAAGTATTAAATGGTAAACTTATACTATTAATAATCTTCTCTGCTGCAGTTACAAAACTTCAAAACCTTTTCTTTTCACATAACTCACCTTTTTAACTGGGAGTGTAAATACGAGGTTAAACGTGTAGCTTCTTCTAGTTGCATAAGCAAACAATTTCTCTTTTCCTGTAACAGTATCCTATAATTAAATAGATATATATTACTATTTTTCTTTATATTACAGTAGTGCTCAAGAAGTGCTATGAGCTTTCCAAGTATAGAAAAATGCCACTGCATTGAAGCTTTGAATTTAAAAAAAGTTTCACTGTTTTACAAAGTTTTAATTTATGCCAATTTACATGCAGTGATGGAAATCCCAGTGAGAACATAGGAACTAACACTCCAGCAGAATTCCCAGACAAAAAAAGTAACTGAGGCACAACATAAGAGTCATGATGTTGAAAATAAATTGCAGCAATTGTCAAAGTTATTAGATGTCCTAGGTGAAAACATTAGGTGCTCCAAGATTTTTTTTTCCCTTGCAACAACATCATTGGGCCAATAAAATAGAGAAAACTACTATGAATTTAGTCACCTTGACAGAAAAAAAAAAATTCCAAATAGCTCTATTATTCAAGCAAGTTAGTGTCAAATTTCAAAGATAAAAAGAAAATTTTTAGAAGACTTCTGTTAAGCAATTACCATAAAACTCAACAATAAATTATGATTAAAAAAAACCTCTCACTGTGACTTTTTTTTTTTCCAATTCTAAGTAATAACAAGCAGTTGAATTAGTACCACTGCCGCAACACAAGTGGAATGTACTGATAATGCTGTCATTCTCAACTGTCTGTAAAATATCCTAAATACTCTATTTTGAGATTATTAAAAATTTGAATAATAAATTTAGTCCACTGATATAAAATTTATTCTCTTCCTGAATCCAGAATTATAAGTATTCCTGGTGTTTTTTCTTCCTAATCCAATCACTGAATTTTGAAATAAAATCAGGGTGGGAATCTGTTTTGTGTTATTTTATGTTATTTGTGTTTATGTTATTTATGTTTATGTTATGTTAACAGGAAAGTCACTGCTCTGGCCCTGCATTCACAAGTTGGCTGGAAATTGGAATTCTGACAGACAGTTTGGGGAAGGCAGAGCAAACTTATTTAGGATCGGTGCATCAAACCTTCCTCATCTGCAAAGACGGCTGCTAGAAGACAAAATGTTAACAGGCAGGATAGAAAATACAAATGAAAAAGGAGTCCTTCTGGATTAAAAAAAAGAAAAAAAAGCAGTATTAGACATCCGCAGATTGAAGTAAGAATATGAAAAAAAATTTTCCTTGTTTGCACTACAATCTCCTGACTTCCTTGGCCTCCAACTCCACCAGTTCACATGCTAGGAAGGGGCTGCATTGCTCTGCTCCAGCAATCCCCCTGGCCCTCTCGGGAGGTTCCCTTCACTGCAAGCCCAGCCGAGCACGTGCACCAAAGGCTGCAGCCCCGCTGCATGAACCTACACGATAAAGGCACTACGGGCAGGGGCCTCTGAAGCAGGAACTAACAGAACAGGACAAATGGATGCAAGAAACTTAACTGATTTAAAAACTTGCAGGGGAAGAAGCTCACAGCAGCTACTTTAAAAAAAAAAAAAAAAGTACAAAAAAACCATAAGCATAGGAACCTACACGTCCCAGTTCACCAGTGGTGTGAGGCAGGCGCCTGCACTGCAGGGCAAGAGACACCTCAGCAAGGTTGCCGGCCAACCTTAAAAACTCAAAAATACTTTGTCATATAGATTTTAAGTTATCCCTAACCTGTCCACGACTCAGTGCCTTTAAAACTCAGCAACAGAACAGAACTGATAATTATCTAAACAAGAAACTTCTTCCTTGTTCACAGTTAGGAGAAGGTGGAAATAGAAAAGCAGAATTGGGAATGGTTTGGGTTATTCCTGAGCCTAATATAAATAAATAAATAAATTGGGGATACTAACACTTAAGTTTTTCTCTAATTTGTTACACAAAATTAGAATGCCCTTAAATATTATTTTAACTTCTACGCAACTTCTTGCTAGCACTCGAAATATCAAGTATCACATTGGAACGTTGGTTTCTACAGCATGAACTACATGGAAAAACAGCTTGGTCTTCTTGCCAATATAGTATGCACTACCTAACATGAGAGCCCAAAAATAACAAATAAAACTTACTACACTGCAGTGTAAAGTGAACTCCTTTCTCTGTCAGTTTAAGCTGGAGAGCCAACTTAATATTGCAGAAGTTGCAAATAACATTATACAAAACTTTGAACTCTTGGCTGGCTGTAAATTTTCTATTTTTACTGCCTGAATTTACTGTCTAAAGTCAGTCTTTTCAAAAGAAATAAAGTTCTGCAAATTTGTACATGGAAAGCATTTTCAAATATTTAAAAAGCGTCTTTAATTATGTAAGTATTAATCTTTACAGAAGATTATATTAACGCTGGTTCATGTAGCTCTCTTCAAGTGTCAAATCTGGCCTTTTACCACCAATTCATGTCTCAATCTGTTTCAAAACACAAAAGAACAGAAAGGAAAACCAAGAAAACCTTTCCTGCATAAAATAGTTCAGTGGACAAAAGTATTGTCCTGATATTAAAAAAAAAAAAAAAAAGACACAAAAACACTCCCACCCAAATCACATCTATAAATGTAAAACTGGTATTTCTGGATATCATCTATATAAGAGAAGCAAGTCTGGGATACAAGAGCATGTACATTCACACTTTAACTGGAAGGAGTCTATAGTACGACAAGACCTTAAGTGTTTTTGTCCATTTTGTTGGCTGCAGGACAAATTGTGCAACTTTGAAATAAACATAGTGCTTATGTAAAACAAATGTTCATACTAGCAGAACTTGATATTTAGATTTTCAAGAATGACTGAAACAGAATTTGGGGGCACTCATGCTGGTGAGACCACAAATTAAAAGGAAAATTGCATGCAGAAGGTGGTAAAAAAGTTAATTCTTTAACTTTCCTGTACCTATGGCAGAACTAAACATAGGAAAGGATCTTTGTTCTGGTGCTTTTGAAGATGACTATTACTCCACTGCAACTGCAAAATAATAGAAGATTCTATCACTATCCAGATACTGCTTTTGGGTCTTTACTTATCAGACAATTCTCTGAGGTGAGTAGCACTCAGCCTTTTTCCAAGCACCCCATGTGACTCTATTCTGATCTGTTCTTTCCATTCAGACTTTTCAGATGAACGAAAGGAAAACTAACCAGTCAATGTCACTGTAACGCTCCTTCAGAAAACTTCAAGACAGACAGAACTAAATAATGGCAGAGTCGGGAGCAGACTCGTCCTTTTTTGAAAGCAAATTACCCTAGTAGCTTCTTTTGTTTCTTAAACACAGTGAAACTCCCTACTCTTCATTTTGAAACTACCCAGATGTATCTTATGGTAGATAAGAAAATGATTTGTTAAATGCCCAAACCTTTCAGTGGCCCCATGAGCAGAGGTTGCTCGAGCCCGTTGAATTTCATCCTCCAAGCGTCTTTTTTCTTCCTCCAAACGTGCAATGTCTTCAGGGGATCGTCTCTGTTGACTGATGAGCTGCAGTTCCTGAAGAAGAGCCTCTTTCTCTTTGATGAGCTGAAGACGGTCCCTGTCTGCTTCAGCCATTCCTGGCCAAGACTCATTGTCTAGCAAGGCCAGCTGCTGTTGTATATTGGAAACTCTTTAAAAGAGCATAAATACATTTCAAAAAGCAGAAGTGACAAAGATAAAAACAAGTAAGAGGAAAAACACCACAGGTCAAGAATCTTTGTCTGCTGACTTCTGTGTCTTCTCATCTAAACCCTGAATTAATATTTGGGGGGGGGGGGGTGTTTTTCTCCATGTTTTCTGAGTGACCTTTTTTTGAAAACACTAAACATGCAAGTATTCATAAGTGCATAGCTGTACAAAAATTACAATGCATTTATTTATCAACATAGACAACATCTGTTTTCACATCTCACTCATTTTGAAGTAAATCAATTCATATTTTATGGCTCTTATCATGAGTTGTTTAGCTGATGAAGCTGAACATCCTTTCATTCCTCATTCTTCCCCTATTGCATCTTCCCTTGACACTTCAGAAGGGCTAGGGGAATTACAAGGGGAAGAAGGGGATACAAAGTCCCATAATGTCACGTCACACATTCTCTACATGCAAGTCAAATGGAGGAAAGGTCCAAGAAGCTGAAAATTTTAGGTAGTTCTGACTGACAACGCAAATATTCTTATAAGCAAGCTCTGAGTATAATAAAAAGATGGGGATGGAAAAGAAGTTCAACTGGTTTCAAGATCAACTGGTGGGTTTAGTTGGATCCATCATCAAATCAAGCAATTAAGTAAACTAACTGGAATTTTTTTGTAGTCAGCTTTGTAGTCAAAAGAAGTTTCTATACCACAATATGCAGAATCATTACAAAAAGCAATACTAGTTACAAGAATGATTCCACAGTTAACATTTTAAGAAACTGTTCTGCTAAAAGCCAATTTTGAACTCTGATAAATATTACAAAAACCCTATAGCTAGAAATTTCACAAATGTGTCTTTCTGTAAATTTTCAAAGGAAGTTATTGGCAAAACCAAAAGTATACAAGAGTAACAGGGAAAATACTCTTTTATTGTTAGATATTTTTGCTTATCTTAAAATGGTTCTATTCAGGCATGAGATTTTCTCTCGTTTATTTTTCACTTTAAGTATAACCCTCTAGCTTTCTGATTTTTGAACATTTATAACTTAAACAGAACTGTACATTAGTTATGTAACTGTACAGCTCAGTTTCACCTCCAGTTTGAAATGTCAGTGTTCAAAGCTCAGTGCATAATAAAAGGTTATTGCCCTTTAAAAAAAAAATAGTTTAGAACCAACCATGAAAGTGGGATGTGCATTCATTCTTTCGGTAAGTATGTTTCTTAAGCAATCTTTTTTTTCAAAATGTTTGATAAAGAATGAATAAAAAGGTAATGACAAACACATGACAAGAAAGATTCACAGACAACACATCAGTCTGATGACATCTCACAGCTTCCCAAGGAAAAGTATAGACATGACCAAGATAGGTTTTTGCCATCTAAAACAAAACCTCACACAATGTTTATTTCAGACTGACATCTGGAAAGTATTTAGCCATCTTATTATCAGGGAAAGGGTATTAAGGTATCAATATAAGCCATTTTACAATGACAACTTTAATTACAGTTTGTGTGCTCCTATATCAACAGGAATTTTACTGCGGATTTTGTCAAAGAGGGATTTTTTTCCCCCTAGTTTTCATTTACAGCGAGTAATGAACTTGGGTATTATGTTACATTTTAGTCTTAAGTATGATATTTTATCAAGCCCTTCAATACCGTTTCCTCTTTTTGTATTAATAACCCACTCCCCGTGAATAGCTAGTGCAAGCACAATTGTGAATGGATACATGTAGTTTACATATTTCATGCTTCAGCTATTGTGCATGAATTCCAGATGCAGTTTCCTGAAGGACATCTCGCCCAATGCAGGAACGGCAGCGCCAGGAACTGCAAGTGGAGCCAGTATCCCTCCTCCTCCTTACCCACACTGCTAAGTGGTTAAAGATTCAGTAAACACTTCTGAACATATATACAGCTTGATTTTCAAGAGTTTGGTGCCAAATGAAACAAACAGGAACTCAAGGTCTGCTCAGCAGAATTACTAAATTCAGACACTGTTGAGTTATCACAGCCTAGCAAGCGAGAGCGAATCAGCTGAGCACTGGTAACTCATTTCGGTGACCATGGTCTGAAGCTCTTAGCTAGTGGGTGAAGGAAGGTGAGGGATGTTTGATGAAGTCTCTGGGTTCAGTTTTACAAGTCAGCTGAAGGAATGACTCCCGCTTTCCTTTTAACACTCACAACTGTTTTGCTAGACAATTTTCTGGTGCCAGGTGAGCCGGCTGAGAAGCCAGCCATGGGAGCAAATCAGTGGTAACACAGGCACCAAGGAAGAGAGAAGGATCAGTCAGCAAGAAGGGAAGGCAGCAAAAAAGGAAGGAAAGATCCCCCCTTGCAGTGGCTGCTAAGAACACATTAAACAATATTCGGTGCAGTTCCACTGAGAGAGAGTAACCCATTAAGCCACAGTAACAAGGTTATATGTCCAAGCCCTTTGTAAGAGCTTCAGGATCTAACAGATATTGTCCTTGCCCAAAAATTACACTTGTACAAAGTAAGATGCTATGGACTACTCTGATACAATTCCTCTCATGTCTGACACTCTTATTCCAGCTTAAAGTCTTTTTTCCAATTTAGGTTACGATGACTGTTTGTAAAGTAGGAAGTTACAGTACAATAGCTTAATTATACTGTTATTAATGGAAAAAGTATTGCTGAGGACAAGGCATGCTGTCTGTTATATCAGACCTTGTATCACTGAAGAGTCCCAAAATCTGTTTAGGTATTTACTGGTGATTCCCCCGACATTCTCAACATTTCAGCTAGCTCTTCTTGGCTCAATTTTTTCCCTTTAAGCAAAGAAAAAGCACTTGCACAACATTACATAATGCAGGAACCTGTTGTGAGTAGAACTTCAACAACAGTAGGCCAGTTTTCTGCAATCTGTATTTCCTGAACTTCCTACAAGCAAACCAAAGTTTTCAAACAATTTTGTTGCATGCCTTCCACTGAGGACTCCTCAATATGGTGAGTTAATTCAGAAAGCCACCAGCACTAAACTTTTTTATCTCCCTGGCTAGAAAACATCCCTAAGGCTTTTACAGTCTCCCTCACTCAAACTTAAGAACAAGATCTGAGGATAGGAGGCATGTTCAATTTTCCTAAAAGCATAATAAAAGAGCCCTTCTAAGCATGTTCCATAATTGCAATTTGTCTTCTCTGAACACAAGCTCTTCTTTAAACCGAATAAAGGCATAAATAAGCACTTTCACTGGGCATGCCTATACCAGATTTAATGCCTATACTACACCAACCATTCTCACTGCTAGCCCATTACAAAAAGTGGCTTTTTTGCTTTGTTTCAGACTCAGAGCATATAGTCACCTACCTTAACCACATGCTTAAATAAATCAATGAATTGTCAGGGATATCATTTTAAAGGGCAGGGTGTGGAGGAAAAAGGATGAGCAGGGAGGCACTGCGGGGCRGAACATGGGAAGGTTGTAACGGGCGGAGCACTGCTGCCGGAAAAGAAGGCGGGGCTTTACAGCATTATAATAGAGTAGGACACGCTTCATTAAACGCCATTTTGCCACTCCTCATATTGGTGTCTGTGTGGTGATGGTCCGGGGCCTGGGGAGAAGGCCCCGTGCCTCCTC
>NW_020450767.1:0-42736 GCF_003343035.1 Apteryx rowi
GTAAATTGGTTCACTATTTCTATGGTCAGCAAAACCAGACAGTTTCCTCTTGTGGGCTGAACATCTAACAGTTCTTGAAAATCATGCAAAAATGCAAAAAAAAAAAAAAAAAAAAGAGAGAGAGGGAAAGATTGTGGAGAAAACACCAAAAAAATGTTGATGGTATTCTTTACACGGGTGGTCAGTAATTCCTTTCCTCACATGCTCAGAATAAAGACGTTTAGACATAACTGACATTTAGAAGACAATAAACAAAATACTAATGTTAAGAAACAATACACTTTTCCCCTCAACTACTGCTAACACTTCTGCTAATACCAGGATACTAGAAGAAGGATTCAAAGCAGTTAGGAGGAAATTCAAACATTTTAAATACAAATTAAAATCTAATTGTACACATAGGAAAAAATGGAAATAACCATTTAGTGTTAGAAGTCAGTAAGGCTGGAAGCACCAGAGAGAGAGAAAATGAAGAACATTTGCGCTGTGCAGTAAGGGAGGCTGACACAATTTTGGCTGCACAGACAGTAATATTTGGAGGAAGGAAAAGTAAAAGCAGTAAAATTCTCCTATTCTGTATAGCTGTCTTGTGGCAATCCTTGAAACGCTCCATCCTGTGATTTTAAGCACAGGTAAATGGAGCTTGCTTACTTGCAGAGAGGACAGCATTATATAGGATTAAGGGGCTGGAAGAACTGACAAAGAAAAGAGTAGTACATTTCAACAGTGGCAAAGATTGATTAAAAGAAGGGATTTCTTTGCAATATATGAATATTTTTTAGTGTGAATATATCAAAGACAGGGAGGAATTACTTAGGATGATGCACCATGGAACACTAACTCAAAGCGGTGAACAGTTACAAACGGAGATTAGGGGAAAAGAAACTATTGAAAACAAAATATATCAAAACTGTAGATTACAGTTTGCTAAAGAATCATGGAATACACACACCTGTAACATCCTGGATAAAATACTGCCAAATGCAGCCAGAAGAGTCATTCAGTATCAACAACTACTTTTTTTTTTTCCCTCCTTCTTTTTCTAACATTTACACATCTCAAAAGCATCCAGGCAAAGAGGAGAGCATGCTGAAAATTTGCAGGAACTCCCCTACACTTTTTTTTCTAACCCTCTGGGCCACCATTGTTCAACCTGCATTTTCTTAAAATCTGGAGGAAATAAGAGCGATCACCCCATTATAAACATATCAGAAAGAAGACACTAGAGAAGTTTGCGCAGAACAAGATTAGATGTAGATGCGAGATAAATATGCAAAAAGCACAATGTTACTGAGTCAAAGAAGGTTTCAGACAGAAAACCAGAGGGTATAAACCATGACATACCATGATGTCGCTTGTCCTGCGACAGACTGGTATTTTCTTAAACCAGTGCTTCTTGGCAGCATGTGCACTAATCCACAAAGTTTGTATGCACCTTTCGGCATTGTAGCATGAGCTATGCCCGTGTTTTCTGGCAGGCAGCACTCTAGGGTAACTGGTTCCCAATTCACAGCTGGGCAGTAGTTTAGCTGTTGACTGGGAGCCAGTCATCTCAGAGCAGTAGAAGAGCAGCCCTTGCCTGCAAACAGAGCTTCCGCTAGCAGACAGAGTGCCACGGCTTGATTTCAATGTCATGTCAAACACGTTAGTCTAAGGCATTTTCAATAGCACATATATTTATCACACAGCGTGTTACGGCGCTAAAGCAAGCTGAAGACTTCGCTTGCTGTGCGGTTGTACCCAGTCTTACCAATTGCACACGGGCGTCACAGTCCCAAATAATAAACTCATGGAGCTGGATCAGATGATTTCTTAAATCCTACCTCCTAATTAGGTACTAAAGCATAGCGTCATTACCGCACCAGACCAGATCACAGAAGTGAGTCATGGCATACCCTGGAGACTTTTACTTAAAGGGCTTTCAACAGAATACTTTCAACCTGATTTGCATGAACTGATGACAGTCCAGATTATTTCTGTAGCAAACTACACGAGAAAGTCTCCGCCATAAAATTCAGACCCCTCCACCACCACCATGTATATAAAATCAGTGCCACAACAGAAAGCAAGAGAATGCTGCATGCTTAGTCCAGGGAGAAGTAGCTACAGAAACAAACATGAAACCAGTGTGGTAACTGCACAAAGAACAAGCTGCTACCGTTGTACTTTCCACTGTGACTTGTAAAGTATTTTAAGGAGAGAGCCACATAACAAATAAATAGAGAAGTGTTCTAATCAATTACTATCACCTAATATAAGTAAAATACAGATTACCATTAAGGGGGTGTCGCGAAAGGAGGGGGGGGGAAATAAAGTTAGACTTTCACAGGGGGAAAATAAAGTTAGACTTCAGTAACTTTTCCCATTTTAGGTTCCAACTAAGAAAAAAGACTGTTTACACATGGCACTGTCTTAACAGCATTTATCCCCCTAAGAACAGTATGATAATAGTTCAAAAACATGCTGAGTACTATTTTAGCACACAGTAACAAAAATATACTCTATCGTTTTCAATAATCATTTACAATGACAAGTACAAAAACAGAAACAGCAACTGCTGCTCTGTCACAGACTGATTGCACATATGGGGAGGATCAGGATTTACCAAACTAGAAAATAAAATGATTAAGAAAAAATCTGTGCAAAATTCATCACTTCTGTTTTCTGCTACATCAGCCTAAATCAGTCAAGTCAGTATAGGACCTGCGCCAAAGCGATTTTGATCAGCAGGAACACAGAACCGCCACCTTCCATCTTACATGGGATTGCTGCGATGGAAGATACTGGTTTAGAATGAAAAACGGCTTTTGTCATTTTTTTCCAGATATTTTAATGAAATGAATACCTTTTCTTGTATTTCTCTGAACCTCTGCAAGAGAGAGTTCATTTCCTTCCGACCTCTCTTCTTTCGCAACTATATTTCTCGCTGTTTCGTTGCATGTGGTGTCCCACAATGGCAGGAGAACCACAGATGACTGAAGGAGCAGGAGTTGCAACTAAGAACCAGCAATGAGAGGGGCAGCTACAGAAAATTCACCCACACCTTCATGTTTCTTCAGGCCAGAACTTTCAATAATTTTGATAGCAACACTGTTTGCTGCTCAGAACCACACACCATCGGCCTTTCTTTGGACCCACCTTGTATTACAGCAACTTTCAGCAACGCCAAGCTGACAGGATTTAATAACATGTTAGTTATAAGCATGCTACATGTTTTTGTTGGCCATAGTTCACACGGCTCAAGGAAATAATTCATTTCAAGTTTCCGTTCTTCAGGCAAAGTAATTTACAACAGAGAGCCAAAGAGCCCTGCTGCTGTGCGACATGTGACCCTCGCAGCGTGTGTCACAGCAGCTGAAATGAAAACAAAAAGTTGTAATTTGCTGCCCACATGGAGTGTCACAGAGAACAATCAGCCAGAAATGAGGGATTCTTCCCTGCTGGAAAGTTTCAAAAGAAGTCATTTGTTTGCCTGTCATCCCCCTCACTACCGTGCTACTCCACTTGCAATTAAAGTTCTCAGCTTTCTTTACAACAGTAAACAGTTTTAACCAATACAACACACTCCAAATTGTCAGTGTGGTGTAGAGAACCTCAGAAGACAGTAAGGATTAACATAAACATTGTATTTTGGCCCAGAGACCATATGTTGATCACATCCCGAGCCAACCCACTCCAGCATCAGTTAAGAGAAGAGGAAAGGGGTGTGAGAAAAATTGCTGACCCTTTCTCGTCTGCTGTTGTTTTCTTCTGCTTAAATACTAAGCACAATATTAACACAAAAGTACCAGCCATCAAACTACAGAAGTCTCAAAAAATCCACCTGATGCACAAAGAGAAGACAGTTGAGTTCACCTCACCTACCATCACCAATCTATATTCTAGACCTCTGAGTCTAAGCTACTAATTCTAGGCTTCTTTTTTAGCAAACAGAGATACATTGGTGCTTGCAGAGCATGACCAATCTCCTCCTGAAATGGAGAGCTCAGTTACATCAGACAAAATAAGTGCTGGTTTCTATTTTACACAGAGGGGTCACGTGATATGAAGATGTCCAGTTACAACATCAAAGTCTACATTTAGTCAGAGAAATCCCATATAGTCAGGAATTCCCAAAACATGTATGAAAACTGAGCCTTGAAGTCCGCAGGGTATCCGAGAGTGACAGAGTTCATGGGTGCCCAAGCACACATTCCCGTGCCACCTGGGTGACCTGTAGAAACGCCCTGTGGAACTGCATTTTGGGTTGCCCAGGACTTTGTAATCTGCAAGCTCATACAGAACCCATTAATCTCCTGCAGAGATAAGCAGATGGTTATCCTAAGAGATGCTATGGTTTCCAGTGTAGTCCTGAGCAGGGAGGAGACTCCTTTCCATCTCTTTTTAATATCTACACGAGCAACCGCCCTGGTCCTCAAGCCTGCCAATCCAATAACCCTTAGCACAAACTTATGCAACCCAACAAAATAATTTCTTTTCCCAGAGGAACTGTCCCACTGTCTGACTGTTTTAACGAAGCAGCTGAAGGAGTTTGTAAATCAAGATCAAACTGCCTCTCACAGCATTACTAGCTCTTGGGGTATTTTCCACAAGTAATGGCTCTAGATGGAGCCCAGCTCCCAGCCCTGCAATTCCAGTGCTCTCATGAGGGGAAAAAAGGGGTGCAGGGAGGAAAAACACCACCCTTGGCTGTTCCCATATCAAGTGGGGCAAGCAGTTAACAAGGACAAACCAGGCAACGGGCAGAGAAGTCACTTGCAGAACTGCATTAAAGTCTATGCAGAAACTTCACAGAAATGGGCTGTTTCCCTTTCCTTTCCCTTTCGAGATCTGTTTTTTGATGTAGCCTTTGATAACCAGGCAGTTGTATTGCAAAGATAAGCCACCTGCAATCATTCTCTTATTCTAGCACTCCTGTGTTCAAAAAAAGGAGTATTTCACTATCATTATCCTTTGAGAGTTGCCTCTAGGCGGGGATTATTGGCAGCTCAATAGCCAAGATGCACAGAAAAGCGATGCTGGGAGAGGGACGCCACATCAGCTCATTCTTCCAATCTCCCAGGACCTTAAAAGAACTCAGAAGCACAGAAAACAGTGGGGAAGCAGCATGAATGCAAACCTCAAATCCTGCTTTCTTTTCTAATTGATCCTCCATGCATTCCCACAAAGGGAAAATGACCCAACAGAGTCCCATTCCCCTCCCTTTCCTCTTTATTCCTACCAGGATGTAACACACAAGCCATCTTTAGCAAAAACCAGATAGCAGCACCACTCTGCAAACAGATCACCATGGCAAATCTAAGAAGCAGCAGCGTTCAAAGACAAGAACATGCTCCATGGTCTTGCACTACAGTTCTCTTCAAGGCAACCTCTTCCCAACAGCAATGGCAGCTGTAGGTCTAATGCAGCAAGCCTTATTCATAGGATACATGTTTTCAAAACGAGGAATGGCCCCATTCGATACACTTCATCAACCACTGCGAAAGAATCTGCCTATTTACAGGTTCTTAACTTTGTCATTGGCAAGCAAAAAATAATCACAGTTTTGGAAGGGCTTACACCCTCCAGGCAAAAGCATAAAGCCCTTTTCATAAACAAGGCTATAAATAAGACACTTGCTGAAAAGCACAAAATCAAGAAAAGAAAACAAAATGGACAGATAATGCATCAGATTAAAATCTCAAATAATTTAAAATGGGTATGACATTTTATAACAGCTTAGTCTTTGCGTGAGCACACACAAATGCTCCCAACCTTTCTTGCAGCAGGAACTGTTATTAACAGCCACAAATAGATATTAGGCATGATGTTACAATAAAGAACCCTGCAGCAGGGAGCTATGAAAATGCCTTGGACCTGGCTGATAGATATAGGAAGAGCTCAGTGTCTGTCTAGTGCCCTTCTCAAACATGAAACCATGTAAAACTCTGTTCATTAACTCCCAGTGTAAGGTGAAAACAGATGTCAGATGCACCCTCAGTGAAATTACTATTAAATCTTGGATTTTAAGATCCCACTTCGAACATGAACAGTGCTCTGACTTCTCAAAAAGGACAGCCATTCACCAAATACTAACTAGCTGTTTACTTCAAATTTTAACATTTGCAGGCAGAGCCAGCTCTAGCCTGGACCATGAGCAGATTTTGAGAACACAAGCAGTAATTCACAAAAGGGAGATCCAAGTTTCTAGTCGAGTCTACTTGACTCCAAGAACAGGGTCAGAAAAGACATTCCTAATCTTTTAATGCAGCTACAGCCACAGCATCACCTAGAGGACTTCACCACACGAGGCTGGGAGAACACAGTGAAAAGCCTCTAGAGCAGTTCTGTAACCATGAGCTCAAGGGTGCTGCGTGGTCTGGACCATCAGGTGTTATTACTGGCCACAGATACACTAGTTTGGCTGAATGCTGTACCTTTGTATGGAGGCATTGATTTTGGCCAGAAAGGGCAGACTTCTAAAATGTCATTATTAAAAATATGATCTCTTACCATGAGAGGGACTGGAGCGCCTAAGGAAAAATTGTTGGTTTCCTTTTCAAATTGTGCTCCAGGCATCAAAGGAAGACACTGCCTTATGTTGTATGAGCTTAATTCCCAAAGTAGCAAAAAGTCTGATATAAAGTCTTCACAAGACTCAGTCCCAGGGACAGCTGAGCCATCAGCGATACTTACACCTTTGGATGTCTTCATTTCAAAGACCTCTGCAGGGTAAAATTCAGAACCAACCCAGAAAAAAAMCAAAAGATAACTAACAGAGATGCCAACGTGGAAGTCCCTGTAGGCAAAAATTTTGCTGGCTTTAGAAACTTGCACAGTATCGCTGCCATTCATTCCTGAAAGTGCAGGACATCCCTGAAGATACATGCTGTGGTAGGGAAAAATAGTTCAAATGAATACAATTCAGTTTAGACGAAGGCAGTACAAGGCAACTTCAACAATTTTTATTCTTGCTGGGACTGGGGACAGGGAGCAGTACCAGGCTCCATCAGAAGTGGCCAACTCCTTCCAACTCCTAAAGCCAGCTTCATCCAGAGAAGACCAATGAAGATGCCTCAGTGGCCAGCTATTTCTGTTGAGCATGCATAAGGAGAATCCAACATGAGCTACTGTTGGCTCTGCACCCACTTGGATTAAAGTTATTCACGGTACTGTACTCTGTGATATTTAGGAGAAAAATGGGGATGGGGAAAAGAAAGAAGGGGATTACACTTTCTGAATGCCAAAAGTATTTCAGCTGGACTTGCCCAGAACAGTCAAAATAGTCATAAAGCATTCCTTTTTATAACTCATGAATGTAAGGGGTAGACTGTCCTCTAGCAGCACAGGTCAGCTCACTTCTTACAAAAACAAAACCACATTTATCACACTGAGGCACTTGTCTCCTCTTCCAAATTCTTTAATGATTAATATGGGAAAATGCTGGTCAGAAAGCAACCTAATCATTCTCTTCTTCTGTACCACCAAGGCTGTTTAACTGTAGAAATGCTATGGAAATACAATGGTATTCATTACCCCTCTCACCTCCAAACCTGCTGTGGGAAGGTTCTAGGAAATCAAGATGTGCCATTTACCTTTGCTGAAGTTGATACCAAACAACTAGAACCTTTAAACTGGTAATCATTAATTAGTGCCTCTAGCCACCATGCTCAGTGAGCACAGTAATTGACAGGGTACAGACAGCAATGCCATCATGAAGGCTGATGGGACTTATCTTCGCAGGCATCTATAGTTCTCATTAACAACGGCACGCAAACTGCCTTGGGTCACACAGTTGGGTCAGAGTTTAATCAAGTGAATCTATTTCTTCTCTTTTTCTGTGATGGCTCCAAAGCATTAAAGATGCCACATACTGGGAAATAGCTAATGTTGTTGCTTTTCACTTTGTCAATGTCTTACAAATCACCTATGCACATATTCTTTGTTACAAATCACATACACAAGAAAAAAATCACATCACTGCAGTAGTTTATTCAAAAGACCACTGACTACCAAAGGCAGTAGGAGCAACTCATGAGACTGCGAAGTAGTATTCGTAGCTGTGTCGTTTAAGCCAGCTGCTTAGACACMTATTGACTTTTAAGGTGAAGAACTGTTCTACAGTAAATGTTTCTTGACAATTCTCTTCATGCTGCTGCAAGAGGCCTTATTTTGGCATCATCTACTCATGGGACCATACTACATGCCAGCACTCTTCACTGTCTGCTGCTACCCAAGATAACTGTTCCGAATTACACATTTGAGGCTCAAAGACTGCCCTGCTCAAATCCTAATGACCACATCCACCCAGTTGAGGGGGGGGGGGAGAGGGAAGGGAGGGGACAAAAGAGCACAGTTATGTCCAGAGAGTGGGTTTTGTTTTGAATGGGAGGGGGGTTGTCTTTCAAAAAAGAAAAGAAAACCAAAAAAACTCCACCCAACCCTTCTGCATTTAACTTGGCTTTTAAATTCTAGTTTGCTCAAAATCCTCCCTCCCCTCCACACAAGACTGTTTTGAAGCAACACTCCAAACACCAAGGGTCCTGGCAAGAGTAAGACTTCAATAAACATTAAATAAAAGATTTAAAACAGGAGCTGGAACTGGTGCTGAGAGCATAACTGCCACACTGGATTAGCTCTCACTAGTCTGTTAATATTTCAAGTTAAAATGTTACAGAGCCATGAGACTCTCAGAGCAGGACAATAATTCTTCAATATTATTAAGGTCTGTAGTTTATACAGCGCCCCTCTGCCAGCTTATCACTGAAGCATGTAAACCATCAGGCAGGGAGAGAGCATGTCGGCTGGAAGTGCGATAGACCATATGAACAGCACTTAWGCAGAGTTCTGTTATACAGTGCAACCAGAATAAAGTAAAAATAAAGGCCAACATACACAGGCTGTCAAAACCAGATTAGACCATCATTCCAATATAGAGATGCTTTACTCATCTTCTTGTTTACAGACACCCATCTGTGAAAAGGATTGACCAAGCACTGAAACAAGTGAAGAGCCCCAAAGTTCAATAGAGAGGTCCAAAAGGCTTAACTGGGATACAAAACTCAGTTATTATACATGATTAAGTGCAGGTGGACTTCTGACTAATATTAATCACAAATGCTGCCATTTTTACCATGCAAACATTTTAATTGTTCAAGTTGTTCTCTTCCAAGCACGGAGAGAATTATCAGGAGGACAGAAGTGGACTACTTCACAGTGGTACCGCATACAAAGTGACCAGGGACTTCCTATAACTTTTGTAATAAATGCCTGTTGTGTTAACTGAGGCTGAATACCCACAGGATATTATTAACATTTCCCCTCCAGCAACTGGTCTAATAAAGAAACACAGAACAGCTTTGCTGTAGTACAAAAGTTTACAGAAAGTTTGACAATTTAATTGAAGACAATACAAAATATGTTGTCTGAATTCAAATAATTTACGTAAAAGTACATGAACGATGAAAATATTGGTGAGAAGATTTGGGTAACCACATTATCAGATGCATGTTCTTGCTTTTTCTCCCTCCCTAGAGTTAACATACAGTCAAAATACATTTATATTTTAAGTTACAATAAAAGACAGAATTGCAAAAATAAACATAATTTCAGGTCTATCAGCCCTTTAACATGAAAATTTCCTGTTGATACAAGACATACTTGATAGACTAAACAAAGTGGAGTAATACTGAAGTCTCTGAATAAGCCTGGTCGTGTTTGGTTTTTCCTTTTATTGGGRAGGGAGAACAGAAAACAGACAACAAAAAGCAAAGAAGAGAATCTGTTAGTGCTCTGTCTTTCAATTTTGTGTTTTAAATAGCATATCCAGAGCATGGGATTGCTTTCACTTATTTACCCCAGAAAAAAAACACACCCTCCTTGTCAGGAGACTCAGGTTACAGATCAGGCACTTCCATTTCACATGAAGCAATACCACATCCATACAAAAGTAGATCCTGTAGGCAAAGTACGCTACCCCAGCTGTATACAGGACGGCACCTTGGCCCCAGCAAGCACTTTCTCCCAGCCTCCAGCACAGCCACAATTCCACTCAAATCATGAGTTATTTCTTCATGCTTGTCCAACACCGAGACCCAAAGAGTCACTTTCACGACTATGACATCAAGCAACAGCCTGAAAAACCCAAGATTTCTTACCATGTGTCACTTGCCCTCCACATTTTTGTGGTCAGCTAAACAGTTAACAAGGAAACACATGATTAATTTCTTTAAAGATATTTTAGTTCATTGTTTCTTGTTAAAAGCATTGGTTGCAGTACAATAGTTTGACATACAGCAACAAAAACGTACTTGATTTACATGCACAAGCCATTAAACAATAGTACAGTCTCTCCTACAGCCTTTCTAAAATGAACACTACTATGACAGCTGACACTTAACTWTCTGATTGTTCTTACGAGCTCTCAAAAGTGATGAAAATAGTGTTCCAGTTAATACAACAGCGAAGAACAGAGGTTTGGCCATTGCTGGAAGATTCCARTGAAGATGCCAGTATCTTAATGGGAGGCAGTGTTAGTATTACTGTATTTACAGCTACAAAAAAAGCTATGCAAAGTTGTTCTAATGTGTACTCTAACTTAAAAAAAAAAAAAAGGGAAATACTTACAGCTTTGAATAGAAACATACCAGAAAACAAAGATACATATGCAGCAGAAGAAAAGTTAGAGTTTAAGGCAAGAGAAATGTGTGGATGCTGTAAAAACCTGACTATTGAAGTACTGTATAACAGCAGCAATCAGCAATCCATTGGGGAAAAAGTGCACTGTTTTCTAGCAGGTTTTTTTTTTTTTTTTAAGCTTCCAATTTTGAAAATGCAAGCATTCATGTTCCATTCTTGCCTAGATGAGATTTCTTTAACTTTACAGTTTGGTCCAGATTGCCGTGGTTTAACTTACAAAGAACAGTACATGCTATCAGGACTACTCACTGCACGTTTACAAAATCTGCTTTTCAAAAACAGATGCAACTGTCACCTTCATTAAAGACTGGTGTTAAAGTTTCAGTACTGCTGTTACTGTGCTTCTGGAAATRAGAACAGAAGTCAGATTTATGACTGAGAGAGCAATCAGCTCCGTAAAACAAATATGCATGTTGGGATTTTTTTTTTTTTTAAACATTTCTTTCTAGGTTTGAAAAGAGTTAATAATTCTAGCAATAAGACCCTCAAAGTGCCCTGGCTGTGCCCCTCATTTTTAGCAACTTTTCCAAGTGGTATTCAGACAAGTAAGAAAGCCTCTCCTCTGTAATCAACAGTCATCAGTTTAGAATTATACTACTGGCAAGTCAGATCCTGAAATATTATGAACATTCAACATGATAGTTATAATCTTAATTCATTCATGACCATATAAAAAAAGCACAATTATGACTGCACTGTCAGATCTATGATACACCAAGACAGACTGCAAAAATAAAAGGCAAAAAAGGAAAAAGGCCCCGAGTCTCCATTTCTTTTCTTACCAAATGTCTCACAGCAAAAAAGTAGCAAAGGTTTAATCTTAAATACAAAGTTATATTCTGCAAATCAGGTCCTCTGATCCAGACTGATGTTATTTATCATCATTTCATTTGAGCCACCTATTACAAACTCGCTATGCCCACACTTATTCATACCTTGTGTTCCCYAGCCTTGTCCACCTATATCAATTACTCGCACCTTATATTATACAGAACAGTAAATAATGCTGTGGTTTGCATTTCTGAAATAGGAAGAGGTCTTAATTCCTGTAAACCACGTTAAAAAGCTCAGGAAGATAAATTAAAGGATACTTCAACTGAATTCTCAAAATATTGCTCATAATGGAAAAAGAGGCATGAACATGAAGGTATAGAAGGTGTTAAAACACCAGTCTAAAAAATGAACCTGGTAAAGAGACTACACTGGAAACACTTACCTTGTCAAGGCATTTAAATGATGATCTCAGAAGATAAGTAGCAAGAATTGTAAAGAAATGCAAACTAGACTGTAGCAGATGGCTGAAATATCTATTTTAAAGGCAGTGTAAAATGGTGGCTGGTGAGGGGGCAACCAGTCATCTTGCTGACTTCAAATCATCTACCACTGACCCCCCTTAATAATCTGCATTAAAGGACCTGATGAACAGCAGTGAAATTTTTGCCATGCAATTACAACTGTTAAGCAACCAATATGCAACTCAAGAGTGATACTGTCATCCATGGTGGATTATTAAAGTAATAATCCATTAAAGAACAAGGTCAAAAGGGGAAGTGGTAAACATCTGTTGCCATAAGTGAAAACACTTCAAAAATTTACATTAAATAAAAAGCTAAATGGTTTCTTATAAAAAGAAGTACTGAACACGACAAAGCCACAATAAATTAGTGTTTCCATAAAATGACATGCTGAAGGTTTTGTTCCCAAGTCTATACATTTTTTTACTGTCTGTTAATTCCTAAATGTYGACAGCATAATTGAATAATTGAGGTACATTAGTTTACATTTGTATATGTCTTGTAAAAATGTTAATTTTTTTCTTCCAGTTTTTCTTCCTCATCGCCAAAGAACAACAAAGGAAACATTCCTAAAATGCAGCCAATGGTCACTCCAATAGCTTTACCCTAGAGAAAGGGGGAAAAAATTAACAAGTTTCTCACAGAACGGTTGTTACTTATTTTCTGTGTAGTACCCCCACAACCAGGAATACAGGCCCTTCTTTCTAGCTTTCGGTTGGGAGCCACATTTTTCTCAGTATGCAGACTACAAACACAAGCTACGAGGGACACAGATATGTACACGGAAAAGTGACAGGATCAGAAACAGCATATGCTGTGATAAAGATAACTCTGAGTAAAGACGAAAGGCATGACCCATGAAGAGTTGCACATGTGGTAAAGGAGGAGACCAAGACTCAAAGCATCAGTAAAATGGCCAGGAAGACAGGGCAGGCAAAAACACATTTAAGGTGCAATTATAAAAAGTATCTTCTTGTATCTGGTAATGCAAATTATCAACAAGGCCATGAACAACTGTCATGTCAAGCATGACAGTTTGCAAGGGCACAAGGTAGAGACAAAAAAAATAGACTGGAAAAGATTTCACAATTGACCTAGATGTAAAGGTCAAAAGCAGTAAGAAAGGCAACATCCAAACCACATCTCTACCAGCAGTAGGTGGATGGTATTGAGAAGCTTTAGGTAGGATAGTGGGTAAGTATTTAAAAGACAAAAGAAAAAAAAAATAAATAAATGGAGCATATAGGCTAAGACACTCAAAAGTCCTTTGTGTAGAGAAGGGCTGTGAATGAACTGCACTGGAATGACCGAGAYTTGTGCCACAGACTCAGTTTCCACTGAGAAAATCCAAATGTTAGACAGAGACTAAAGGGCAGCCACCTCACAACATGCCTAGTTCCTCTTCCCCGCTCACTGCCTTGATATATCACTGGTAAAAGCAGACTTTTTTCCTGAACCCTTCCTCAGCAAATGTTACTTCTCTTCCCTTAAATCTGCAAAGAGATTTTTTTTCCCCCAGAAATTTTCACTCTTGCAAAGTGAAAGAAATATCTCAACACTAGACATAGTAGTGTTTATTTAACCACGAGTGACTCGGTATAAAAATAAACTCTCATTGCTAAAGTGGGACTGTTAAAATGTTTAAATGTTAATGAAGTAATCATGAAAATGCATCTACAAGATGAGTGTCCCATAACTAAGCAAGTTACTGTAGACCTCAGTAGTATTACTTGAATAGTAATTTATCCAGATAAAAGTTAATTTCATATCCAAGCTAATTATAAAATATTAGAAATTAATACATACTAGTACGGATATATTACTAATAAGCACTTGACAAAATATATAGGAATAAAACTGTCAAGGGTGATGAGACATACATACTGTCCTAACTTTCAAACTGACTATCTTACCACTGTAGCTAGAGTTCAACCAAGGGATCTGCACAGCATATGCCAAGTCATGGCAGAGATTATCCATGCTACCAGTCACTCACGGCTTGTCTCATGCAAAAACCACCCACCACCACCACAGTCCAGTCTCATAATGCTCCCTGACATAAACTCATAGTCAAACCCTCCAGCAAGTCTTCAAAATTGTAGTGGTCATTAAGTATTTAAGGGCAAAAGTGACCAAAAAAATTATCACTAAATATTAGTAAAAAGGAAAGAAAAAGACGAAGTTCCACATAAATAATTCTGAAAGGACACTTACCAAGTGTGCACTGAGACGCGTTTGCCACATATCAGCTTGCTTGGGTGTCAGATCAGGAATTGACAGACCCAGCCTTGAAGCTAAAGCTTCTACATAACCTGCAAGACTGGAAAGACAACAAAACAAGAACACACGATTTAGGATCTAAAAATGTCTTCAAGTGAGAATTTCAAACTATTTGAAGCACTGAACTTCAATAATGAATAGCTTTTCCTTCAGTATACATAATGATAAAGCCATCAAAAGGCAAATACAGGAAAGTATGCAAAATGTGAACTTAAGTCTGAAATGTAAATTTMATTAAGATTTTCTCACTAATTTAGTATTCAATACTGCCAGAAGAATTTTAAGCAGTAAGACACAACCAGCCTGGATGCTACTGTTTTAGCACAGCTTGCAGTAACTTTTACAATAGAAAGTGTTCCACCACTTGCACACTGTTCAGCAATAAGCTTTCTCATACGCAGAAAAAAAAAATTAGAGTGGAAACTAAGCAAACTTAAAAGTAATTCGCTGCATCTCTTTTTAATAGAAAAAGAGCTCAAGTGCCACATATTCGCTTATTAGTAATAGACAGGTATTTCTGGCTCTGAAAATGTTTCCTTCTCCTAAYATATTGCACCCTAAAAGGTGTATTCTATTGCAAAAATGTACTTCCCAAGCTGCTCATAGCAGTAGCCATAGGGGGCCAGAGGAAAGGCCCCCAGTTCAGCACCCCATCTCTGACGATGAATGACTGGGAGCAAGCGCTTACGGGAACAGTACAACTGGACAAGAACACAACGAATCCTCCTGCAATATGTGTCCTCCTAGGGTCCAGAGCCTGGGGTTTAGGGAAAGTTATAGTCACTGCTGTGTGGCTTTCTTGAAAAGGTGTTGGACTACAGAAAGCTAAACTGAGTTTCTCGTATCTGAACACAGGTTTTCACCTTCTACTTAGAGACATTTAACACACCTTGAGTTTCAAACTCAGTGACTTCAGAGCCAAGCTTTCAGATGATGTTCTTATCAATCTCTCCTTCATGTGTGTGCAAAAAATGCATGCAAATGGCTCACATCATTTTAACAAACACACTTTTTAATGACAAAATTCCCAGTACTTCCTTACAAGCAAGCAATACCTACTGAGTACATTGAATCAGATTAAATGCCATGCCCAATTTTATCAATTAAAACATGTAATTTCCCCAATACATTTTGTCAGAATATATTGGAATAGTGAGAGAACTATTCTCTGTTTCAAAATTACAACATTGTAATTTTAACCTCAACAATTAATATAATTCAATGTTTTCTTTGCAAAGACAGAAACCATTTCTACAGTCACATGGTTTACTGAAGCACAATTCAAGAGCTGGGAAAAAATAAAGAATTTCAACAGCTTATATGGTACAAGTTTGTTAGCACCAACTAGCAGCACTAGTTTGTTTTCAAAGCAGCAAGAAATCAATATACTCTTGAAAAAGTTCAGACATACCCCAGTCCAGCTAAATCTGAAACAAGGTTTCCCAAAGCAGCAGCTGGAAGGGGGAAAAGGAAAGAGAAGGGGAGGGAAAGGGAAAAAAGTATTATTTAATACCACAACCAAAAAAACCCACAAACAACCCCCACAAGTGACTCTCAGTCTTACCAGTACATGTTGCATAAGGGACTAAAAGCTCCTTTTCTACAGCTAGTCTTCTAACCTTATTACAATTTGTAATAACTGCAGTAGGACTAACAATAGTAGGAAGTGCAACTATTTTTCGGAACTTATATTAAGAAAACTTTGTGAATACAAAAAGACAGTGACACCKGGAAACTGGTAATAACAGCTTTTCAGATCAAAGATAACAACGGCCACACACGGTTGCCGGTTTCATACATTTAACACTGGACACCAAAGAACACCTTCCAGTGCCTGAAGAGACACAAAACCACTGGAATTACAAGGAACTGTTACTTGCATATGTAACTTTGATAAATATTTTAAAAGCAGGCATGATATCCATGAACTCTGTTAATTTAGGAGTAAGTGCTGCACATGCAGTTGAATACGCAATACTTTATAAAGTTACATTCTTAAAATATATGATTTCACAGCAGATCTTAGTAAGATAAGCCTGCCTGTGACTGTCTTGCATTGCAACAGAGGTTGCAAACTTCCAAACCGYTAATCCGTTCTGCTATACAAACTTTCATTTAAGCAATTAGGGAGCTTCAGACCAGTGCTACACCTGCAGCTGGTATATTGCTTGGGCAGGAAGCACAAAATTTTTTAGCCAACAAAATTCTGGTCTTTTTCCCACTAAACTTAGACCCAGCATCAAAGATGCAGGGAGGACACAGCGGAAAACTTGCTACGTAAAACACTACATCCTCATTTTATTGCACTATTTCCTTCACATTTGAGATGTCCAGTTGGGGGGGAAAAAACAAAAAACCGAAGCCACACTTAGCTCCCTAGCAAAGACCAGAAAAGCCTGGCATTCCTAGACATAAGCACATTTCTGCTGTCCCTGAGCAGTTTCTGTCCCTCATGTTACGCACGCCTTTCTTGCGGATACAGCAAAGCTGTTGAGCAGGTTCGGCACAGGGACAGAGCAAGGCTGCCTCTGTGCCATTGCATGGTATCACACCGAGGCAAAGAAGCCACCAAGAACAGGGGACAATGCGGTAAAGGGACCCCAAACACTGATCTTCCCTTAGCACTGCAAGCAAACAGCAGCTCGCCCAACAAACAGCAGCAGCAGTTCCATTACAGAAACTTAGATATGCTTTTCCAAGTGACCCAGGATTTGAATTTTTGGATTAGAAAAAAACAAAAACAGAACAAAACCACCCCACATCACAACAAAAGCCAGCATTTCAAAAGCGATTTGAATTGAAATTCCATTTCTGCAGATGGAACACATCCTTGCTTCAACCAAAGGTGGTTTCTTTGTTAGGACGGGCAGCTGTAAGACCAGAGCCATTTCAAGCCCCGTAGCCCATTTTCAGCTTAAAATAGAGACATGTGCCATATTAGTCTACATATGTTACATTTTTATTACTTGCCTGCCATAGTTGAAATTCCTAGGACAACTCCAATTGACAGTTCTATTTGGGTTCCCTGAAAAATAGGATTTTTTTTCATTATTTGAGGGATTTGGAGTTAAAGTGGATGATACCACTTCCACTGGCCTAAGTATTACTTATTACTTGTTTATGTTAAAATTGAAAGAATAAATGAATGTTATTTCTAACAGGTCTGCACAGATCCTATCCTCCCAGCATATATCTCCCCCCTTAGAACAAGGGCCTACTTCACATATTGTTTTAATATTATATATCCTCTCATAATGGCCACCTAATGGACAAAACAATATTTCCTATCTCTGCATACCACCTTCCCACTATAATTCTTAGCTGAAGGCACAGTTGAGAAAGCAAACTACTTCTACAAATACTGAGCAAACTAATAAAAATGCAGTATCATACCTCCTTATCTTTTCAGCTAAAGAAACAGAAAATCACAGTGAACTGCAGGATGATAGACGGTGGTGCTTAGCGAGAGGATGAGAGACAACGGGCATAAACTGAAACAAGAGAGGTTCCAGGTGCATATAAGGAAAATTTTTTCACTGTGAGGGCAGTCAAACATTGCAACAGGTTGCCCAGGGATGTTGTGTAGTCTCCATCTTTGGAGCTTTTCAAGGCTCAAAACCCGGGTCTGACCTTATTGTCGACCCTGCCTGAYGCAGGATGTTGGACTACAGACCTCCTGAGGTCCCTTCCGACTTGAATTATCCTATCATTAAGATCAGGGTGTCAATGACTATTCGACATAAGAAACAGCATCTTTGGCTTTTACTCCTCTTCCTGTCCCACGAGCCCATTTCATCTTCCAAATGAACACGAAAATATTTAAGCGTTGCTCAGCAATGCCAGGCTACATCAATACAAACCAGCACCAGCACTAACAATACCTGCATCGCCCAGAACAAAGGAACACATTAGTAAAGAACGCTGAAGACCTGCTTATCAATGCATTATAATCACATTTGGCTACCAGTAAGAAGAAACAAAAGAGTATTGACTACGCAATCATAAGTGTGTCTTACAGCACAAATTAGGAGAGGAAAAAAAAAAGCAAGCATCTTTTCAATCCAGTAAAATTTGTTATAGTGCTCGCCTTCAGGAGGAACAACACTCCTTTGAAAACATTCTGCAAAGTCTGAATAAAGCATGGAAATTTTCTTACTGGAAAAATTAAAATAGAAATTAGCGTGTTAAGGCAGAGGRAAAGGACTCTTCCCGAAGCTCTCATTTGCTCAGTTAGCACAACAAACACTTGAAGATGATGAAGCATGCTGACTTGATCAAGGAAGCAAAAAAATGAACTTACCGCAGCAATCATAATTGCGTTATCCAAAAATCCAAACCCTACAAAAGGTAATGCATTGTGGAAGAACACTAAAAGAAATAAGTAACAAAGAGATAATAAATATCTATAAAAGAGTTTACATGAACAACTGACATAGTTTAAACGGCAGTTGCCTTTAAGRGAAACAAAGATGACACACAGAAAATCCCTTTCCTACTATTTCTGTTAGTAACCTGTTTTTATTTTTAGCAGGTTTGGTAAACCCTCTGCTACATCTAAGTGTTATTAATGGCTTCTGAAGAACCAGTTAAACCAACTTACTCTTCACAAATACTTGTAAAATTCTGGATGGAAGCCACTATGTCTGCTAGTGCATAAGAGAAATATTTAAAACTACACAAATTTGATACTACTTACAATCCTTCCAACTGACGCTGCAGTATCACAGAAGATTGCCAAACTCTGTCTCAGACTCTTTGCATTCTTCTCTCATTCTAGGAAGCAGCTTGAAATAAAGCCCCTACTTTCTCTGCAATTCCCTCTCTATCCCAGTGCAAGAGATCCATCTTCTTCAAACATTCCTAAAAATTCATTTATTTTATTTTTTTAAGAGTATAACCTAGAGCTAGGCAGTTCTTATCATATAAAGCAGAGTACACCCAAAGACTCCGTCAGCAAAGCCTGCAAATGCTCCTAAGATGGTTTTCACTAATGTGTTAGTTATCTCACTAYTGAACCCAAAACTTCTGTATCTTGATTTTCTTGGGGCACTATGCTGAATACAATTAGACTTGAAGAGGCTCCTCAACACATTATTTAAAGAATCAAGATCCATCTTTTATTTCATGCATCTTTTCGTTCTTGAAATTCCAAATAAATCCTGTTTGAAAATATTTTATTTTGCAGCAACTTGGAACATACAGGTCTGAATAATTTCTGACAACAAGCACAGTGATACTGTATCTTTCCTTTTGTCCTATTCCATTTTCTCTCCCAAGTTTTAGCTTATAAACTTCCTATGGAATTTGCATGGCATTGCCTCCAGCTGAGTCTTAAGGTGCTAGCATCATAAGACTAAATACAGCACTAAGGACAGACTACTTTTCTAAACTGAATTTTTAGTTAATTAGTTCTTTTCAYTTTTTCAACTTTTAAAATATATCAGCTTTTTCACTTCAGATGTGATTAACAACCACATTTTATAAATGTACACAGTTGCAAACAYACAAAGAAGGAAGAGAAGAACATGCAGGAACTTCACGGTCACATGAAAAGAAACAGGTGGCTCTTCCTTTTGGTTCTGCTTCCCACAGACAGTATGAATACGTGATCACATAAAAAAGCAAAAGCCACATTTCAAGAGATCTTTCATGCTCAGGAACCAAAACATGTTTGGACTTTCAAARCTACCTTGTAAGAGCATAAGCACTTTCTTAAATGTAAAGATAAGAAGAATAAAGCATGTAATATGTGGACTTCTAAAAAAAATTATTTACAGCAGGACAAAAAACCTGCAGAAAGATAAAAAGGAAAAAAAAAGCACACAAAAAGATGTCACCGGTTTTCCAGATTTGTGTACATAACTGTGGATCTGCAGGGGGGGCTCAAATTCTGACTGAAGGTGACAGAATCTTGGAGTCCACGGAGTAAACAGAACTCCAGTGACTAACACACAAAAATAAAAGTAGATACCCAGAACAGGAGAAGGTTTGCATAAATGATTGCTCACTGACAGAGCTTAAAAACACAAAAATATATTGATTTGGAAATTGAGTCAGAATTTAGCATTATAAAGAAYGACAAACCTATTTCCAGGTTCTCTATAATTTTATATCACTTCTCAGTCCACTTAAAGTATATGTGACTAGAAGCAAGTCAGTAGTTTTAAGCTTAAATGCACAAAACCGCACACACTAGTGCAGCATCAATGCAGCCTGGCTTAGAAAAAGTAATTTTTGCTACTGGCTTTGAAAAGTGTTCTTTCCTTTGGGCTTTCAGTCCCAGTCCTGTTCTCTCTCCACCTGAGGTCTTATGAAATAAAGATGGCAAGGTGATTGTAGGTGCTTGCTTTTGTTCATCTACTACTCTGTACTATAGGGATGAGGAGAGAGTAACACTTGTAGGAGGAAAAGATGAAGCAATTCAAATACAAAGACCGCACAAGTACTGAACTACATTCAACAGACATTCTTATTTTACCATGTCTCAGCTGTCCCGGAGATGGTGGTGCAACCTCCAACTTCTCTAGAGAAGTCAAAATGAAATCAGAAAGTTAGCTAGTTCATCACAAATTAAATTTATTATAATATGAGTTTACAGAATTACCAGCAGGCAAAAAAGCAGTTATGTTGATTAATATCTTTCAAATTTGAGGAACAAAAGCTTTAGATATCTATATTATTTTTATATTAGATAACATGATATTAAAAGCCAAAAAATCTGTCAGATTGATATTACAAGATTAAACTTATAAATAGAAGTGATTATGCAAAATAACAGCTTATACACTAGAACAGCCCAATAGCCATCTTTGTTACTGGATTTAATAAGAAAGTTAGAAAAACCACACTAAAATTAGAAAAAAGGGCATCTAATGAATACAGTAATTTACTATTTGTTTTTAGAGGTACTCTAAGCAGGCAGCAGACAACCTTCATTCCTCCAGTCAGTTTGCAAAAAGCCCCTACTATTTCTGTCCTGACAGCAGACATCTGTTATTAGCTAGTGCGAGAATAAAAGAGAAATACTACGACATTAGAGACCACTGGTTTCAATCACAGCGGACCAAGTTTGGTCACTTGGTGCACGTTTCGGGTATCCTAGGCTCAAACCGTTGAGAGCTTAGGGCAAGGACCCCCTTCCTGAGCCCTGCAGGATATTCCATAGGAAGCTAATGCGGTTTCACTGAGCGATAGGTGACGCGCAGAAGGCAGCGGCAACAGGYGCCCATTTCACAGCAAATTTCTGAGGCATAGGGGAGGAACCAAGCTACCTACTTAGCTTTTTTAATGTGCCAAACATAAAACCCCTCTTCAAAGGAGAGGCGGGGGGAGAAGTGGCCCCAATATCCTCCAGCACAATGAACCCTGAGCTTTTGACAAACAGCTTACAGATTTTTGGAGCAGGCAACATCTACAGGCAAAGGTTCTCCCGTAAAATAATCGGGAAGCTTACGTCACTGTCCTAGGTTTTCGACACGTACTCGGGGCTACTACAGCAGCTAGTATGAAAAGACAACGCTACAAAGACAGGCTGTCGATCATCCAGGCACAGTCTGCACCACATCTGAGCCACACAGATTAGACTGAGCATCCCCACAGCATCCAAGTGAGTTGGTATACTCAAAGCTATTGCAAAGGTGTAACTTGTAAATTCCCCTAAATTGATGTTTTTGGTCGGTTGGTTTTTAGTTTAGACCATGAYACCAGTATTCAGCCAAACAGGATACTGGCTTCCAAAAGAACTGCACTAATTTAAGGTCTTAAACTATAAAACCTTTCAAGCTTTAACAGCTACGCAAGAGCTGCTTTCTCCACCTGCCAGAAAGATATAATATCTAAGCTCCGCAGAAACAGCCAACTGTACTGGCCATGCAAGTGAGAGAAGTACAGCCTAAATACCACAAAAATACATTTTTTTTTTTTTTAAATAGAAAATGCTACGGAATTCCCAGATTAAAACCTCAAGTGGAGGGAAGAGCCAACGACCTGCCAATTAGCAGATGGGAGCCCTGTAAGGACCAATTTGCCCCAGCTACAGGCAATTGTGTCCAACTGCCAGAAGAAGCAACGCTGAAATTTTCAGCTTGTGTCCAGGAGGGCTTGGCACTAGGGAGGGCACCCACCTCCCACCCAAACGTCGTTGTACCTGTCTGCAGGCGGGCTCCCCTGAGGGCAGCCAGGCAACCTAAGCCAACGCCACCAGATTTGGCACCAATTCCTGACAAAGCTCTCACAACATCCTCTTGCTCCATCTTGTAGGATGCCGAGGAGAGAGGAATGAAAACGCAAAAAAAAAAACAAAACAAAACACGAATGCAGGCATAAGGGGGTGCTGCCTCCCAGAGCGCTCTGCTCCAGCGGGAAGCTATTACATTGATCACTARGGCTCCTTGCTTCTAACCCCAACCACGAAACCATCCTCGGGGAAGTATCATCTATTTTTCAAGTCTAGTTCTCCACAAGCAAGAATTTCATGATAAAAATCTGCAACAGCATACACAAATTTCCAAGTAACACTCCTTTTATTTCTGAGGACATAACATCTTTTCACAGTTTGTCCTAATTTTTAAAAGGCAGTTATCCTATGCAGTTTGTTTAGGTAACTCCCAAGTGAAATATTTTGGGTACCAATACAGAAGACAGAAGCCTATTCAGTTTTRTTCCACAAAACTGCAAAGCTTTAGTACACGAGCCTTGTCGATTTAACTACAATCGATCCTGTGTTTGATAGCACATGCCATTCGACATAATTACATTCTATTCAGTGTAGCCAAAAAGCTATTAAAAAGTTAAAAAGCGCATAATTTTAGAAACTTATTACTAAAAGGATGAATTGAGGACAAGCACTTGGTAGGAGTAAAAATAAATAAATAAATAGCTCTATGAATAATGGGAATGTCAACAGCCGCATTAACTGGAAGGGATATAAACTTCCTACTTTGGCATATAAATCAAAGACTATCTTGGAAAGTTTTTAATAGGATGGAGGCTGGGTGACGCTATTTTAGAGGCAGAGGAGAGATGAATTGGTGCGAGGTAGAAGAAAATAGCAAGGGATCAAACATAACCTTCCTAAAGAGCAAATTCTTTCACCACTGACATAACCTGTTTCAGTAGTGCGGGATTCCCATAGAGTACCCGTTTCACAAAGCAGGGCACCTAAGGTGAGCAGTTCCTTCATCAACACTAGTCAAATAAATGTTGAAGAGAGGTCCCTAGGGACAACATCATGGAAGTTAATGGCACCACACTGCAGAGACCACACTCCTCTCATCTAAACGCTGGCCACGGGGAATGCTTGTTTGGGTAAAGGTGTCTTCCTGCCGTGTCCATAAAAACCTTGTTTTGTAGAGAAGTCTTGCTATTTAACTCTTCCAGAAATGTGCCCAAAAATATAGCTTCCTTCATTGCTGAGAAAAAAAAATAATCTGGGGAAAAAAGCAATCTGGGATCATTAATGAGATGGGGATAGAAGTCTGATAGAAGAAATTCAAGTAACCAAGCAGAGGTCTACCCCATGAGCACTCCAGAGAGGGACTCTCCAGTCCTGAAGTCCTCTTTGCCTGAGCCAGGGCACACAGGTCTTTAGAGCCATGGAGTAGTTCAGGCTGGAGAAGACCTCTAGTCCCACCCCTCACTCAAAGTAGGGTCAAACCATACCAGGTTGCTCAGGGCCTTATCCACAGGGTAGGTGCAGCACAAGACCTGGCTCAAGGAGAAACCTGGCCCCTGGAGAGCGCTCTAGCCAACCTTTACGTGCAAAGCACTGACAGCTGAAGGTGGTCTCACACACGACTCTGCAGAGCACGGAAGGTTAGAGCGCACGAAGCTGTAAGGGCTCAGCTCTACCCTCAGAACCCAAGGCTTAGTTTAAACCTGGCAGACTGGGGGGAAAAAAAAAAGGTTTAAAGAAAGAACTAATAAGCACCATGGCATGAAAGCAAATAGCATTTTTATAGAATCACTTCCAATACCATCTCTTTAAAGCCTTACACACTTTAACACCCTGCGAGATATGCAGTCACAAGGGGATCGTGTTTCAGGAAGAACCCAAAAAAATGCTTTAAAACAATTTAAAACTCTAGATACACTATTCCCAAGTATATTTCACAATTTGTTCATAGGATGCTATCCTGGCTTTTTGAATTTAAGGCTCAGCAAAAACAGGAAAAAAAAAATCTTCAGAGAGCACAGCAAAGGAAACATGTCCTTCACTTGTTTTACTGGAGGAAAGAAAAAAACCTAAGTGYAAAACTCAGTTTCAAGAACTAACTGAATTCACTCAGAATTCAACACTTCAGAGTTTAAACATCGGGGAGGAACAAAGTAGTCCAGTATCGAATTTCAAGACAGACATTCACCAGCTCTTCATAAAGCATAGCACTGAACAAGACACCAGAATTCAACTTATAGCACAAGGATTAAAGTGAAATGACAGAATAAGGAATACTTTTATTTTAAACTGGCATACACAACCCTAAATTAAGTTACAAACCAAGGTATAAGTGCAACACAGGCCACAAGCCCTGAATTAGCAAAGTCTGGGAAGCAGGAAAAAAAAAAATAGAATTGGTTCTTAAATCTGTTCTTGATCCTTTTTGAGTTTATAGTATCACTTTTGTTAACTACACATTTCCTCCCCCTTTTTTTTAAATAGTGGATGAGATAAAACCCAAGGGGGAATATGAAACTGTCAGCATAAATAACATTATCCACAAGTTGGGCCAAATCCAGCAAGTTAAATTAACTCTGCTGAATGTAGCCAATTTAAACTCAGATGGTACTTACAATTTAGTTGCAAGTTTATTATTTTTAACTGATGAAAGAGTGATCAACAAGTAACGAGAAGAGATATTTATTCAGGAATTTGGTTAAAAAAAGAACCAGAAAGTTATCAACATTAATTTTTGAATTATCAGTTTATTAGTAACTGAAATACAAGGACGCTTGCAAACCTAAAGATGCATTTTCTACACYACTGAAATTGCAGCTAACACTGCCATAAGATTTTACAGCTAAATCCATTACGGTCATCACAGRGCAGGAAACACAAGTGACAGTGATAATAGGTTCTACAGCCAGGGCTACTCTAGGAGGATAGACTCTACAGTCGAACACTTAAATCTAACGCAAGAATCTGAGAAGTGTGCTTTATAAAGTTTTTTAAATAAAGACTGAATTCCTAAGAATAATGGTTTAACAATGAATAGTAAGAAGGTAAGGGGGGAAGAATACGAAAAATATGATCCATTATAAGCCTACTGCAGAGTCTGAATGATAGTCTCTCATCTGGAAGTTAAGGAGGGCTTTGCCTCAAATCCATCAGTCCAGAACATCAGCGTTGTCCAACCTGCCTGTCCAGGCAATTCCAGCAAATCACTCAGATATACTTCATGAAGACAGCAATGGCTTCACATACACAGAACAAGGGATCAAAGCAATTTTTTGTCTATGCTGTACTCCCTTCCAGATGTGTTCATAAAAGAATAAAGGTTTATGGAGACAAATTCTGGACTGGAGCACAGAAATAAGATAGTTGTTATTGCTTTCTTCAGTATCTAGAGATGGATCCTTAAGAGTGAATTCTGACTATGAGGTAGGAGTTTATTCATGGAATAATCTCATAAGATACAACGTCATCCCTCTTTGTTCCTCTTTTTCCTCCAAGCTTTACTAAAAGCTGCAAAAACCTCAGTGCATACAGCAAAACACAAAGCTGAATAACCATGTTCATTGATTTTCAATTGGCTTCCCTTAATATTCCATACAGGAACAGCCAAGCCATGAGCTGACAGCAGAGAAAAAAAATCTCCATCACTTGTTATAATTCACAAATGGTTTCCTGTTACTACAGCAATTAAAGCACGAAAGGATGCTGACCCGCACAGTGCTAAATATAGGCTTTACTGTTAGCCAGTTCAGTCACATGCACAGAAAAAAAGAAAGCTTAGCAAAGCGCCAACAAGCGATGAATAAACAGAGGACACGATATAATAATTTTTCTCTACCACCAGTGACAAGATAACTGTGTCCAAAAAAATGTTCTGCATAAATACAGACATGGCACTACAGGGATTAAAGGATAATTTATGCTCTCCCTAAAACTGCAGAGAATTACGCAACAATCATGTCCCATCTCCCTCCCTCAAAAATCTTGAGATAACAGAACAGATCATCACCTTTACCTGGAGCTGTTCTTATGTCTAAAGACCAAGCATTGGGAATAGTTCACTCCAGGAACACTTCCTAGCAGGCAAGCAGCCGTAGGCCCCAGGAGAGAGCCAGGGCCAAGTGCCACATWCAGTGGATGCAGCCAGTCTGTTCCAAAGGGGGGAGAACCAAACACCTAACAGTGGGGATATAACTACTCTATACCACTTGACCTAGTGGTATAGAGCAGATGCATTTAGCAACATACTTTTCATGAGATATAGGTTTAAATATCATAGAACTTCATTTCAATTTTCTCTTCAGTGCCTATTGGATGTTCATCATCAAATAATGAGAGTATGCAGTATACTTATCCTATTAGCCCTTCCAAAAAAGGGATACGCCATTAATAGCATTTTAAAGACAGCTGCCAAAGCACAGACACCTAAGGTGGGAAAACCAGGCTGGAAGTCTAAGAGAAAGCATAAAATGAAAACAGGTATCTAGAAATCCAAATCACTGTCTGCATCACTAGGACTTTTCCTGATCCATTCCAATTTTATTTCAGCACCTTATAAACTTAAAACTCAGCCTTTCATTTCCATCCAARCAGATTCATGCCAAAATATGATTTGTAGTGGTTTGTTTTGCAAGGTCCCAAACTGCAGTTGCAAAATATATGGTTGCTACAAGATTTGAGAGGGTTAACTCAGCTAAAATGAAGACAACATAGAAAGAGCTTGTGGTTTATAACAGAGATGCAGGGTAATGATAGAAGTATGGTGTTTGAGCTGCTTAGTTCAGAGAGAAATGTCAGAAAGAAACAGCTGAAGTATTTACCTAGAAATACCAGAAACACGGGAGATAACATTGTAGGAATCCGAACATGAACAATAACATGGTCTTCTGATCTGTGCATTCAGACAYGAATGGATGTAAATTATTTAACAGAAATCAAAAACGAGAAGGTGCTAGAGTAATGCCAAAAAATAACTTGGCTGTAGTAATTCCCCAATGAGCGAGTCATTCACAAAGTCAAGACTGCCTCAAAAAGGCAGACTCATTTGCCGAGCCATAATCCCCACGGGCAGCAGCGGAGGTGGGCTCTGCCCTCCCTCCTCACCCCCGTGTTCGAGGGCTGGGGACTGCAGTGGCTGCAGAAGCAGCTCACACCATGGGGTAACAGAGGGACACCGCTCACACAGCATAGCAAACTCTTCTATCTTGGGATGAACAAATCTTCCCCGGGGATTATTACTGCTCTCCCCATTAGCTATGAAACGAGACTGGATAACTATTTTAGGCTAACATGAGAGTGGAATTAATCTCATCTAAACATATGCTGGTAGTTGTGTTTCAGTAATATGAGGTGTTAACACTTCTCTGTCAGCAATGAATTCTCTTGGGCGTTTCTGGTTTGGGGCAAGTATCTGTCAGGGAATTCACTGGTTTCCAGCAGAGCAGCAAAGCAACTCAGCAACAGTGTTAATTGAACTGGAAGCGAATAAAATCATAGTTTCTATATATTATCATGGTCTGAGGTTAGGTTTTATGATTTCCTTTGTAGTAGCTCCACATAGAGAAGACAAGGAAAACGGTTCTGAGTGACACCACAAAAGATTCGATAACAAGGCTTATCACAGCTCTAAGCACAGCCAAAGAGATCTGATCTAGTACACTGCCTTCCTCGCCTTGAAAGAGAAAAACATTACACATTGCTGATGCCTACATATGAGTGTTCATGAAATATCTGGGGAGGAATATATACAATTTAGGGATCCTTTATTTAACAATGTTCCCACCAGGTCCTGTTTTTAAAAAGGAATCTGAGAAGGTGATGAAGGAAGATGAGTTTGAGGGATGAGGGAGATGAGTTTGCTTCCCACCCTGCCTCTCACTTGTGCCTTTCTCTCACCTGCCCAGAAACACACTTGTTTCCCCAGAAAAGGAAAAAAAAAAAAGGTAATTTGTGAAGAACAGAGAGCAGTGCTGGCTTTCAAATACAAGCAAACCATGCTGTATTTGTAGGCAGCAGTGCAACTTTGGAGGAAGAAGTCTACTGACAACTGCCTGTGCAGCAACAAGAGGGGACGGGGTGCTCCCTCCTTCTCTGCCCTAGCATGAAACATAATGTATTAATAACACGAGGGCTTGTGCCTCAAAAGCAGCAGTGGGCCAGGTCCATGCTACACTCGCTTGCCTTTTGTAATACACTTGCTGTTTACACAGTCATTCCCAGGCACAGAGTGCAAGCTTTTGCCTCTTGCAGAGGCTAAGGGTCTTGGAAATGAGAAGAAGCTACTGGATTAATATCAAGAGATGCAAAATCCATGGCAATGCTTACTACAGCAGTGAATTCAAGGCTGGCAAGAGCAGTGCTTCCCACACTGCGTGGTACCGGCAGCCCCAGCACCTGCATTCAGGCAGACGGCAACAACCGTTCCAACAGCCAACACCATGCACAGGCACTTACTGCTGTGCAGTGACACAGACAGCAGCAAGTTTAAAGGGTTGAGGGGGGGGGTTGTGTTTTTTTTTTTCTTCCTTCTTTTCCCTTAAGAGAATTGTACTAAAACTAAAGGCAAACTGCTATTAAACCACATACTGGTAAGTATTGGGCTTTTCTTGAAGTAACGAGCACTGAAGTTTATAGCAATGGAAAATTCCATTCCCTGCCTGAGGAGGAGCTCGGAAGCAAGACTGCAGAAATAAGAGTCTCACCAAAGCAATTTTAAAGACTTTGAATGCACAGAGATGTTTTTGCTTTTCATCTGTCTCAGAATTGAGACACCTACCCAGAACGATAGAGCAGACAGATAAATTGAATGGTGTCCAAACATTTAGTTACAGACTCGCAGTAAGTGTAGTTATGCTCTGCTAAACTCTCACAGCATTGTGGCAATGAAGACAAGGACTTGAGAGCCGCACATGCATTTAAGAAACTGTTAATACCTATCAGCAAAAAGAATAATGTTAAAAACGATTTATAATTTAAGTTCCAGCCATAAATTACACTCAGCTAATTTTTACCTCTCTGTATTAAATATCTAATGAATAAAGAACTCAGTAGCAATGAAGCTTTTTTCAACCCTTAACCCTATGTTAAAGGTAGCTGAGCACTTGGGTACCTTTCCTCTTCCGTTCCCCATGTAATTTAGCACGCTTTCTTGCTACACTTGTGGAAGTAGTCAGATTTTAACACATGACTCTTTGCAGAGAGAAAAACAAGATGCAATATCAGCTTTGACAAACAGCTGAAGGAATGAATATTATACAATATAATGTAAAAATAGATAAGAGACATTTCACGTGGAACTTGACCTCCGAATGTTTTCTTTTGGCTTTTAAGTTACAAGATCATGGAATACTTGCTGGATTGTTATGCAGCTGCATTATTTAGTAAGTTATTCTGCACATGAATTAAGTTTTACTAAAAAACATTTTACTCTGTTCATGAGTGATCTGAAGTGATTAAGAAATTCACATAGTTACTAAAAGTTGATTTTATAAAGTCTTATAAATAAGGAAAAGCAGAGGATAACAAGGGAAGAGTAGAGCATCGTAGTCTATAAGCAAACAGCTCTCACTGAGTTCATTAACTGTTTCAAGCAATTGCCTTTATTCTGCAAAACAACAAAGGAAAAATTCTTCTACTGATGGGTGTTTCTGCAGAGATGCCTACATTTTGGTAAGCATGATTCCCCCCCCCCCCCCCGGAGGACTAATTAGCTCAGTGCTCAGGATTAATCAGCACAAGTGCATCTATGCAGCCTCCAACTGCAGAGCTAACTCAAGCTTCAGCACTAGTCACACTACTGCAAGGTATGGCTGTGCCCCAGACTTTCTCTAAAGCCACACTGAGACTTCTGCTTTATGAAGTACTACAAATCTGATCCATTTATTTAACCTCTGTGTTGATTAACCTTCCCTTGACACTAAGCAATGAACACTTTAAGAGATTGGCTTCTGTCATTTAACATTCTTGTTTCAACTTTGCATATTTTCCCTTCTGCTTTTTCACTACTGTTAGTTCTTTTTCTCCTGTTCCTTCACAGCAATTTCAAGTGTGAGGGAGCAGCAAATTCCTATGTGAGAGTGCTGAAGTTGTATCCTCTACCTGTAGTTCTGCTAATCAACTTGCAAATTAGCAAGTTATGAATGTAAACCCACAGCCCAATCCTCAAGGCTTTTTGCACACAGAAAAAGTCTGTTTTGTTTTCTACATGGGAAGAAATAAGGAATCTAAGCTATTTAACATGATTTCCCTTCTATCAAGATGACAGCGCAAAGTTGCCTCTAMTATGACAACTGTGTATTGCCTGCATCAACAACATACCTGTAACACCAATATTTACTGGAGATCTGGATTAAGTTTGTGCTCCTATCTGTTTCATGCTCTCCTGCGGGGCCTGACCTCAGTGTGCCTCCAGCATCCTTCCCTCCGCTCATTCCCATCTGCTTCTCCAGAACTGGGTAGTGTTACACAGCCTCTTCTCCAGCAACGAGGACGGGGAAGGATGTGAGGCAAGCTGAGGACTCCTTCCCCCATGGTTCTGGAGCAAAGTRCTGCACTACACAGAGGTGGCCACTGATGCAGGAGGAATGATCCTAAATAGATAGGCAGAGGAAAGGAGAAGAGAGACAGCTCCCTACCTACTCACTAGAGGTCAGAGGAACTTTGAGGTCTACAATGCCGCCACATACAATTCTGGGTGTTTGACAAGACCAAAAAAGTAACATGGGAGACCTGAACAGTATTGCTCACTAGTGCAAGTCACCATATGTGCAATAAGTGACACAGACCTCACTGAGGGACGAGAGAATGAACCCCAGCCTGCGGCAGAAATCCCCCTGCAGCACTTCCCATGAGACAAAAGGAAAGGCTGAAGCACAAGTCAAATACAAAACTGTACCTTGAAGTGATCTAAACTCATGCTGCTGCTGCAAGCGGTGATTTGACATGCTTTTCTTCACATTCCTAAATTCCTTCTTGACCATATATTTTGGACTTTTCCTTTATTCTAGCACTTGTGCTCAGCCAGGTACATGGCTAGACCTACCAAAGAATACTAGTGCCAGCACGGAGAAACGCAAAGGGACTGCACACCCGGAGGTTTTCAGGGTAGTGGAGAAGACTGGGACATTCTCTCTTTGCAACAGCCTGGCTTAAGCCAATGGTGAATCTGCACCCATACAGACAAGACACACCTACTACACATCAGTTAGCCCATTCTCCTGCATGGTTAGGAAAGAATAATTAAATGAGCTCAAGCTCTTACAAAAGGTTGGACAAAACCACAGTGGAACTCAGCCATATATAGTCTCCAACTCCAAAAAACTGAAACAAGCAACATCTCGAACCAAGACTGATCTGAGACATTCRTAGCATCCAATCCAGAGAACTAAACTAACAGTGAAAAAAATCCAGTGAAAAACATGCAAAATCCAAAGAGTTTTTTTTTTTCCCTTTCTAGTAAGCCATATATAATAAATGAGGTTGTAAACAACAAGTAACATGTATCTGACAGTCAGACTAGTCATCTTTGGCACTGGTTATTTATGCTGTATCAGAACTATAGACATACCTTTGTTACATTCACTCTATTCAGAGAGAGGGAGATACTTTCACAAAAAGGTTGTCTGACCTTTTAAAGAGGAAAAGGTGATCAAGGTGGTTATTTATAACACCACTGCCACTTTTGCAGCTACCTAGTTCCCTTGCTGCCTTTACTTTACTCAATGAAATAAACTAAAATAGGTAATAAATAGGAAACTTGGCAAGGGAGGGAGGGAAGAGGAAGGTCAGACTTGTCTCACACCTGCCCTCTGGTCAAAATCCTTATTTATTTGGCAAGATGGATGTAGATCAAGCTGGCAATATTGTGAACAGTCAATTTTATGTTTGTGACACCACATCTTTCCTTGTGCTTTATAAAAATCAGTCCATTGCCGGTACTCAGTGAAGTAAAGAAATGGCTTGGATTGAAAGGCTATTTGTAATCTGAAAATAGAAGTTAAGGGCATTTAAAAGAGCAGGTGGATGAAAAAAAAGTTTGTTCCATCCACATTTCTCTCCAGTCTTCCATGAAAGCCAATAAAACAAAATTCCTATCCATTCAGCTCGTCACAAGAGTTGGGATAATATACAAATGGAGAATGATGATTTACACACTGCACGTAACATGAGCTATAGAGAGCTGGGCACTATTAGGTAAGGGATAGGTCATTGCACACAGCCAAATGCTACAAAGAGCAATTAATGAAAGCCAGGAACAAAGTTTTTTTTAAGGCTACAAGTGACTAGAAACTGATTATATTTACAAGCMCAGAAACGTAACAGGTTGAAGTGCAACAATTATCTTTTGGGTCACAAGGAGCATCCGGACACCAAGAGAACATCGACAGAGTTTCACAGCAACTCAACGTTACTTACACCCRCACACCAAGAAGCAGACTCACTCCTCTCTGGGGCATGGATAAGAATCACTTACCGCTTCCTGCACTTTATAGAGAGCGTTTCTCCTCCTAACCTTGTCTGCAGGCTTCCCAGGAGGTTTTGAAAGCATTGCCGGTGTCCAGATTACACGTCCCAGACTTCCTCTGCAAAGAGAGCTTTGGAACCGAAGCCTGGGCCGCAGTGAGACTCATATCTCTAGCTCCTCTCAGTCCAAGTTGGCCTCACTGTACAAGCCTCTTTCTCTCAAACTTTTTCATTCTTTTTGAAAGGAAAAAGATTTTTCAAGAATGTGTCCCTCCCTCGGTCAAGCAGGAGCCTTACTTAACAGACGTTAACCATGGTAAGGCAGATTTTAACTCTGCGAATATCTCATGTCTGGCGCATATACAGGAAAATGATTTTCCTTCCCAAAGTGCAGCACAACAACTGCTAGGCRGCAAATTATGGTACATACACTAAACCCCTAAAAGCTACAAAGTATTTAGCAAGTGTGTTGAGAAAGGRTTATGTCCCTGGGTACAAGAAACAGGAGAGAAGAAAACAAGAAAGCTTCTTCTTAGGCCTGTTTTAAGGTGATAAGAGGGCTGCCACAGAACATGCCCAATCTCTAAACACACAGATGTTCAAATATGCTCCYGTTTGCTCATTATAATCCAGAGAGAAACACGTATGCTAAAAAACAACCTGTTGGAATTTGCCAAAGTGTGATGCAGATCGTGGAAATTAAACACAAGAAATTCAAAAAGTACCCAAAAAAAGCAAAGAACATGATGAGTTCATCACATACAAGTGCAAACTGGCAAATGACGCAGCAAACAAGGTGTAACAAGTAGCAGGACTGAATAATGTGCGTTACGGCTGCTAGAGAGGATGCTTTATTAATAATTAACATACCAAAATCTAAGCATCCAAAATAATGCAAACGAACACATGAAAAACACCCATGATTTCATATCACATGGTTTTGAATGAAATATCCATTCTACTGGATTAAAATGGGTATTTTGGGGGCTTTGCCTTCAAAACCTTGCTGTGTTTCGAAGGAGACGAGGGTTTAGTTTCAGGCGATGTTAGCGCACAGCCCAAGAATTCCAGCAGGCATCTTAGGTATTAAAGGAAGTTCTCAAACAGCAGCAAAATGGAAACAAGAACATTTGCTCTCACATTTTTGAAATAACACCATGCTAATTTAAGAAGAAAGAAAGAAAAGTGGTGGGGGGGAGGGGTCGCGTGTGTGCATGCAAGCCCTCTCAAATCCAGCTTTCTCCAATCTGAGCCACTTCTCTACAGGCAAAAAATAAACTGAGCCAGGGAGATCCAAGACAAATTCCTGAAGTATATCATGCAAGCAGTGTAATTRTCTTATTTTGCCATTTACTTTGTCTTTTATAAAACATTTTCTCCCAGAGACATAAGCTGTCTCCATAGTTCCATACTCACATTGATTAAATAAGACAGAGTAGAGCTGAGTTTTCAGCTGAAATGAGTAAGCTTTAAGTAATTTCTTTAAGTAAACTGATTGAACCAAATGAAACTTGATTTTCTTTTAATTTAGATTACACACTAAAATAGGCCTCTATATTCACAGAATATACATGCTCCATTTCATTTATACCTATAACATGAAGATCAAAGTGTTTCTAATCTAGGACTCTAAAATGTTCAAGTTACTGTAAAATGCCTAAGTCAAAAGCACTCCTCAAACCAGAAGAGATAATTAAAAAAAAAATCTTACTTCCAATGGCTATAAATGTATTATTTTATGCATGACATTTGAAGAATAATGGCTCAAGGTTTGGTAATTTAATTCAAGATCTAAAAAAAATGCTTGTGCATGACAACTACTTTGGATATATCACATGCTTGAACACATGCAAAATTTGGAAAATAAATTTTGATTTGAGCAATATTCTATTTCACATTGCTCAAAATATTAATTACAGAGATGGGCAAAGACAGTTAACTAAATTATATTTTTATAGATAGCATTAAATATAGCAGTAATAGCATTTCTGTATTGCATTTGGACCATGTAATTTAATGCACAGCACTTTCCTAGGAAAACACATAATGACACTTAGCATAGCTGAACATAGATGACACTGAGCTTCTTAAAGCRAACACAGCACTCTCAGTCAGCAATCTCAGTCAATTCAGTATTTTCTAGAAATTATGGTATAGCTCAGAAGACTTTCCACAAGACCAGGACATGAAACACTTCTCCAGTCACATCAACAATAAGTCTCCAGAGTATTAGGGGAATCACAGACAGAGACTGAAGTCTTTATATTAATTTAAATAAAGGAAAATTGTGAACTTTTATTTCTGGTAGCAATACATGCCAGCTGCATCAAAACAAGCAAGCAGAAAGGTTGTCAAACCAGCAGTTTGCTGGCCTTATGCAATGCTGTGTCTTAGCAAACAAACTTTTTTTTTTTTTTTTTTTATGAGCTTTAATGGCCTACTAAACACGATTTATGAAATTATAATCATTCAGATTAAATGTTCTTCATGATACCTCCATGCTTCTTTCTGCTTCTTTTTTTTTTTTTTTACTGTACCAAAAGTACTGGTCGTCTCTGGTGATACTACCTCCTTCGCTGGCTTCTCAAATGGTAACCGTGGTTTAGGATATCTGGATGCTAAAATTTTTCAAAAGCAAGACAGTAATAAGTCATTATTTAAAACATTCCAATTAATACTGGAGTATCTGCCAGCAAGGAAAGAGCCTTTACAAACAATAAGGAGACTGGGTTCTCTTTAGCCTTCCCTGATTTCACTGCTTGATCTTGAGATGCTTGCAGGCTTTTCTCCGCAGAAACACATGGCCAAGTTCCTGCGTTTAAGCAGAGAATGCAGACTAGAACCAATTTTGTTAAGTTACACAGGTAAGTAAAATTACAGAAGGGGGAAGAAAACTAAACCACAAGAGCAAGAACAACATGAACTTCAGCAAACAGTACCTTGCTTAATGTGGTTTAAAGGTGGACAGTTACAGTGATATTAGACATTTTTAGAGCATAGTTTCAGGCTCGTTATACTACAAGGGACCAACATCCAATGCTGTTGCTTATTGGCATCAAACCTCAGTCCCTTCTAATAGTTAAGCAATATATGTACAGCCTTTTCCCAAAGTGCTATCTATATTAGCACAGACAGAATACAGCTCACAAGCAGACTTTTAATACAAACAAAATGTTCAGGAGTTTAAAATGGTAAAAGAAAATCAGCAAATTTATTCTAAGGAAGTTAAAACTCAATGGAAAAGATTTATATACAGTTAATTTCTAAGAGATACTACATGTATGCTGAGATGACAACATAATGAAAAATTTAACCTTTCTAGGTACCTAAATTTGCAGTTTTATTATTACTTTAAAAAGGAAGTCCAAATAAATCATAAGCATTTAGTTATATTAAAGCTTAAGCACAAAAGTACATTGGAATAAAGACACCAAATGTAGAATTGACTAATACAGCACAGTAGTGCTAGAATGAATAATGGAGATAAGAGATTTTCTACTGCTTGGGAGTATCTTTTGTAGATGGGATTTTGTTCATTTTTTTGCTTTGGGATCTTTCAGGGTGGGTTGCTTTATTTTATTTTGTTTTTCTTCACAATTTCAGGTTTCTTGGAGATGGAGAGTATCTCTCAGCTGGACTTTAGAAGTATTAAGTCTTTTAACTAAGGTAACTCCACCCCATGCAGTGTCCAAATCTTCCCATGCAGCTGGTCTTTTAACAGGCACCCACGTTCTTCAGACAGGATGAAAGAAAAAAAAAATCTAAAAAAAAAATTTGAGGTAGGTTTTATAATAAGTGAAAAATTAACCAAGGGAGAAAAAGGGGGTGGACTCMCACCTCTATCTATTACTCGACAGAGTAGTTGCAGAGTTATCTGATCAATGAGGTTTTCCCTGGTCACACCATTTATGTAACTGCCTGGTGAGCTCTCTGCAGAAGCAAGACTCAGCTTCCCTGGCCAAGCTCCATCCTTGTTCTCTGAACAGAGCAGAAAGCAGGACTCTGCTCTTCGGCAAGGAGGCCTGGGAAAGCCAAACGCCGAGTATTATAGATACAGAAGCATGTGACAGCTAAGGGCCTTATGATTTTTCCTTTCAGAAAAATACTGTGCCAGAACAGCTGCAGCAAGATCTAACTTAACATTCCTTCATTCTTATTTTTGGGGACAAAATAGCATCAATTTTAAGTAAATAACTAGGGTTTAATATTAGTGTTAACTGGCCTTTGGGGTGAAAATGCTTTTATAAATTTTACTTTATYACATGTAATAAAACATTTTGCATTACAATTTTCACATGGTGGTCATCTATGTAAATACAACAGTTTCATTCGCAGAACTTAAAACAACCAGTACAGCCTGTATAGCACTCCTTCTTTTGCACTCTGCCTTCACATAGGGGCTCCCTGAGTTTGAACAAAAGCGATAAGTAGTATGTATTTCCATCTGAAACACCTTATTCCCATCATCACTGAGTATTTTGGACTCAGAAGTGAGATTAGCAGAAGGCTTGGTGTGCACTGCGACGGCCTAAGAACACAAAGGGATTGCACACAGGCAAGCTGCAAGGTTTGTCATTTTATCAGCTTGACAGAGCACTTCAGTCTGCCAAACTGCATGTTTACCAGCAGTCTGCCAGAAGACCTTTTGCTAGAATAGCAATCAAACAAAATAAAAATAAAAAAAAAAATTTCTAACCTAGGTCACAGCAAGACAGAGGCAGGTGGTCCTTCTCCATACACAGCTCAGTTCACCTGTGTGCATATGTTAGGCCTACAGAGGGGACCAAATCACACAAGCAAGAAGGTCTCTTCCTCTCCCCATCTCAGGCGACCAGTGGTCCACCCAAGAACCCTCCTACCTTCACTGTAAAAATCAGTTGTTAAACAAGATAGCAAGCAATCCCAGCAGGATCAAATTCTGCTCTGCTGGGTTAACACAGATTAAGTTCTACCAAAAAGAGGTACTAAAAAGAGTGATATCTAAACCATCACATCGGATGAACTGGTTTGTTCATATCAGAAAGAGGTGTCGGACCCACACAAAACAGAAATCATTTTTCATACTGGATCATGCTTAAAGAGATTAAGAACTTCAGTTAAATTAATTTTTCTTTAAAAGTTACTGAAATAGTGGTACCTAGGCTCTATTATTCCTTAGGCTGTTCCAATAAACGGGAGAGTTCATAAATTTTACACCAAACCACAAAACAGAGATGATTATTCTGACGCCAAAATAAGATGTCACCTAACATCGGCCGAAAGCTTGCAATTCCCTCAGGAAGATCTTGCCCCAGCTGTCAACCCTTTCGAATGCATGGAGGTGGCGCCCTTTACCAAGCAGTGCTAACATTCTTACAAAGATAAGCACAATACTTGAGCTTTTGAATATTTTCCCATCAGAATGCACCAGTTTGGTCAGATTATTTATTAATACGTATGTGGTGTGGCATGCCACTGCCTTCAAATGGAGTCTAGCTGAAGACTGCATTCTCCAGCTGTGCAACACAACCAACGGCCAGGACTGCCTTGCTACTCAGCTTTTGCGTGTTTTCCAGTTAATACACAACCTCAACAGGAGAAACAAGCAACTACAAAAGGCTTGAGTTTCCTTTTATTTAGTGAACACATTACAGAAACTTCCATTAAATGATAAAATGCAACTTGGTGCTTTCAAAGAACTTTGTGTTCAATGTACATATGTAATTCCAACAGAAACTGTTTTCCCATCTTTGCAGCAAAGATGAGAAATAACTATCAATACCAAGACTTGATATTTCTAGAGACACCAGATACCCAATGTGTTAGTATTATTAATGAGAAAGTGTTACATCTGGACATAAGGATATTTTAACCCAATACACATTTAAGAACAACAGCACCCTTAGCATGTCTGCTGTGCCTTTATTTCCCTGTGTTTAATATTTCTTACCTAAGAAAGTCAAAGCCTTCAACAATTTCCCCCCGTGCTACTGGGCTTGCTGCACTGCTTAGAAGTGCTTTTATGAATCGCTTCATAACATACGCTGGAAATTTAAGGGAGAAAATCTGAATGTAATCACCTTTCCCTAAAAAGAAGTTACACCTTCTCTTCAAAACTACTCTCTTATAATGGAAAATTGCTAAAGAAGGACATAGGCATTAAATCATTCTCCAGATTGCCAGTAAGTTTTTTTGTACTTTCATCTCCCTCGCTTAAAAAAGTAAGAACAGGAGGGAGAATCTGACTACCTGCTGCCAACAAAACTAAACCTTGCTCATGGGGCACGGCTTCCACAAACAGGAAAGCTGAACTCCTAGAGTTTATCTTAAAAGGAATTTGTCAATTCGCCACTTCAGTGTTTCTGTAACTCTGAAACAGGAAAGCACAACCTATTTGTATTCAAGTCCACATGCATCATCTTTGTTTGGCATCGCTGACAGGCTTACAAGGAACACAAGCTGAAGTTTTAAAACTCTGCTTTAAACCTCTCCTTGGGAAAACAAACCTTAACTATTCACCTTTCAAAGATTGCAAAAAACAGAAAAAAAAAGAAGTAAAAGACCTGCATGAAGAAGAAAAAAATAAGTCCAGGTAGGAAGGACTGTAGCTTYCTTAACTGAAAACGGCAATTTAGTCATGCTTCAACTAAACTGTAAGTTAGCTGGCAAGATAGAAATCATAGTTTAAATTGGGACACTTTGCAAAAAAATCTACTAACACATTTGCATTAAGATTCAGTTTCATACTCTTCCCCTCAGCTTCTCTTAAGCAAAAAACATCTATTACTTCAGTGTCACCTCCCAGGTGAGCACTGTTTCACAGCCATCCTTTAGCGCAAGCTCACAGATAAAAGTTTTCTCACTGAAGCATTAAAACAAACAGAAGAACCTCAGCTTTTATTAATACATCAAATTTCAAGTGCTTTCATGAAGCTAAACTGTTCAAACCAGCTGCTAGTGCTGGAAGCTGTAAATACCCAGATGTTTTCCAGGTAYGACACTTGATGATGAGGTGACAGGAACACGCTACCCTGTGACAAGCCTCTCCCCATCTACAGGTTTTGTGACTACAGTACAAACAGATGTGTTAAGTTTCAAAACACTTCAGACTCACCTAACTTAAAGGTCAACAGCTATGACTCACCTACCTGAGGACCGTTCTTCAGCGTAGGAGCCGTGGCAAAGGATGGGTTTCCCTGCAGCCTCTACCATTAGCGGAGGCCACAGATAGTGTGTCCTGTCATATTTCGCGCTAGGGCAATTAGTTGATGAAACTGCGTCCTTCTGGTGGTAGGCCTGCGCACGGCCTGAGGAACAGGCCCCTTTTGGTTCTTGATGTGCCCAGGTCTCCCCATATTGCTGACAGCTTCCCCTAGCTGATATGGGGTCTGTTAGGGCACAGAAGAGGTAGTGAAGGAAGAAGGTCAAAACTTACCCCAATAAGGACTGTGTTAAGAAGGGCATGGATTAAGACCTCCCTTTCCATATAGAAGTATGAGAAGATCACAAGTGTGAAACAAACTTAAGTGCACAGAGCRGCAGAACTGCTTACACCTTTCACGATTGAGGAGAGGCTGATTCCCCAGACTCAAAAGGGTTATAGGAATTTACTCAGCAGATAGATAAGTAAATTAGAAGGCTGCATTTGGATCACTTTCATGGGAAATGAACACCAGAGTAAAATTAATCTAAAGAATCAACTACCCAAAGCTACAGCATGCTGTCACAGATTAAGAAGACAGGGCTGAAACACATCATCAAAATCATTTCATCTAGATTGAGCTCAGCAGTTATCAAAATCAGAAGTGACACAAGCAGACTGAAGAAAGTACACGGGAAGTGAGGAACAAATACCTCTCCCTCCCCGCCCCCATTTGCCACTCACAATCACAACCCCTGTAACCAGTTAGACTATTCCTATGCAATCATTATTTTAACTAAACATACAAAACAGTATCTAGTCATAATAAAGCACATAAAGTACCACCATCTAACCAGGTAGCCATATCATTTTCTTTCCAGTGCAGACCTTTTACTCCCTCTGCGTGCATTTGTCACTACTTCATGCTGAAGCTGTATTTTTATCTGCTAGAAAACTGGAGTAGAGAGTGGCGGCCGCTCTAAATGCGTGCATTAAACTGTCCTCACATAAGATCTGAATTCTGACAATACCGACTCTCTAAAGAAAACAGCTATTGGCAATACAGCCCATACAAGGGCTCCTTTCAGCACAATTCCCTTCCTTCATTAGCCCTGAACAGCTTGAATATATGAACACCAAGGGAGAATCCAGTGCTACCATGGGAGCATCTACTGAAAGCAGAGCACCTATTTTAACTGTGTTGAATGATTTCTGTGTCGTGTTTCTTCTCCTGTTCATGATAAATGTGCTTTTAGTTCCCAAGAACATCAGGGAATGTACAACAGGTGTTTACTACAGTTTAAAAATTAAGGATTAGACCAAAAAAAATAATCTTAATTCACCGGACCTCCAGCATCTCTTCATAACCAAGATGGGCTTCTAGGGAGTCCGTCGATGTTTTTTAAAACATGTCAAGAAATACCATTGCTTAAAGTTAAAAGCTGACAGTGGCCATTGTGGCAACGGCCTCACTAGAGCGGGCTAAAAGAAAAAGTTAATTCTCAAAGCATCTCATCAAATTACTATTTGGGCAGATCAAGAATTTGGCTGGAAGGACTGAGGCCTCAGAGTTATTACACTCTGTGCAATCCTTATCAGTGAGAGTRGAAAGCACACAGCTGAGCTTTTATTGAAATGATCTCTGATATGAAATGATAACTTCTGGCACAAGTGAATTGGAACTTCTACTGCTGAAATAAATCTGTRGTTTATGAAGCAGTTAAGTTTCCAAACTCAAATTAATGCTTTTGTTACTCAGTCTTCTAAATCCTAAATTAGCAGGTAGTCACACGATTTTATAGAAACAGACTTTCATACTGTATCTAACAGYAACTGAGCAACAAGATATTAAATAAGACCATCTGTTGAATTATCTCTATGTAAATCTTGAGWTGTTATACTAAAATACATTTCAAAGATTCATTTTGAAATTCACAACACGATCCTCCAGTTGCACAGAAACACTGTGAGCAACCAGTTTTACCTGAGCAGTAACTGCTGAGATAGAAACTCACAAAAAACCTTTTGGCAAGAACCCTCCATAAGCTGATAAGGATCTATTTTGGAARAGTATTAGTTGTTAGTATTCAAAAGTTAGTGTCAACTTACAGCTTAAAGAATACTGCCTGCTATGCTGGAAAACAAATACAGTCACTTTATACATCGCTCTGGAAAACACTACTACTGCTCCTAAAAAAGTGTTTAAGTGAACTACTCTTGCTCTGACTGGAAACACTAGTGTTTCTATGCAATAGTGTACTATAAACAAAAATGAAGAGGTACCTGAAAAGGTCATTTTACCTCAAGAAAGCAGCATTCCTATGGCTGCACCGTGGGACTGTTTTCTGCCCCCCGTGAGGTTTCTCCGAGGCATGTACAGAACAGCTACAAGCCACAGAAATGCCCTTTCCAAGGGCACGCCACTATCAAAGTCACAAGGAGGCCTAGGCCAAACGCACACTGATTTCTTACGTATCTGCCGTCATCYTAGCTGTAATAGCTACCATAAATTACAGCTAAGCATCAGAGGCAAAAACGCGGAGCTGGTGATTAACAGGATTTGATTTTCTCAGGCTTATTGTTCTGTCGGGGAACAAGTTTGCAAGCACAGCTGGCTCAAAATAAGTAAGYAAATAAATAAAAGCACTCTGTGAGCTGTTCTAACTGATGCTGCGGTGCCCTGGGCCAGAGGCTCCCTGCGCCTCCCCGGCGCGCGCCCCGCCCGTGCCAGCG
>NW_020450767.1:43853-54511 GCF_003343035.1 Apteryx rowi
CAGGGGCGGGGCGGGGCGAGCGGCGGCGGCGCTGCCCTCCGAGCGTGGCCGGGGCGCGCTGGCGTCCTTTCAGAAGGGGAACGGCACCCTCCCATCGCAAATACTAATAACCCCGACTCTGAGTAACGTCACCGCTGTTAACGTTTCGGTTAGCGCGTGAGACTCGCTCGCGGCATCGGCAACGCGATCCCGGCTCGCGCCCGTCCGCGGCGTCGCGGCGGGTTGGTGACAGCAGCACGAGCAAGTGTCGCTCCTCTTTCCCGTTTTGTTCTCCGGGCCTTTGCCTTTAGGGCGTTACAAGCTATTAAAACGCTTCAGGTTTTGTTTTAATACATGTAACTAGCTGTATATAACATTTGTATTTTTAAATTTAATCGACTGGCATTGTCTTTAAACCATCTGATATGATTTAAAAAAAAATACACGTTTAGGACAATTACGGTTTACATCTTGAAGGRACTGAGGCTTTTTTTCAACTACTTCTTAAACGTTCTGCCGTGAGGCCCRAACAACTCCCTGGATGCATATCCTGCACTCGGGGTTGCTTTAGGTTCCATCTTTCTTTCAAAACACTGTGCAGAAGTTATTGGGTTGTGTAATTAGGCTGCAAAGAACCTGAAGAGCCACAGCCGAAGGGGCTCACTTAAAATCCATTGTTATTTGTCCARTTTGAACGCCAGGTAAGGGACTCCCGGCGGGGGAGGCCGGGGCGGACGGTCTCGTCAGCAGGGGCGACCGCTGCCCTCCCGGCGGCCGCTTCTCCTCTGCTCGGCGGCGCGAGGTTAAAAGTGTAACCGCAAAGGCAGCGTTTTCCCCCCGCTTCCACAGCCGCAGACTTAAAACGTGGTATTGAGGCAAAGATCTCATAATAAAKAGAGRCTTCACCCCTAGAGTACGTGTTCAGCGTTATGGATGTTTATATATAGCATGTGTACTATCGAGAGGGAGAAACAAGTGAGCGCAGAAATACAGCAGACAGACCACAAAGGTCTGGATATATGATGTTATACTTTTCACCCTGTTAGAGAAATAGTAGATGGGTGTTGGCTAGTATTTCCAGTTAAACGCGTTTTTGTCTTGCAGCTCACAGACACTGATTCTGAACCATTCTCTGCCTGCAAGACAAATCCGTTACACTTCTCTATTTCTTTCTTCCAGTGCTTACTCCTGATTCATAGCCACTAAGCCTCTGATAATACTCAGAACTCTATTTAGCTTCCCAGATGGTTTAGTGAAAGCACTGTACCTTCTGCTGCTCTTCAGGAGCTGTGTGGCAATCAGTAATATTTTTCACTTCTACAGAACTGTAACAATAGAGTTTATACAAGTCTGTTCAAAGATGCTATTAAAAATTCTTAATCAAATAGCTTTTTCAATAAAAATGGAAGCTTCCACACAAAAAGGCCAAACATGGAATGGGATTGCCAAAAATCTCAAAAAGTGTCATCAGAAAAATAGGAAAAAAAAAACTTTTCAGATGCCCAAAACTTCAAAGCTTCCATTAGATAGATTTCTGATTTGATCACAGTCTTGACAATAAATTAAAATTCATTTCAGCTAAAATAATTTTTCAACTTCAGTTTCTTCCTTTTTCTTATGCCTGTTTAGGTTGTAAAGAAATCAAAATTTAGTGGTGACTTTAGATTTATCAGAGGTCTCAAAAGAGTTAATTAGATAAAYAGATTAAAATTTGGAAGATTTAAAATCTGTGAATCTGAGATAAAGTACTCTCCACTTCGTAAGACCATGGGATGCTTTATTAGGAAAGATCAGGTACGTCCTTAAGTCTGCTTGTCAGACTGTAATGCAAGTTTTATCATATTGCAAAACGATGGCATAACTGCTTCATTTTCACCTAGCTTGACTGCACCAGAACACAAAGATGGAGCAAAGAAGGAACACCAGTAACTGGCAAGAAAAGGAGACTTCCTGCCAACACAGCCCGTTCCAACCGTGCTGTACATCTATTGCAAAAGGTGATTACATTTGGATTATTCCTGGGAAGTTTTGACATCACAAATGTTATTAAACACTCAAAGAGAGAATTTCTTTGTCCCAAGGGGCTGGCAATCTATCACACCGATCTAAAAGAATTTCTTGCAAGCAGGACCTTGTGCCAATGTGCAGCTGTGATGAAATGAAAATGAAATCAGTGACAAAGAACTGGGAGTTTACAACATTGGCTACCTTTAGGTATTTGCAGTATAGAAATACCAACCTTACATAGATGTTGCRAGGACATTATTTAAGTAGACATGTTACAATAATATTAAGAAAATAAAATCAGTACCTGTATGTCAAGATAGAGATCATCTTTCAGGATCTGACAGACTGCAGATTCTTCTGTGGGTTGAAGCCATGAATTATGTCTTTCCAAGCCTTTAAAATTGCATTGAACAAATTGTAACAAAAACGTCTTCGGAGGAACTAGTCTGCAATGACAGGGAATGGACTAGATGACCTAATAGGTTTTTTTCCATCTTTCACTGTTGGAACTTTTATTTTGTGAGAAAGTGAAATTGAAGCCATTGGCTAAACTGACACTTTAATTAATGAAACAGTCTCTTTAGTTCGATTCAGGAGGTGTTGTAGAGTAACTTTCATTAGTCCCTGACACTCCAGCAGAGCTTGTGAATCTGCTGAAATACATATTTCTCACAGTGTTCTGAAAAATGCAGAAGTTTCTCTTTATTTTCTTGTTTTCTTGCTGATAGGTTAATTTTTTTCTAACAGGACTTATTTTATGAGTCACCAAACTAATAAAGCTGGTTTACAGACCAAGTGACAGAACTAGGAGGAAGTTTTTTAAAATGCTATGTGGAAAATTTGTCAGTGTTCAACCATAAAGGCTGGAAAAATGATTATGTAGGAATCAGCAGAAAAGTGCRAACCATCTTTAACAGAATTTCTGCAAGCCCTTCTAAAAATTGCAGGAAAGCACAAAAAGACTTCCACAGAGCTCCTATATCTATTGGCCCAGATGGATTTTAAAAAGGCAGAGCTCACAGATGTCTTTTTCTAGAGATTGGCTGGAAATATCAGGCAGCCCCTAGTCACATATAGATATGTGGTCCAGCTTTAATAATGATATTTTTATGTGATGAAGCAATTTCAGGAATATTATTTTGGAAAGTCATGCTTACRCTCATGAAGAAACCTTTTGCTAAGGGAGTGACATGATTTCTTTGGGCCATGTAAGGGTAAGTACTGTTAGCTAAGGAGAGACTAAAATTTAAAGACTGGTAAATTTTTAATACCATAAATTGCAACTATGCATATTTTTTGAGTGTTTTTTACCAGTTAATTACTGTATTTAGGAAGATAAAAATTTCTGGGAAACTTGCAGATAAATAACTCTAGAGAGGCAGGCATAACTTACTTTTCTTYTGTCTCACTTCTGAAAAAGACCTGGCTTTTCCAGCACAGCTAGGCCTTGATCCCACAAATTGGTTGTGTGCGGGCAGATGGGCGAATCGCAGAGAATGCAACGTTGTGCTCATTTACAAAACATTTTGGGACAGGAGCCTTGAAATACACTGACTACTTGCTAAGGCTGGAGATCTTAYATACACTCTAAAATAGAATGCAAAATACAATTGAGGGCCTCTAATATCATTATTCATTTAAATACTGCAGATAATCTTGTTATATAGCATTAAAACAAGAAGTTACAATAATCTTGGGAATTTGTAATGAACATATAGGAGTTCAAGTGCAAACAGAAGAGCTTTCTGATTATCATTTCCTTCATTGTACAGCTTTGTACAATCATATACATTAATATATTAATAAACATTTATAAATGATTTCAAGACAAATTTTGCCTTAGGACTCTGCAGCAAGACAAGGTGTCACTAGAAGTCTGCTTATGTTGCTCATGTTCGTGTAAATTGTTCTGTGTTTTTTGCATTATAAGAAGTTGATGGGTATGCTGTGTGGCTGAAAAAGAGCTGAGGATCATGGTAGACAATGTGGAATATAAGCACCCTGTGGAACACTGTACCCCAAAGGGATAGTATGTTTTTTGAATATATAAATATGCTATTATCAAATAGAAGATGAGAAGTTACTCTTTTTCTGTCTTTCAGGGTAAATGCTTTTAGAATATTGTACTCAGTTACAATGTCCACACTTTAAGATAAATTGAACATAGCTTAAAAAAAACTGCAGCAAGAATTATTAAAGGTTTGTAAAATTGCCTCTTAGTGACAGACTACAGGGATCAATTTATTTAGTTTATCAGCTGGAAGTTTGTGGGTTAACATAATCATAGTCTGTAAGTAAGTAACAAACATTWTAAAATAAAATTTTCAGCACAACAATATTTTACATAACAATGATACCCATCATTAATGTATAGCAAGACTTGAAGCTGAAACTAGGCAGATTCAGACTGCTGTACAAAATTTCRACAGTGAAAACAATTAACAACTGAAGCAACTTTATAAAGGTTGTAGCAGACTATCACTGGCAATTTTTAAGTCAAAATTGGCTATTTTTCTAAAAGATGGGATCTGCTTGAGATAATAATTAAGATAGTGAAGTCCTATATCTTTTAGCTTAGAAGAGCTGATAGGAGGTGTTTACTATAATTCCTCTGAGATTTATAACTTATGGATGCACAGCACTTCTTAAAATGAGTCCTGGAGTTTTTCCACACTAAACACCTTGGAAAACTTTGCCCTATTCCTCCAATATTTGTATTTAGCTTGAAAAAGAGAAAAGATTAGTACATGCTTTGAGTTCAAAAAAGGATTTTGTTAATAAAATGGATAAGGTGACAGTGCTGAACTATTCCAGTTAGTGAACTGCATTAAAATATATCTGGGGAAAAGTACAAAAGAAGAGGACTATTCACCAAGAGAGTGGGGAATGTCAAAGAAAAGCAGTGTATACAGCTTACATTTATTGTGCGTACTTGGCTATTTTCTTACATATATTTATCAGAAAAAGGACTAGATGGCCTAAAATTATCTCTGGGAATATCTGCTGTACAGAGGGTTTCCCTTGTCAGTGTAAAGCTGAGACTTTAATCGGGGCCACCTCAACATACCTTCAGCTTTATGGCTTTAATTTGGGGTGTGTAAAAAGCTGAGCATGAATTAGAGTGGCTCTGGGGCTTTTTCAACCTGCTGTGAGGACTGAACAGCTCCTGTATAGCTCTAAAATCAGGTGAACACACAGATGCTGTAAAGCACCTTTGCCCAGCACCTTCATCTTGCCCCTAAGTGCATCATGCAATGGATATTGTACCAATACCATTGTGTATTATCTTTCCTTTGAAGCATGGAAAAAAGATAAAGCTCTCAAAGTGCTACTAAGCAGCTGGTTTAGGACCTTGGAGACCTTGAACACTTTGTAGGGGAGAATGGATCAAATGACCTGGAGCTCCCTGTCATGATCATTCTTGCTGTGCCTAAAGCAGCTGCGCCATTAAGTTATATAAACCACTTCTGTCAGCATTAACTGCGTTGCCCCTTGATCCCATTTACCTCAATTGGAGTGCCCTAATTAAYGGCAGAAGATAAGAGTTAAATACCACCAAAAGGGCAACACAAGCAGTTGTTCAGTCCACTCACCCATTCAGTGAAAGGGAATGATGAACACCAGCTTTGTTACCTCTCACCAGAGGTTTTCAGGCAGTTATACATCACAGATTTCTCTGTCTTCCCTGTTTTCCCTCTTCATCAGTTGCTTTCTTTCTCTTACTCCCTTGCTTTCTACTCTCTTAGTTTCCCCTCCATGTCATCCTATTAACATATTCAACCTGGCRTTTCCCAGTCTATTCCCTGAAGCAGAACCACAGCTGTTCTTTGGAGGCTTTCACCAATCCACCGTTGCTCCAGCTAGTCTCCTCTTTTTCCAATTTAAGTGATTCTTGCCAACCACYCTGAAGTCCTCCAGCTCCAAAATTCTAGAAAGAACTAAGCTCCCCCTTAAGCAACCCATCTCCCACTCCAATATTCAAATTGCTTGCCCAGTCCTTCTTTCCTTCTCTTCAACATATGCTTGGTTTAGATTTAGGCCTCTGGAGAATATACATGTAGTTCTGAAGTTCATACCTCATATGCAAATCCACAYCCATGAAGTATCCAAATGCTTTAAATGCCTTCCCCAGGTCTTCTGTGGTGGTCAGTCCTTCTTTAGATAACACTTCCTTTCAGGTTAATAGTACTAACCCTTTTGCTCAACAGGAATGAAGATAGACAAGTTCCTCTAAGCCATGTATTCCACCAAGWCCTATATCAGAGCATGTTTTTCTTAGAAGAAATGAGATGGCTTTTCCTTGCTTTGCTGTGTGAAATTGCTATTTGAGTGTCATGACAGCAATTGCAGAGAATGTGAAGCAAAAGAAAGAGCAAAATTAATAATGCCCAAGGCCAAAATGGGAATGAATTATTTTACCCGATGACTAGCACAGATAGATTCTTGCAGAGATTGGTACACCCCCCCCCTCAGCTCCTTGAAGAAAAGGAACAGTGTAATACACTTTCCAGTAAACCCTTAGAAAACATTTGCTGCCCTTTTTCCTTTCTGCTTTCCTTTAATTCCTTTCCTTTCCTGTAATTTCTTTTCCCCACTTCTCACCACTGAAATCATAGTGGATTTTCTTCTCGGGGATGAGTATATCTGTGAAACTCCTTCTCCCCCATTCCTGGTGATTTGTAGCAAAAGCATCTTTTGATTTCATCTTCCCATGAYGCCCTTCAGTAACCATGTTAGTTTAAGTACCTTGTACTGCAGTTCTCAGTACAAGATTTTCAATCTCTGTTTGCTGATTTATTCTATTAGCTGTTGGAAGCTGCCTCATTATACAAAAGCAAATATGATTATATACAATGATAAATAATTTGGATGGGCCCTTTTTACAAATGTAAAATTTCATAGCCTTAAACTATTTTTAAAATGCCATTTTAAAAGTCACGTGATGTATTAAGTTCTGTGAACACAGATTAGGATGCTAATTAACACAGATTAGGATGCTAATTAATTAACTGATTCTATCACATAGGTAGTTTTCAGGAAGGAAATAAGCAGGCCAACCCTCTCCCCCTCCAACATTTTATTGTAAGATTATCTGTATCCTCACTGTCTAGAAGCTTCAGTCTCTTCTGAATCAGTGAATACTAACTCTTTTCTCRCAAGGCGTCACACGTGTATGTCCCCTCAAATTGAAAAACAATTCAATAATTAGAATAGATTAGAATCCACATATAGAATTTACCTGATAAACAGCTGGTGTGCAGATTTAACTGCTGGATTAAATCATCAGGAGAGTGGCGATGAATTTTTAATTACTGTCTATTTAAAATTCAGAATACTTGCACAATATTCCAGTGAGATCCTCAACAGTTCTATTGCATACAAGATGCTCCAAACATTTTATTGAAATTTGTATAAAGGGTGTATTAATATATTTAAAATAAAGAGATGTACTATAATGGAAAGRTGAAAAGGGAACAGGAGCAGAAACAGATGATTTGTAAGATCCTGATGACAATTAACACTAATATTTCATTTATCAGTAAAAAGAAAAAGTTACAGATAGTTTATAATAACTACAGAGATATAGTCATCTCCTAATTGTGCAAATAACCGTCAAATGCTAAACTTGCCATCACACCAAGTGGTGTTTTTAACACTGTTATGTTATTATGTTGTTTTTGTTTTTAATTAATCATTTAATGTCTATATAGATGAATAAAGATAAAAAAATTTGAAAGCTTTAATTCCACCTTCCCTTTAAAATAAGAAAAACAAATKAACTTACTAAGAATAGGAATTACAAGGTAGATTAGAGGGTTTTTTTTAAACTGTCCACCCACAGAACTGAATGGGAGTATGCATGTTATGCCTGCGTATCTGTCTTTTGTGCAGATAAAATAAAGATGAGTAACTTCAGCAGACTTCTTTTAATGTTGCATTCAACCTACTATCAAATTTGGACTRTGAGAGGAGGAGACTGGAGATGGTTAGTAAAGAGAAATTCCTTCACCTCCAGAAAACAGATACAAAYGCAAAGTGAATCAGTAGTGACCGAAAATCACTATTCTGTAATGACTGGCCCAATATCCCAGTTTAAGCTTGTTCCTGAGTGTTGTATCTAAACAGAAACAATCTTCAGATGCGAGTGGATGGATACAGAGGCAGAGACCAAAGCGCTGTGGCACTGTTGCTCGGGGTGCACTGCTAACAATCCTGAACGTGCTCTTGCTGTACCAGTTCTGTGGATAAACCAGAACTACAAGGAACAAGATATGCAGTCTTGTATTGGCACAAAATTCAAAATAACCCAATGAAACTGATATCCAGCTGTTACAAGACACAGCTTCACTTGTTTTATAATATTTAACATAATTTTATTTATGTAACATAATTTTAACATATATTCTGCAAAAGTTAGTATCCGTTATAGTCTTAGTACTTCTGGTGATAAACATAATAATTATTAATGTATTTTAAATAAACAAAAGAAAAAAACATGTTTCATTCACAAAATTTGGATACACAGGCCTTGTGCAGGAGACCTGGACAAGCTACTGGCAGAGGGTATTCTCCTCCTAAACTCAAAGGCAGCTGCAGAATACTGACAATATTCATTGTAGCAAAGTATGAAGTTTTGGCCACTGAATCTTGACTTCATTCCCTGTGTCCTCTCTAGGCCCACCCTCATCGTTCTTCCCTGTGTTGTTGTCGAGAATGCTGCTATAAACAGCAGCCAGGGCAGGAAATCTATCCTCATCAAGCTCTTTAACAAAATATGCTGAGTTAAAGAAGAGTCAGACAAAGTAAGGCACTTAACAGAATGGTTATCAAATTAAACATGAAAAATTTGGAAAGGAGAATGAACATTATCAGTCAAGACCAAAGCCAAACTCCAGCCACCAGCCATTTTATACGGACAGCAGTTTATTCCATAGCTACCTGTTGTGGTGTTTCTTATATTCATGCAAATGGCAGATACTGGTCACTGTCAAAGGTGAGAATTTTGGTCAGGAGGGACTCTAGGCTGGATGAATAGTGTCAAATCCAATGCTTCTGGTCTCTCTATCATCCTAAGCTATTTGTTCAAAAGACATTAGTGGATACACAAGCAAGTAGCTGTGTGTAATAAAGGAGAACACTTGCTGCTGCTCATTTATATCTCACTTGTGAAATCCAAGGATTTTACCTTCTTTTTAACCCACTTACGTTTCTTTTGAAATTTTCAGCACCTTGATAAGCTGTGGAAGAGTGCAGTACTGAATAAAGTGACCTATTTTCTCTCAGGTGGAGAGTTGCCACTGTTTGTCCAGGGTGGTTGTATTCTTGCTTGTTAGGGGTATTTTTAGGAAAAAAAAAGGTAGATCAGCTTTGAGTCTATTTATTCCAAATGCAGTAGAACATTATTTACTTTTTCTCTTGCTCTCACTCTATACCAAAGACTCTTTAAATTTGTTCCTTTTCAAATGTGGTTCAAATAAATCTACTGAATATGTATGCGGGTAAAGTATGCCTTACACCAAAAGTGCTATAACAGCTGAAAACATGTTTATTGCTTTATTGACCTGTTCTTCCCAGGTACCTTAATGCCATACAAGAATTCTTTTCACAGAGATTTTGCTGTTAAAAGAAATAACAGATATGGGTGGGGAAAACCTTCATAAAGGCAATTTATTATTTAATGTATTATATAGATATTTCTACCTGGCAAACAAACAGAGGTTTTGAGCCAAACCTTTGGGTGCTTGAAGATAAATAGGTTCAGCTGAGCCATGACAATTTTATCGACCAAGGAAATAATCCATAATCTTTCAGTCCGTAGTGTTGCTTAAACAGGACAACAAAAATATCAGAAAGACAAACTGCAAGTTTTTATTTCCAGTGATTTTTTTTTTTAAGTCCACTGTCTTTTTATATGTTTGCACGGTAGTTGAAAATAAATGTTAAATACTATCCAGGACTATAAAAGTCATTCTGAACACCCTAAAACAGAAAATAAGGCAACCTACGCAAATACCAAAGCAGGATATACTGGTCTTGCCTGGTGAGACACCAACGTAGATCATGAAAAGACAACTATAAGAGATAAGGATCTTATGTTTAAAAAAACCCTTCTCCTCCAGTCCTTAGCATCTAAAACTGCTTGCTCATAGCAAGGACAGCTGTACTCTATCCTGCTTGATTTCTTTACAACTATGTACTCCAAGAACCTATTGATTTTTGTTTTATTACTMTGTTTCAATATTGCCCAGACCTCAATGATCTCTTCTACTGCCAGACTTGTTAGGTCTTTGATTTCTTGCATTTCAACTTTGCACTGATTCTTGGAAGCTGGCCCAATACTCTCTGAAGTTTATGTGATCTGGATCAGTACCATAAACTTTACAGTTCTGACTCCGTGTTGCCCTTGTAGATTTTATATCAGTCACCTAACCTTCCTCCCACTCTGACTGAGCTGTAGTTTCCCCCCTAGGCTTTACTTTCCATAAACAGCAGGATTCATTTGCCTGAACTTCAGATTTCCATGGACTATAGAGACTAGGGTGATTAGTTCAGATCACAGAATCACAGAATCACAGAATCACTGAGGTTGGAAGGGACCTCTGGAGATCATCTAGTCCAACCCCCCTGCTCAAGCAGGGTCACCTAGAGCACATTGCACAGGATTGCATCCA
>NW_020450767.1:55341-80706 GCF_003343035.1 Apteryx rowi
ACACCGCTAGCTACAGGCCTCCAACTAGACTCTGTGCTGCTGATCACAACTCTCTGAGCTCTGCCATTCAGCCAGTTCTCAATCCACCTCACTGTCCACTCATCAGATGTAGGCACCTAACTTTATAGATATGTAGGGTGGCACTTACAGTATAGGTGTCTGCATGTGAACTACATGTCTGGGCTCCCATCGCAGATAACAGGACACCTCAGGGGGCAATCTGCTTCCCTTACCCCGCGGGTGTGCCTTACGGTGAGCTTAACCACCCGCTGCGGGTGCCTGGTTATCACCACTGGGTATAAAGGAAACCGCGGGTGGCTAACGCTAACTTAGATGTTTAACTTTTAAATGTATAAGCTTTAGCCGATGAATCTCACCGAAAACCGCCTTTATACTACTGGCCTGCTAGCCTTTCCTCAGATTCTACTTTAGCCAATATTTAAACTACAATCTCTGGGTAGGATTTTAAGCCCAATCAGCAGAGTGCTTGCTCTCAAGCAGGAAATAAACACACGGGGCAGCAGCACCCAGGCTCAGCATGTGGCTTCCTAGCTATTCTAGTGATTCGTGCAGAACATGAGATCCTACATCTTGTCCCAGGCCTGCGGCAGAAGGTAAATACCACAATTTCAACCATAATATTTATCCTGCCCTTTTGCATGCTTCACTTTCTAATTAATCTAGAATATAGACTTGTTTTGTTGGTATAAATGGTTATCTGAAGAGCAACTGATTTTTTTTTTCACAACTGTGTATTTTCTCCAGAAAAAAATATTACTAGGCCTTTGTGTGTGAACTGTAATTGAGGGAGAAACAACTGCTTTTCTAGCAGTTGCTACTCAGTCCTAATACACCATAGGAGCTATCAGTTGATGCCAAACGTTGCTTTTTTCTGCTTTACTACTACTAGCAAATGCGATTTTTAAAAGATTTACAAAATTATTCCCAGTAGAGAGTTTGAAAGTGCATTGTGCCTGATAAAAATAGATGGTAACACAGACGTGATGTTAAGGATACAAGCCAATGTTCCTCTGTAGACGTATTAGGCGTACTGTATTCTCCAGAGAAGCAGCTCCAAACTGGGGATTTCAATGCCCAGTCACTTCCAAATACAGATGGAATCATGAGCAGAAGTTTTGCTCTTGGTATTACTGTAAGCAAAATAAATAATCAGTAGCATAGCAGTGACAATATCATAGTCATCACAACAAAAATTTTCAAGATTTCTGTCTCTCCAATATGGAAGCTAATTACGTGATTAGATAAGGGAAAAGAACCAGCTCTCCAGTATGTCTGACAGAAACATGCACTGTGTATTCACTTATGGTCTTTGTGTGCATCACTTCTTTAGCTCTGAAATTCTATAAGCTGACTATTCTCTTTTTAAAAAACATTTCACAAGGATACCAATGGACTTGAGATCTGAAACTTTGTAGTTTAACATGTAGTACATAAGCCATAAAACAAGGATATGAGATTGAAGTCATAAGAGTAAGCAATCTGAAGTCCATTAAAGAACAAGGGCATGTTCTAGTAATTTTGCAGTATGTATCAGACAGCACAAAATGTATGTGGAAAATTTCAGAACAGGGGAATATTGGACTCCCAATGAGAGAAATGGCCTTTGATTTTTCCATAGCACAGAAAGATGCAGTTGTTGATTCCACAGCTGAGTAATTTCATTACCAAAAGTCTGGCTGGCCAAAGAGATCTATAATACACATAAAGGATTTTGAAGGTAGAATACAAGAGAAGTCATTAACACATCTATAAACTGGGAATAGGTTCAGTGAATCAGCATCAAAATACTTCTATAGGTTTTTTATTCTGATCCAGCCTGACAGAAGTTGAAAGTTCACTTATCTACAGCTCTTACTTAGGTTCCATATATGGAAGACCTTGGACACTTCCAAATCAGCCTATAGCCTGCACCTACATCAGAGATTTGCTTAAAAATTGTGCTGTTTACTTTTTACAAAATACCTCTTGGGTTATATTCTTTTTTAATTATTATACGGGAGTCTGGAGTCTGTAGGGTGCACTCTGCTAACATTTTCAAGGCCTTTATCGTAATCACAAGGACTAGAAACTTGCATAAAAAGACAGAAAAGGAGACTGTCACGTAAACTTCAGACTYGAGCTCTCAGAAGAAAAATACCCTGTTGTATCCTAAGAATCATATTAAGATTATTAGGGTTTGTCCAGATTGGAGTTTTACTAGAAGTAAGGAGATCTTGAAACTGCTGGAGCGTGACCTTCAGGTGCGCTTGGTGTTATGACCCTTGTCAGCTTCAAATGGAAACGGGGATCCTTGGCCCATCTGGAGATCAGATAGCAGCTGAGACTCCAGGAAGCAACAGTTACATATACTTTAATTTGAAGGTTTGACCTACTTACAGAGTAATCTGGCTGATTTTGACTTTACAACTGTATTTGTAAATATTATTTATTTATAATCAGATGAGTAAATTGCGGCTCCTATAAATACTTTGAACAATCTGTGCCAAATTTCCAAATATATCTACATATTAAACGTCCTATTTTTGTGGGTTTCTAAGTACATCTGATCTTCAGTATGACTCTAATATTCAACCAATGAGATTAGCTTACTACCACACATACTGGGATGAGTGTTTGACAAAGACAAAACTGAAAGCTTATTTTATTTATTATAATAAGGCCCCCTTAAGCTAGTCTGACAATGCAAAACATCTATAAAGTGTAGGGAAATGAAGTCTGCACCCCTTAAAAGCCCTATTATTCTGCTATTATGCTATAAAAGCATCTTACTATAACAGAAAAATTTGGCTCAAGAATGTAATTGAGAAAAAAATCAAATCTTCATGAGATYTTAAGGGAACTCTATGCAACTGTAACACAATCAGCCAGAGTCATCTAGAAATTTGCATATTCTCCTATAAAACATAAAATTATGTATTAAACATGTCACAAAACTCGGTTTGAATTCTACTTGTGTCTGCACTCTACCTCTGGGCAGGTTCTCTCTTGTTTTGGAAGATCAGACTAAAGCTTCTCTTTCTCCCATCCCATTCTCAGTGAATTATCAGGAAGGGAGTTGCTCAATAGCATATTTTACAACTGAAGAAAATTTGAAATAAATATAGCCTGTGTAGGATTCCTTTCATGAAATGAGAGGAAAAATTTGGCTCTGTATATAGAAGGATATTCTATAAGGATCCAATTAGATATAAAGTATAGAATTAACACCAGATAGCTACATTTCTGTGGATAAAACTACAGGAGAATATACATATTCATGAGATATAATACATAATAATATGAAAGGTTTAAATTAGAAGCAATCGATTTTTTTATTTGTCTGAATGATTCAAACTAGCTGCAGAAATGTGATTGCTGCAGCTGCTACAAACTGTGAAGAAATCAGGCCCTGACTCAGAGAATTYTGTGCCAGAAAAGTCTGGCACTGACTATCCTATCAATAACTTTGATACAGGAACCACGATGAAATGCTAGTGATAAGAATATATAGCAACCAAGGATTTGCAGGTATATTCTCCTCTTGCCCTTCTGATAATGCATTTATGTGGCATTTTATATTTTCAAAGAGCTGGTAAGCATCAGTGAATTAATTCTCAAGGTAAAGAAGTGTTTCTACTTTATTTAACAAGCAGGAAAAACACTAATAGTGGATCACTGATCTAAGTCCTGCCAAATCCCGTGCGCTGCATGTGAGTCTTACTCATCTGGTTCCCTCTTCATCTTCCCCTGCTGTGGCACTTCTAGGTCACGTGCTTGCTATACAGCCATGTCGACCAGCTTCTGCTCTGCGATCTTCACCAGCTGCACTGTAGATCCCTTCACCAGCTTCCCCTTCTGCCTAGGGATAGGTGAGCTGTTCTGCTCTGCAGCTGTGGGTCACCCCCCGGCAGGGCCCTGTGCTCCAAGGAGCCCTTTCGGAAGCCCGACCGCTCAGCTGTAGATTTACCCAGCATCATGATTACTGTGCAGGCTTTCCTCACCATGCAGTCTGAGGCACAGGCATGCACCCCGGCTCAGACCCCGGGGACACATGGACAGCCCTGCYGTGTGGTGTGAGGCAGTTACATGACCGAACACAGGAAACTCACATACGGGATCAGAAGAAATGTTAGACATGCCTGACTTGGAAAATTTACCATCGTGAAAAATTCAAGCCAGTTCCCAAACTATTTTACCTAAGCAGCTTTCAAAGCCATTGGAGTCCTACTGTAGGCTGTGTTGCAAGCAGCCTGAATTAGCTTTAAAGTTCTCTGAAAAGGCTTTTAAAAGGTTCAGTAATAAAAGTCCAAGCCACGTAAAGCTTTGTCTATACAACAGCTGCAACCAAGTTTAAAATTGAGAAAGCATCCCCCCAGTGTACACTAGGTTTATAAAAAATATTAGTAGGATTTACATCTACAGAGAAGTCTCAGGAGCTTTGCCATAGTCCTATACTGAGTCCACTAGAGGCCACCATATCTCTGTACTAACAAGCAGAGATGTTGAAAACAAATATACTATACAATGTTTTGGGGAGATTTCAAAGTATTCCCATTCATTTTAGCGTGCTTGAAACTATGTTAATACTGCATATTGATGCACTACACAGTTCTCCTTCTATCCAAATATATTTTTACCCATTAAAATATTTTCTAAGACAATAATCAAGCAGGATAATGTCTTCTCTACCATCCTCAGAGAGTGTGAGATTTATTCCAGTAATGGAGAACTATGCACATTGGTCTTACTAGCAAATATGCAATCTACCTTATTGCTGAAATACCCCCTTAGCTAGTTACGTAGAATCCTGTAGCAAATTTAGATCTAAAGCCCATTTCCAGGCACTCATCCAGCTAAACTCAGTACGGCTTTCCTCAAAACTGCAGCAAGGCTAAAGTACAGTTCCCCCCGAGTCACTTAAGGGTAGGGCTCAGAAGCACAGCCAAACAAGAAAAAACAGGAGAGCTTTGGGGGAAAGGATGGCATAGAGGAATGCATATTAATCTTTTAATTCATTTTCAGGACTGTTACAGTTTCCATTATATTGCAGAATATACATAATCAATCCCAGACAGGCATGGGACAGGTGCAGGCAAAGGAGGCACAGCTTAAGCATTCTTCAGTACAAGAGAAATCAGAGTATTAAAAACTCTCTGTCCTCTCCAAAGAATATATTTATTTACAGGTGACAGAAATAAATGGGCACATGCTATACAGTAACACCTGTAGTCAGGCCTTTGCTGACACAAAGTTTGGAAATTTCCTTCTTTTTCGTGAGACAGATTGTCTTGTCTCCCTCCCCCCATTTACTTTAAAAGGTTCTTCTTTATCTGACATATGTTATGGCTATGGTAAAAATGAGGGATCTTTTGGAGAGAAAGAACACATRCTGCTCTTATTAGAGATTTTCCACTGGGTTATTTTTGTATAGTCATGTGATGGTGATTTGTAGACCACAAAGGTCTGAAGATCATTTCCTCCACAGATGTTGGAGGAATCTACATTGTATTACAGAAACCTATTGCTTCTGCATACTGATATCATCATTTCTCCGAAGCTAAAAGAACTGCAAGCTCAGATATGATGAACTGTCCTCAGAATTTCATTTCCAAACTGACTAGTCTCTGTGTTCCTCTTTTATTTCAAATTAAAGCTGTTTAACCACTAAAACTCCCGCAATCATTCAAAACAACAAGATCAAAACTTTTCATTAGCTGATAAACTTGCAAAAATAAAAGTAATTTAATATTTACTGATAATCACTGTGACCTTATCGCGGTTTTATCTGTTCCTGCTATATAACTCCATCACAGCCTGTGTAATGATATGGAAGCTTTTCTTTTGAGAGCCTCTGAAGTCCATGAATGAAGACAGTTTTCTCTCTTTGACATATAATAAGATTCTTTCGCTGACTGGCTTTATGCAAATTCATAGACACAATACAATAGTAATTGAACTCAGCATCTTTCTTCACATACCTGTCACCTCACTTCCTTCATCTGTGACTAATGGTGTTCCTACCACCCACACTTTCTAAATTGGGTGTGATTTGTTTATTCCTTTTTTGGAGCACTTCCTCTTCACCATCTTCTTCATTAAAATCAAATTTCTTATTCTCAGCTTCATGGCCCTGCAGGATGCCCCGTTAGCTTTCTTTTTCCTTTCTTCTTAGTTCCACTAACCATCCCAGTTCTTTTATGTCTTCTTATTCTCACAATTCAAATGTCATTACTGAATCTTAAAGACGAAACTCCATCAGTGASCATGTCCTTTCTCTGATGACCCACACCATTTAGACTTCTGGCTTGCAGCATCAAGAGAAACATCTCGATTTAGAAATGTTTTTCAAATTGTGTGCATGGTCAGCCAGACACATGTGCAGGCAATAATATATCAATTGATGTTTTATGTGGCTACAAATATTTTAGGAACAGCAAATCACCCCTGAATTATTTTGATGTTGTGCTTGACATTTCATGTTATTTTCACTACTTCTGGAGGAGGGAAGATGGTGAGGGGGAGTGAAACCTACTGTCAATATTTTTCCTGTGAAGGTTTGTGACATCCTTACCATTAACTGTCTTCAAACATTCTCAATTTTGAGATAATTGCTCTACTGTGCACAGTGTGCTGAAAGGAACATTATACCTTCGGGTGGATTTGATCAATGATTATGAAACTCAGAAGCATGTTTTTTGTACCTTGTGATGGATTCAAACTTGCTGTTCTCTAAATTTCCTTGCCCTGGAATCCATTGTAATGTTGGGCTTTCGCTGCCAAATTCTCTTCTGGACTCTCATCAGAATCARAAAGGTCCCATTAAAGTGCAATTGTTTGTACTTAGTGTTTGATGTACAGGATTTATTAGCATAGCAACTGAACTGAAACCCAAAATAGGAATTTTGGTCATATGTGGAAATGGGCCTGTAAGTTTTATCTTAGTTCCTATTTGTTTTTAAGAGGCCCCCATGGGGAAGGAAGAAAGCAGTTTTCTCAACCTGTGCAGTGGACATTCAGTTCTACAGATTCTGAATGGGTGGGATGTGCTCCTGCCTGTTTACCGACCTGCTAGATTAGTTCCCTCCAAATCTCTTGTTCTATTATCTGTCCTGAAGCTCTGTTGTCAAAGTCTGTGATACAGTGTTGGCTTAAGAAAAATCTAAAATTGTGGGATTTTATAATAATTCATTACTTCAACTTGAAGTAGTTTTATATTTGTTTCTGGGAAAGCAACAAATATGTTCTACCAAGAAGCAAAAAAATTACTTATGTGAACAGCTACTTAAATATGTTGCATTATAGAGGACAGTGTTTGTAGCAGAAGTGAAGCTGCCATGTAATGTTCTGTAGTAACATTATACACAGTAAGTTAAGGTTATCTGGTCTAAGTTATGATGGAAGAAGACCAGCCTGCTCCATTTAGTCATCTCAGGAGGCTGAGAGTGCTCTGTGCAGCTGCTCCTATTCTGATCCTAAGTGGGCAGCAGAGAAACGGGAGCAGGGAGGATTATAGCCTGAGGTCCCTGGGACCCTAACCCAGGACTGTAGTAGTGTGGACAAATAAGGGCTGGGCAAGGACTAAAAAGATGCAAAAGCCTGTACAGGGTATACCTGAAGGTGGCAAATGCAGGCAGGTCACTCCAGCCTAGGGTGTCTTCAGGAGCAATCTAACAGATCAGTGAAGACATAGCTAATGAGRTATCACTCAGACACTTTTGTATCCCCATCCTGTGAAGCCCAAATGGCAGTTCGTGCAGCTGCAGAGCACTGTGCCTGCTCTATACGTCTATTAGCAGCTCAAGACATCAGTTTGCAGGCTCAGAGCCCAGCCGTGTGGGAGCCACTGCACGTGTTCTTCAGCCTTTGCTTTATTTTAATAACAAGGAAACCCTCAGTAAGAGTTTGGTTTCCTCTTGTGTTGATAATCCACAAACAGTTTTTGCAACAACTGAAGAGTTAACAAGAAAACTGGGTGAGAGGCATTGCTTAGAGCTGTGCGCAGCCATAATGCAGGCCTGGAGAAGGGAAGGAGGACTCTGAAGCCTCACCTCCATCAAGAGACATGGAGCACATGCCACACCAGGCAGTAAAGCTGCAGCTAAAACCCTCTCATCCTTTCCCAGGAGAGCCACCTTGCCAAGAAATTCACTCCAACTTGGAACTGGCTCCATCAGACAAAATGAGTGGTAGGAATGGAAAGAGGCATTAACACAATGAACTCAGTAGCAAAAGTCATTACTTCAAGGGACCAAGATTTTATCCTTTGCATTCAGCTATGGGTTTGCCTCTCTTGAAATGCTTAGGAGAGGTCCAGTAATCACTTTCAATAGCCCTTAATGAGATAAATCCTAAAAACCCACTGCTTCCTAGAACTGCGTGCTTAAGCTAATCTTCCTGACTCATGTAAGTGAAGATTAAAGAGTATGATAAAAAGCGGCTAATAGCTCAGGAAAGAGTTTTTCTTTCTCTTCCTGGTTACAGTGTTCTACTTATTTTATTACCTTATTTATCGTCTCTAATGATGTGTGAGTACATATGGAAGCTGGGGACATTCAGGAAACAGCAAAATAGCCCTTGCTCCAACCACTTTCTGTGTATACAGCAGCCGAAGAGATAACATGTCCCAAAACAGGAGCTTAATGAACTTATTTAGTAGAATATGACATTTAAGGGACAGAGAAGTGAGAATGATGGGTTTCATATCGCTAATTGCTTAAGTAATACGAAAACTACGTGAGTCTGAAGAACAGCCTGAATGAGAAACTGTGCAGAGGCAACGAGAGTAAATGGCTTTTTCTTCTCCAGCATAGTGTGAAAGCTTGCCAGGTATTTGCAGCTAGCCCATAACATCTAGTGTGTTAAACTTTGTTGTAATGGTTGGTGAGAAGCAAAAACTACTCAATGCATTACACTACATCTATTATTGTATTCTGAATTCTTGCACATAGACAAAAGTGCTTGGCTAAAAAAGAGATCAAATTCATGCTTACCATGCTTACCAAAGCAGATATCTTTCTGGAAAATGAAGAGTAAATTATCTCTCCACATAAATCACTGGGAATTTTTCTTTTAACTTCAGTGAAGTGGTCCAAAGACATTAAGAGATGAAGAAAATTAGCATAATCAGCTCATGTTGTTTATCCTCCTAGTCCGACCCAGGAATATTCTCTATGTGTTATTGGTTAACACTTTTATCCAGGCCAGGTTTATATAACCTGTAATTTCCCTATTCCACTGACTGTTGTAACTGTCAGATGCCTCACAATGTGCATCCTGGATTTTGTAGAAAGATGTGTTACATTTAATTTGTATTTTAAAATTATAATATATTAAGTGCAATGGAGAAAGGAGAGCACAGAACAATGTGGAAGCTACAAAAGAAAGTGCTTTCCAATCTGACTGTTTCTATATGCATAATACCTATATATTTTCGATTCTTTAAGAAAGCTGCCAAGATTTGCTACTGACAAGAGTGAAGATCAGGATGGAGCTCAGTGATGGATGACAGACTGAAGGACACAACAGAAGAAGAAGGGCTTGTTGTGGGAGATTAATCAGAAAACTAAAGGTCCTCTTGAAAGCCATATTAATTCTGTCAAACAGCATGAGCACTGAAGGCTCAGAACTACCACAGGTAAGAAAATCAGTTTCTGTTAAGCAAATATTTACACCTCACTTCAGTAGTTCCTGGCACCTGTCACTGCAATGTTTAATTCTATGTGGTCAGAGCCATGACTAATACAGAAATCCTTTGGGACTTCATTTCAAATATTAGAGCTGAAAATCCTTTCCCTCAGTTCAGTAAGTACCTAAACTTCGACTGATAAAGGTGAAATCATCTGCCGGCAGCCTCCATCTGAAATGAATGGGATATGCAGTGTTGACAGAGCATGCAGTGATTCCACATTATCATTTGAACAGAATCTTGACATGAATGAATGAGTATTATTAATGAAATGCTCTCTGTTACAGTGGAAAAAGCATGTTAAATAAGTTGTTTCCATCATTTTCTCTTCATAGATGAAGAAAGTCAAACACTTAAAAAAGATTCAGATACTTCTGCTCGATGTTGTGTCACTAAACAGAAATAATGTCAATTTTGTAATAACTTTTCCCATTTGTCATGGACTCAGATAGAGTAAATCAGGTTCTTCAACTCCACTGCATCAACAATATGACAATTGCTGACAATTTGGCCTTATGGCCTAATGCTGCTCCAATACACAAAATCTGGATGTTCTTCCAACAGAAAAAGTCTTAAAGAGGAAGAGGCAAAACTTAGTTTAGTGTATTATGCCAGTTGCTGGGATAAACATCCTGACAACCAGAAATGGAGATGTGATAAAATTTGACATCACGACCTGGCTGCAAAAAGAATGGATGGTTTTAAATGGTTCTGAGAACATTCAACAAGGACGAAACCATCTACCAACAGTGTAGGTGGTCCCTGTATGACTGACTTTGCACAATGGCTGTAATTATTTTGCACTTTCTAGAGATTAATGTGGCTTTGGAAGTTGCAAAGTGCACACACACATACCTTTGAATCATTTCTCAGTGGCACATTTATCTTCTTGCAGATGTTATCTTCTAACACAAGAAGAAAAACATTGCAGTCATCATGGTTTTTATTTTTAAACTGACTTTGAAAAAAAAGGCAAGCAAAGTGCTACAAAAAATCTGCAGCAAAAAGACAGAATAATAACAGCACAGGCCACTCAGTCCCTGACAGGCAAACACATTACTCTGAGGTCTAACATATCCCAGCTCTTTCCATGACTTTCTTCCCCTCCTCCCGCAATCACCAACAACATGTGTGTTTAAGAGTATGAGCTAGTCAGACCAGAAAAGACTTCTTGCTTTTTCTGTAAAGAACCTAACCAAAAGGGATTACAGTTTTTTTTTTATTTCAAGATTTTGTTTTTGTTGTTAAAAATATCAATTTTTTACCCCAAGAAATATTCCCCCCCAGTTAAATTTCTTGTGGAAATGTTTTAACTTTTACTGTTTCACCTGAGGATGGAGATTATTATTATTACTATTTTTAATATATACATATCAAGGTACACAAGATCTACATATACTCTTCTTCCTTCTGTGACATTTTTAATATTTTTTCAGCTCACTCCATATATGTGCTGCCAAGGTCAAATAAAGATACTGAAGCTCTTAGTGTCAACAGTCACAATCTTTATCACAGGTGATCTGCAACRTTTTGAGACATAGAGTCAAACGATGGAAAACAGCGTAACAAAGTTTTCAGAGAACGGGGTACCTGTGCGTTTTCAGGCTGTTGCCTTATGACTGCTTTAAGCTTCTCCGCCTGTACGCTACTGCTAGATGAGGTGGTTCGGTCCTTACCCCTGCTTCTTGTGCATGATCCCATCCTCTTCCTCAGGCCAGCAGCTGCAGTCACGGGTTGAAGTGATAATCCACGTCAGGGAACTAATCGAGGGGGAAAGCAAACAGCCGCTCAGTCCGTAGCCTGGTTCACGTGTAGGCGCGTGAGCTCTGTGCTGGCATTAAGGGAGGCCGCGGAGCCGCGTTGCCAGGAGATGAAAGAAGGGAGCACGCATTTCACCCCTGGCCCAGGTGTCAGTCAGATCCAGCTGATCAAGAAACGGCACCCAGATGGCCTGAACCAAATCCTGCTAAAGCAGTGCGAGCACCCCACACCGTCTCGTCCCGCCTGGAAGGCTTTCAGGGGTGGCTGACCGGAGGCAGCGTGACTCGAGCAGAGCAGCGTTGCAGGCAGCCTGGCCACAACACCTGGAAACAGCGGCAGGGGGAATTCAGGAGCCAGAGTTGCTCCTGCACTCCTGAATCACCCTTCACAGCTTGAAAAGGTTTCCCACAGTGCTGGTCAGTAGGCAGCAAGTCCTATTTAATCAGGCTCCGGGTAGGGGCCAAGAATTTGGCTCTCAAAAAGGAAAATGTGCTTTTTTTTTTCACTGACAGTGCAAATAAAGATCATTTTATAAGAACTGTCATGCCAGACAGATTTCCATACCTGATATCTGCAGATTTTTTTTATCTGGGGAAAACTATTTCTGGGTAATCTGAGGCTGTAATTACAGGAGTATTTCCTCAGAAGCAGTACCAGCACAAGGCTTGTGCAGAAACATTTGAGCTGGACTGAAGAACTGTCCAGCTAAAAAAAGGGAAACATTTTTTCTTCCAGTTTTTTTCCAGCAGGATCCCTTTCCCAGTTCAGTTCATCATGAAGCCAGTGCTGTGTAGCTTAAGGTAATATAATACACCATAGTGGCACAATACAAATTTTAGAAGGGAAAAACTCCATCATTCTGGATGTAGATATTAATTATGAAAGTAAGTCAATACACCAATGCAGGTTAATAAAATAAGCATTCATAGCAATTTTGCTTCAGTTCATCACCAGTCACTAGTACCAGAAATAGAATGTGCTAAGTTACTTGAAATTAATATTGAACATCCATCTTCTTGCTATACTAGGGTAAAAAGCATCAAGAGTGTTCCTTTTAGCTATTTCTCTACCTTGCTGTTACAATAACCATCAATGGCAGAATTTCCACAGCTCCCTAGGAGGCTCATCTCAGCGCTGAGCTGCCTTTATAGTTAGGAAGCTTTCTGTAAAATCTAATTGAAAAATCCTTAACTGCTTATTAGGCCATCCTCTTCTCGTCCTGCTCTCAAAGGTTATGCAGAAAACATGATCACCAGCTGTCTTCCCCCCCCCSCCCCAAAATCACCTGGTATTTGAGGCAATAGAATGCCATCATCATTTATTTATGGATATGTTTTGTTCTGGAGGTTGAAATGCTTGTAACTAAAAGAGATAAATTTTATCTTTAACATGAAATAATGGGGAAGAGGGGGTTAGGCTTCTCCCCTAGTTTCATATATAACACCAGACTTTGCTGCAAAATTTGGAACTTGTTGGAAAGCTGGAGTATTTTCAAATAAGCAGAAGAAATATATCATTCCTGTTTGCTTTCTACATATACTTTTAAATACTGTCAAGTTTAAAGCTTCTGTTTCATTCCTTGTTGCTGACAGTTCTAGCTGCTCAGAGTATGCATATGGAGATCAGGTCAACAAAAGTTTAGTAGTAAGACTAAGGTAACTAAAGGCAAAAACAATACATCCATTGATCTAAGCACTTTCCCCTCCTTGTGATAGTTTTTTTTTTTTTATCAGCCTTTTTTCCCCAAAATCTTACCCTGCTCTTTAGCTTGACTACAAGGAAAGTGATTGTATAGACCAGAGATTTTGTACAGCATTAGTGTTTGAGTCCACCCTGAGCAACGATGGAAAATTGCACTTTCTGCAGGGATCAATTCTCTGTCTGGTCATATTCAGTAAATGGGTGGAGCCCCTGGGTGATCTAGCAGTACATAATAAATGGTACATGATTCCCTCTATGCCCTCACATGCAGTCACTACAGTGGCCTAGTATGCAAAAGTCATAACTGAAATGTAGATGATTGAAGCCTACTGCATCCAAAACAAAACTTATGCTGGTGGCAGAGAGGAACATTTTGAGTTAGAACAGTTTTCTCTTGAAAATGCATATCCACAATTAAGCCAATTCTGAATGTAAGACCCCTGGATTCCTCACTAGCACCAGCTTCTCACGTAGCTACATCAACATTATTGCTACCACCTCCACGCATACAGAATTTTTGTTCTGTCCTGGTGGACAGTGACTTGGCTTCAGCTAATCACGCTTCTATGACATCTCAGCTGGACTACAGCAATACAATGCGTCTGGCCACAGAGCTTTTGATAAATATCTATGTAATATATACCACATCTCTTCAGAATCCTGTCCTTTGCTCCCTGTGCCAGTTTCCCTTACAATATTTAATTAAGTTCAAGATCTCTGTCCTTACCTTTACAGGGATCAGTTACCTAAGCCCAGGATATCTGAAAGATTAGCTAAAGCCTATGAATGAAAATCACAGCCAACAATTTCAGTTCTCTAGTGAAGTGGAATATCTTACAGTCAGAGTAAAGCTCCTCAGTCTGGAAGTTACGTTTCTTGCAGTGCTGGACCAAAACTGTGAAATGATCTCCCACAAGTAAGAGACATTATGAGCATCATGACATTTTGCTTTAAGTGCTAAATGTATTTCTTTGACTTCGTCTTCTCTATGAACACAGAATATTCCCACACTGGGGAATGCCAAGTCAGTGAATAGTCTGGAGCTTTGTAGAAACTGAAAGTTCAGCCCTTACTGGAAAGCAAGTACTTTGCTTTACTTGGCACCTTCTAGCCAACTCAAAAATGAGTTAATAAATTAAGAGCCTTATCCAGTTACCAACAGGTGGAATAATAGGCAGAATTTCTCTACTTCTAAGGAAGTAGAAGGACTGTATGTCATTCTGCAAAGTATTCAGAAATTGCCAGTCCTTGGTAGCTGTGAAGGGGAAGTGCCAGACTGTAAAGCAATATCTACATTCATTTTGTGTTTTTCCTTGCCCCTACCCATGCTGAAGGTACAGAAGAAAAGAAGAAAATAGTAATAATAGAGCAAATCAAAGAATTAATAGCAGATTATAATTCACTCTAATTTCATAATGCAAGAAAAAACATCTGCTGCCCATCATGAGAGTGGGTGCAGGATCAGAAAGCCCAGAGTTGGGACGAGGTGTTTGGTAATATTTGTAACCTCATTTGTGCGGGATGCTTGTGTGTGTTTTTTCAGAACTGTGCTATTACTGAGGCAGACACAAAATGAGGGGCTGCACAGGTGCAAGAATGGCACCATGTTACGTCACTTGAGAGCACATCCCCCATCAGTGATGCCAGTGGGGTCAGAGGGGCTTGATGCCCCGAGCACTTCTCTCCCTCAGTACATCTGCAGCTGTAAACTCCTGCAAATTTTGTTATCCTTTGTTATCTTATGGTTTAACCCTTACAAGTATAATTAAAATGACGCTGACATTTCAAGTCTTGATCGTGAATTATTTTATTCTTAAAACCCGTTGGCATATCTGTTGTGCTTCCTCGCACAAAACACGCCTGCCATCTTCTGGCCAGCTCACCGTGCATCTAGGGGCTGGCTGGAAATGTGGTTTGGAGTGTCTGTACTGAAGGGACTTTTCCAGTTGTTAAAGCAATCAACCAGCCAAGCAGGCTGAAATTAAATTTCGTTTTGGGATGTCATGTTTCACTGATCACAGAGGAATTTAGCTTTCAAGTTGTGCAAAACTCCTCTCTCTTGCTTCATGAGCTTTTCCTTTTATCTTCATACCCACAAATATCCTGAGGGTTTCATTTCATCCAAGTCTGAAAAAGACATTCAGGCAAAACAATCATTATTCAACTGACTTTACATTTAAATCACAATTTTCAGTGGCATTTATAGATTCCCATCAAAATGGGAATCGTGGTTCTCATGAACCTATATTAAACACCAAAGTTGCAGTGGAACTTGAAGCTGGGCAAAGTTCAAGTGGTGTCGGGTTCCAACACAAATATTTGATGTGGTTCTAATCAAAGCCAATGTTAGAGCTTGATATCACCTTAGGAAGCTTCAAGGAATTTGCTAACCAAGAATAAAAAACTTGTTTAGAAGTCAAGTGTTGAATTTTGACAACAATTCTTTGCTCCTCAGGATCTTCAAAACAAGGCTGAACTTCTTTCTGAAGAATATAATTTGTTATAGGTACAGGGACTACTGCTTGCATTTTCACAGCCTGTTATACAGAACTTCAGATTGGATGCGCATAATGACTCCCTTTGGTTTTAAAGTCTATGATTAACCCACAAGAGCAGACTGATGATTTTTATTTCAGGAAAGAGCTGTTCTGTAGGAAAATGAAATCATATGAAAATCAAAACACTTCACAAAACCATATTGCATTAATAATTTGAGAGAAAATGAAAAAAGGTTGTGACAATCTGTTCCAAACTGCACAATAATTTATTTTTTTTTAATTTGGGAATATTTTTGTTTCCTTTTCTACTGTTATATATTACAGTATCATATATAGCCTATAATATAAGCTATAATATAATACATGCATATAACATACATATGATATGCATATTATACATATATGTATTATATTATACATATACATATTATATTATACATATCAATGAAGATATTAAATCTTAAAAACTTGAATTGCTCAGAATTTTTATATTTTCCGTGCCTCAATTTTAAAATATAAAATCAGTTCATAAAATAGAAATTCTGCTTGCCACATCACTTGTAGTTAAGCAGGATAGTGTGCGAACTGGAACTATCTATACAACCATGTAAAAATCAGTTGTGCAAGTTTCAGCACCCTTCAAAGCTTTACAAATGCCATTATGCCCTTTCCTACATCAATTACAGAGATTGTGCTATTCAGACCTTGATGACACGCTTCACCCAGCTTAAGTCAAAAGAAGGGTTGGGAACCATCTAGGTTCCTGGGACAGGCAATGAGAAGATGCCTTCTCTGGCATTTCCAGACAAGGATGCCACCTGTCTGAAGATAAGTGTCTAAGACTGTGCATATCTGTCTCTCTTTGCAGACTATTCAGGAAGCCTACATAATTCACTCAGAGTAGGCTTTTAGATAGCAGTTAACTGGGATGAATCCTACCCAGCATGACTACCCAGGCTATACGGAGACACAGAGAACAGATTCCTCTGAGCACTTTTGGTGCCAGCTGTGGCATGTAGCCAGTCACATTTATAAGACAGGATTCATCCCTCCCACAGAACTAGATCATGCATTACCTCATTTTTTTCTAAGCCTTAAACCTACTCTGTAAGGTTCATAACCACCTCTGTATTAAGACACATTTTAGTCTAAAATTGTAATCCAGTTCATCTAGCTTTAGCTTATAAATCAGGAGCCATCCTAAACTAGATACCTAGGCTCCATCTGTAGCAGGTAGAGACTGACAAGCACCTCTAACTGAAAATTCATCCTCATCATTGATATAATCTTCAAATGGGATAAATTGCTTTTTGGACTCTCTTTCTGCTGACTGTAGATGATGTCTCCAGTCTGATGTAATCTTATCTAACTTTAGGTTCCCCTGTTAGAAACAGTCACATTTGGCCCTTCGGTATAGTCCATGGAGAGAATAAGAGGCATCTCTAGATGCTGATGAAACCAAAGAGCTGATACGCCTTTGAACGAGTTTGTTTCTCTCCATTGACAACGGAGGAAGTCAGGCTGATGGGACTTCCAGCTTCAACTCTGCAGCTCAGTGCTTAACATTAGGCAGAAGTAGTCCAGACTTCTGCATCAAACCCGCTGTTTTATCACCATTTATCACTGTTTAATCCAATCTGGATTCCCTGGGAGAAGAAAGGCTAAACAGGTCATAGCTCCAAGTCTTCCTTTGCCCTATACTACAAATCACTTGTGCTCCACTTCACACAAGACAAAATCATGCTAGTTTCTTCCACCCATCCCCTCATCAAGATGGTGGCTATATGCAGTCCTAGTTACATTGATCCCTCTAACCCAGCCTCACGCATGGTTAATACTCAGAACTATTTTTTTGCTGACCAGATTCAATGTTTTGAAAACACATTGGTGAAGGCTTTCCATGGGAGCAATGGATTTGCTCTGCCAGGGAGGATCTTTCAAGAAGACCACCTTTTCTGCTGTGACTGGTCTAGTTTCCAGTATAAGTCTGATTCTCTCCACTTTTGTCTCTCATAAATTGCCTGTAAACAAAGATCTCCCAGGTTAGCTCTTTTAAAGACTGAAATCATCCTGAGAAATGTGTTATTTTAGTTGAAAATAGAAAATGATTCTTTCTAGTGCACTTTATCAATCAAAAAATTTTTACATTACAGAGTAGTTCACACTTTCAATCGGTTTTAATTAATTTGATATTAGCTAACTGATGTTAGCTAGCTTGAAGTTGTCTAACTGGTGACCAGCAGTACACTTCTGGCCTGTGAACAGTTTTCAGTTATCAGAGACTAACTAAATTTAGTAGCCTAGCCCACAGATTAGCAAAAAACAGCTCTTGCTTGTGACTGTGTATGCAAAGGGCAGGGGAACTAGGGGCAGGGCTGCTCTGCACACGACTTCAGAAAACTGAGCTTTTCCGCTGAGATCTTCTCTGCTAAGACTTTGTACTGGTAGGGGAGTAGGTGAGCTTGGCAATTACTGTGTGAGCCTTAAGAATGTCTTGGTAACATTGGCCAGCTTTGCCAGCACAGAAGTCCACTTTGACTGGGAAGTGGGGGAAAGCTCTAGTGGACAAGACAGAGCCCACTCACGACAGAGAGATTAGTGACTGACCAAGGAAACAAGCAGCACAAATGGTGAAAATAACGTCACCTCCAAGGCCATGGGGACCTGCCTTGCTCCTTGATATTTAACTTTGTAGTTTGGAGGTTCTACGATTATATCCCAGATGTTGCTAAATGTCTGAGAGAAGCAGTCCTACAAGGCCTTTGTTTGTGCATATTGAATTAGAATAGCAAAACCTTGCCTTTCAGATGGACATCTTATTATATGCAGACATGCATGACTTTTTAAGGGAAAAGAAGTGTTGACAGTAATGTATAATTGTTTGAGTTAGCTATGAAAAACAACATATAGATCTAGGTTCTATATGGTGCAGCTACTATTTAGTTTGTGCTTTTAAAGAGGAAATTTTCATTAATTAGGTTAAAAATTAATATTAGGACTGTACTTTATTTCAAATATGTATCTAGTGCCATAGCTGTATAACACAAAGCATGCCTGAGGTCAGAGAGACATGATGGCAATGTTTGTTCTCCCACATCCTCCACACAAAATATCTATTTCTTTCTCTAAATCAGGCAACATCATTTCTGAACTTTTGTCTGGTTTTGAAAGATGCAACTGCACTGACGGTCAGGCTTTTCCAGCTGCCCACCTATTTTAGGATAGACATTTTTCCGTGAGCAAATAGATACTGAGCTCATGAGAAGTAACAGCCAAGAACATCTACAGAACAGAAACTAATATTAAAATCTAGAAAAATATTGAATATCAATTTCTAGGATAAATTTCTATCATCTGCTCTGAGATATTTTGATGATATTTTACTTCTTTAACATTCTAGAGTTATTTTCACAGGATATGTAATTTGTAGTAAAGCATGCTGCCTTTTCTACCATGGATTAATAGCAGGCCTGGGGGAGATACGTGAATCTGTTAAGAAAGGGCATGATGCCCAAAAGGCAAGCACCTAACACAACCTGCCTCTAGCAAGATGCACTCAAAAAACCATCAGTTCGGTGACTCTAATAAACAGCCAGTGAACCTGACTAGTGATTGCCCATCCGGTACGTAAGGTGATTCATTTGACCACTTGTTTAGGCTGTTCAGCATGTCTGCTGATTCTAGCTATATTCCAGGTTATTTCTCCTGAGTTTTGGTTCCTTTCTGTGGTCTGCTCATCTCTGATGTCTATATCCTGCCATCTGCACCCAGCCAGGCACATAAATTTCCAGATGAAAAGAGGCAGCTGCTTCCCTTACTCTGGCAGGATAACAGCTCTGTGCTGCAGTTGTCAGCCAGCAGCAGCATAAAGGTGGAGCCACCCTGATCTAAAGCGTCATGTAAAGGAGTACCTAACTCCATCCAAAATCTACTCACTCGTGGCCTGAAAAACCCCCCACACTTGGCAGTAACAAACATAAACATGATCTATATTCATTCTTTCTTTTTGCTTGAAAGAAAAGCCTTTAAATCAGGTCTGCAATACATAGTTAATAGTTCTGGAAAAGAAGGGAAACCACTGCAGCAGAAGCCATGTTTGTGAGAGGGAGGGAGTTATCAAAGACAGACACGTCTCTGTGGAAGACACATGAAGGGCTCAGAAAACAAAACAAAACAAAACAAAAAATTAGTGTAGGTGAAAGATCAGGGAGGAGCTATCTTAAGTAGTGCATTCCCCATAGGCCCCAGGGCGGAGGAGAACTGGAGCCAATGAAGCAAAAAGTAAGCGCTGTCCTAAGCACGGTCCCTTCCCGCAAGAGCTGGGCGAGTGCCCAAGTGCTGCTGTCCATGTCCGACGGTCCTAGAGGGAAAGGAGGACTGCAGTTGTGCAGCTCTTCTCTCATGCTGCCAAAGAAACACCGGGAAGCGGTCTGCTGTACTTAGATATATTTGATGTCTCTGGCTTTTCTAGTCTCCTTGCTAAGTGTGCCAGTCATGCAGATAGGTAGGAAATGAGCTAAATATGCCAGTTATCACATGTTCATACAATTTGTTTACGTACTTTTTTCCACAGGAGGCGAAACCTAAAAGCTCTTTCTCTGCAGAGTTTAACTGAAAACTATACTGCTATAAACAGCGAGGTCTAAACAGCTGCTCTGCAGTCACCTCTTTGCTTTGAAGAGAATGAGAGAGTTTGCCCTTAAATATGGGAAAAATTATAGGACTAAGGGATTTTCCTCATGCTGGTGACGCACTTGTGTACGACTTTTGTCTCCTTTAAGAGATGAGCCAAGGCTTGTCGCTGTGTTTTGACTCTCCAGTGTGTCCCTTACTTTGTAAAGACACAAACTCTTCTAGGCATTTTGGCTTTTCAAGTGAGCATTCGTTTTGCATGATAAGCGTAATAATCCTATTCTTTACTGAGGGAAACAAAATAAAATGACTGCTCATATGTTATGGCCATTGTCACTTCGGACAAACATGAACGTTATTATGATTAATTTTGTCAACATTGTTAATATGAGTAAATTGCTTTCCACAGTTTTTATTAAAATGCTAGCTAAATGCATGGCATTTAGCTGTAGAGAAGGAATAAAAATCAAATTGATAATATAATAGCTAAATCTTATACACATTAATTCATATAGGAAAATTCTTACTATTTCAAAAAGGTCCCTATCTCAGTAACAAGTATTTACAGCTCTTATCTTTCTATCTAAAGAAGGAGGCACAGATATAAACTATTCTTGGGTAAAGACTACCAGTGTCTTGAATTATAATGTAAAAAATAGACATGTGAGCATAAAACTTTTACATTAAACCTTAAGTAGGAACTACGTTAGTCTTTAAATATCTTTTGTTTTGCAAGTAGCACATATGAAAGTCTATATATACTGAACTGCAGAACAAGAAGTTCAGATTTAGGAAAATATCTGTCTGCTCTGGTTGGTATTTTGATCTTATCAGGAGCACACATCTTTACGAGCCTGTGAACACTGAATTCACACAAGCAGAACTGATGACATAAGCTGTCCTCTACAGCCGCTTATAAGCTAACTTTACCAAGACACAGCTGGGTGTCACCCACATACTGAATCCACCAAAGCTTACATTAATAAAACACTGATACTTGGCTTTTAAAAAAAATCACATGCATTAGTCTCTCTAATGCTAGAATATCATCCTAGGAATAGAAAATATTGTTATCCACTTTAGGTTCCTTTCACAATTCTTGGTTTTTGTTTCAGTCCAGGATATGGACGTCCTTATCCATTTTAATTAAAAACTGCTGTGAAAAGTGAATGATATATTGTACAGAGCTTTCTTCTTACATAAGAAATGCTAAATCATTTCAGATAATTAATTGCAAAAGACATTTGGGAAGAAGAAATAACGTTTGGGAAAAGTTAATGGATTGCTACCTTCATTGCAAATGAAAACTTTTGATTTTTGACAGGCACATTTTGAACTGAGCTTTTCTTAGCACCCAACCATTACAATTCTTACAAAACTTATTTTCTTTGGATCAGGCTAAATTTATGTGTCATATCTCAGGGAAAAGTTATATTTATGGATATATTTAAAGCTTTGCAGGATCTTGTAGCTAGAATCAGAAACAGTACTCCAAGACCTTCCCTGTGTTTTTGTCCTTTTTACTTAAAAAATATGATTTTTACAAGATCATGTGATTTTGCAATATCTGATGTAAGCATTGGCTTTAATCCAGTAAAGCTGTTGTCTTGAAGGGCTCCTGAGAGTACTTAAGCAAAAGGAGGAGTTTTAAGAACTCGAAAGTTGTTTTGCTCAGGGAACAGTTGTAGATGTGCTATTATCCATAGGATAACAACGATTATTTCATCATGTTACTAAACTAGCTGTAGTTCAAAGAGGTTCATCAGAGGCTGCACTTGATAATTTGTATTTATGCAGTTCCTCTTGTTCCAAAAAGCTCAAATTTAGAATTTTTAATAGCTTTTGAAAATTATATTAATTTTGACCACTCTGAGCTGTCAGAAAAAACATAAATCATTTTAAATAACTGAGAATAAAACCCCAACCTTCTGCTACATGCTGTAGAACACATCAAACAATTCCAGTGACTTATATTTGTTATTCAGATGAAATGATCAGGAATTTTACGACTCCTTGCCTGCAACAAGAGGTGTACTTAATTATTCTGAAAGCACTTTCTAGTTTTAAGTTCTTATGTATTATCAAAGAAACATCCAGGGCATGTTCTTTTGTACTGTCTTGTCATGGGATTTAGGCTTGACACTTGACACTTTACAAAGTCGGGTACATGTGGCCACAATGACATGTAGAGCAAGCTTCATCTTGGAGTTCAGGACTATTTGCCCCTGACAATTTCTCTAGATAGTCAAGTAAAGGAATTTTATGTCTAAATTATATGTTAATTTATCAACAAGAAATTGCAGAAGTCCCCAACTGTGTAAGAAAACTTTTTTTCTAGGAGTATTAATATGAAGTTACACAGAATATGATTTAACCCTATAATTTACATTAGAAAGAATTTGAGACTGGATTTTACCCAAGAAAAAATATGACAAATTTTCTTTAATGTGTATATATAATCGAAGTGAATGCAATAGTTATGCTTATGTAACAAAGTTGAATCTGGCTTATTATTCCACATTTAAAGCTTTCAGGAGCGAAAAACTGCAAAATTACAAATATCCAGTAGATGTCATCTTCACACATAGCATATGTATGATAATCATGTTTAGAATTTTTTTATTTAATTTAAACTAACTGCAGGAGACTTAAATGCTGGAACACATTTTCAGAAGAGCATGAGTAAAAATGTATGAATTTGATCTGATACACTTTAGTAACACCAGGATTTCTGAACTACTTGCAACCTGGAAATGTTTATGCACAAAATAATTTACACATACCCAGCACTGTACTTACATGTCTAAATAACAAGTGTAAATATGCCTGTAAATGCACATGTTTAAACCTGAAAATCCATTTAATGGATTCAATTTAATTCATATGTCCTTAAAGCAGTACAAATATGTACTACAAGATTGCCTTTGATTCTGAAGCCTATATTGCAAAAATAGATGTAAGATCCTCTTTACTCATAGGGATCTTAAGTGAAGTTGGAAGTGCCTCAGCAGGGCATGTAATTCCACTTCCATAGATGGTGTTTTATGTTGCTGAGTTTTTGATATTACACCTCACAGAAATGAATATTTTCATATGGATTATTCTGAATTATCAAGTAGACATCACAGATCTGCTTGATTTACATTGCTTTTCATTGCAAATCAAATACTTTTATTAATATTTAGCATCTTCATACTCAGCTGAGGCATAAATTTAGTCAGGAAAGGTTGAATCACTTTTTCAGCCATCTTCAAATATCACCAAGATAAAGAAATACACCCTCTGCATTTTAAACCCCTAACCTCCAACTATTATTTGGCATGGGGATAGTTACTAGGTCAGAGTTATGCCTTTTAGCATGTGATTTAAAAATGTACTTTGCCCATGTAGATTGATTTTGTAATACAATCCTTTAGCAATCTGGCAATGTTTCTGGTTTTGTTAGTGTGGAGCATTGCTTAGGAAAGTTCATATGCAACACGGTTGGGCCTGATCCAAAATCCTTTGAAAATAATAGGACTTCTAAGGGCCATGAGCTAGTCAGACATGTGAAAAGGCTGAGCTATGACAGGTGAAGCTGAAGGCAGACATTTGCAGCAAATCATACTGTGGCAGATGCCAAAAAGCATACAAGCTGATTTCAATTGCAGCCTGAAAACTGCTTTTAATTCACACAGCTAATTGGGTGGAAAATGCCACTGTTTCAGATGGACTAATATTGATTACACATTTGCATTTACATTAATTTATTTTTAATCAATTTTTTTAAATCAAGTCAGCCTGAGGTTTCCAAAAGATAGATACTCTATAATCTGTGCTTCTGTGAAGATGCATGAGGAAGGAGACATGATTGCAAAGGAAAATGCCATTTTTCCATATGATCTAGATATATGCTTATGCATAGAATAAGACAGGGCTTCTGTATCACACGTGAGAAAACAGGAAATTCTACATAACCATTCCCTAATTAAAAGATCTTTATTTTTTCAAGGTGAATTACTCACTTAAAAGCCAGGAAACGATTACATTAAGGCTGCCTACACCTAAACATTGGCAAGAAGGTGAAAATGCAGACGTGTGGAAATTTTACAAAGAAAGATTGCACGCATGGGCTTAGAGAGTAAATTACAGATTTCTTTTGAGAAAACAAAATCGCTGACTTGCTAAAAATGTCACGCTCCTATGACTGTGTTTTGAGGCAGACTGGAACTGTAGCAGCTCTGAGGCAGAGATTTACGGCCATCACAGAACAAATAAATGTTCTTATTTGAAAAGGTTTCTGTGTTATGAAGCAGTGTTTTTGTGAATGTGAGGAAAGAATCCTGATTTATCTTTTATGGAACAGCACATGCTATGTTTTGTTGTTGCTGTGCTAGATATGTAAGAGGGGAAAGGTGAAGCTTCATGAAAGTAAGACACAGTAGGATGAGTGCCTGTGTTTGCTTCGAAATACAACGCAGAAATCATTTTCTGCTCTCCTAACACTCACAAAAAGGCTACGCACTTTTGCTTTACGCAGGGATACAGTATTTGTTTTCTGGGAAGACGGCAGCTCAGCCATGTACGCTTGAAGAGCAGAGCAGGGATGGGACGGGCTCCGTAGAGCACTCGTGGTTGATGCTGGCTTTACCTAAAACGATGCCTCCGCGAAGCGCGTGTTTGAAACGGACGTTCAGCGCCGGAGCGCAGATGCCCTGTGGTGGGATATATACAGAAGCGCAGAAAGCAGCTATTCCGGGAGATAGGTATGAAGCAGAGGGACAGGGACAGGGACAGCTTTGAAGTCTGCCACCACGGGATTAGCGCCGTAAATGCTTTTAGGATCGAGGCTGTGGCAGAGTATCAGCGGGAGGAGAGCAGCTGCCGAGGGCTCCCTGCGGGGCGGCCGCGGGGCTCCGCTGCCGCCGCTGAGGGAGGCGGCGGGGGCCGACACGGGCGCCCCCAGAAGCGGGATCTACCCGAGCCGCAGGCCCGCGGCGGGAGGCCCCCCAGCGCGAGGAGGAGACGCGGGGGCTCGCTGAGGGGGCGCCCGCCACACGCAGGACGCTCGCTGAGGGGGCGCGCGCGAGGCGGCGGCGGTTGCGGCGG
>NW_020450767.1:81572-235402 GCF_003343035.1 Apteryx rowi
CCTTCTTGCTGTTTCCTTTCTGCTGCTCTGGGCTCCCCCCCGCCAGCCCCTGCTCGCTCGCTCCTCCTGGTGTGCTGCTCTGGGTGCATCACCTCCCTGCCCTCCTGCCGCCTGCCGGGGTGCTTGCTCTGCTGCTTTCCCCCCTCGCCGTCCCCTCCCCACGCGCAGCCCCGCGCTGCCTCCGCGCCCGCGCTGACCCCGCTTCGTGCCTCGGCAGCTGCTCGGCATCGCCGTGGGGCTGGCGGGCGGCTGCGGGATGCAAGCGCGGCTGCGGTACCGGGCCTCAGTCGGGTTTCGCGACGCTTAACGGAGCCAGCTGGGGTTTGTGCCATGTGGCCGCTTTGCATTGCTGTACCCAGCACTTTCCTGCTGGGATGGGAGATAGTGATCGCTGCAGTCTGGCGGTTTCCACGGTGCCTGTGGAAGCCTGGTGACATCATGATTATAGATTTTAAAAAAAGCACTCGGACAGTGTGATCTCGTACTGAAATACACTGCTAAATCCCTTATTTTAGAAATGGCAGTTCAAAAGCGCTTGAAACTCGATTCCCAAGTGAAATAGAAATTAAGAGGTCTCTTGAAACTTGAAATTGGATATTTTTAAACTTTTTTTTCTTATCCTGGGATAAAGGTTGAAAGTCACTTGTATAAATCACTATGTGATACTATTTTCAGTATTACATATAATGTAATGAGACGTTCTTTATGCAGCCTAAGCAAGGTTGGATTCATTGAGTTATAAACAGCATTGTGCTGACAGCTGAACAAGTGGTGTTGAATTATACTGCAATCCTGAGACAGGAAGGCAAGGAGAAGAATATGAAATACAGCCCGGATTTTTGCAGGCCTGTGATGTGTTGACTTTTTTGTTGGATTTCATGAAAAAATTATGATACTATGAAAAAATTTTGATATTATGAAAAATTAGGAAAGTGAGAAGGGAGGTGAAGAAGATATACAGTGAGAAGTGCAAGGGTGACAGTACTGCAATAGTTGGAGAATGGAGGGGAAAAAGCAAAGGATAATCTATAGTAAGACAACAAATAAGAGGAGAGTGAGGAGAGAAAATGACAAAGCAAGTCCTTTAGGTGGGCTCTTTCTCCTTTGGTTAAGGATGTCTGGGGAAGTTGCTGTCTGTATGAGAAGTGCAGGCCTGGAAGATTCTGACTTAGCTACTTTGCCATGCATTGCAGCTGGTACTGTTGGCTTTATGACAGTGAAGAGGGAATTCTTCCTCCCTGTTTTTCGTTTTCTAGTACTTTTGTTCTACACTTCTGGAACTGCTAAGAATGTTTCTTGGTGATAAAAAGAATTCCTTTCAAAGGAAATGGACATTGCAGAGCCTTGCTGAAATCATTTTCAGAGTCCTTCATTGTATGATCCAGATGCTGTAGAAAGTGCCTTGAAATTAATCCTGCATAAATGAGAATGGTGGATATGTTATTGGATGATCTCTCTTAAGTGTACAAAAATGGGATTAAATGATTAAGGAGCTCTTCAGGATTGTGTTTATATGATCGCTTTTCTGGAAGGGTTTGGGGAAAGAGGTGGGGAAAGAGGTGGGTAATCCCTCCCCTACCTCCTGCAAAAGAGCTTTGGCAACAGTGTATGATAAGAAAATAATCTTGTACTTTGAGGCAAGTTCATAAAATTATCTGTGACTCTTGGCTTCTCAAAATTAAATAAAAATCAATATGTAACCACTTAAAGATGATGTCAGAGATCTTCCATGTGGTTCAGGCAACAGTACTTATGCATATATTTTCCTTGTCCGAATTTAAGGATTACAGGGGAATTGTTATTAAGATAAACTGAAATACTTATTTTGGATCATGCTCTATTTAAGTACTGGGGAAGTTGCCCTGCCCTTTTAGTTGTTACAACCAGGCTTTGAAAGACTGATCTAACTTTCCTGTAGCAAAGTGCTCTTAAGAATAGGATAAGCGAAAAACTTATCCTATAGATACGAACGTTGTAGCTCTGCAGAGATTTGATAGCTTTTAGGGGTGATGTTGAACAGTTCAGAAATATTCTGGGTATATCTTTTGCTTTGGGAATGATAAATGGAGATTTTTTTTTTTCTTTTGTAAAAGTTGCCTGTAGGATTCCCCAGTTTGTTTGACTTTTTTTTTCCCCATTACCTTCTATGTAAGTAACTTCATTAGGTTATAAACAGCATAAATCTAAATTCTAAAACTGTAGCATGTTTTTTTCCCCTCTCTAAATGTTTTTGATTAACCTTGTTTTGTTCCCCGCATGATGTTTACCTTTCGTATCTTTGACTGCAGATTTTCAAGGCGATTACAGGAGAGCCACCACCTCAGAATTATAAAAGACTTGTGTCAGAAAACAGTCTCTCCTCAGTGAGGACGCTGATTTTTGACAGAGTCACTATAAATACTGTGCTTTGCAGAAAGATGCAGAAGCAGGCAGAATGTCTGGGGCTAGGAAAACAATCATTTGGCAGTACCACGTGATTAAAATATTACCATGTAAAGGTAGTTGAACCCTGTAATTGCCTGAAAGGTGAACTCTAGTGTGCTACTATAAGGATATTGGCAAATTACAGGAATTAATGGAAAAAATATGAGGGAGAGATTCATTGTAATATAAGAAAGGAATTAAGATAAATATGTATGGTTTGATTAAGTGTTCCTTTTGGAGGCGATACTAGACAAATAGTTGGTAATGGGGTGATATAAATAGGAATAGTAAGTTGCACAGAAAAAAATCAGCACTATATGCAGAAATATGAGGAAAAATCTTACAGAGATACTGTTGTATTTAATAATATCAGAGGGAAAATGGGAAAGATCTACTGTTTGGTGAATACCTTGGGGGGGAAAACCTCTCGTCATTCACTCCGTCTTTTTGTCATGACATAAATTGAAGGGGGGGGCTCACCTCCAGTTGCAAGATTTCAGTCGCCATGTGTAGTCTTTGGGGGTTCCTTCAGGGGGCTTTTCCACAGAGGTTTTGACAGAAACGCTGCTGTTTTGTTAGGCCCTCTCTAGGGAGACAAGTGTAACTTTTCTTTCTATGACTCATTATAGTACTGTTTTTAGGTATGTGTGTTGCATGCAAAAGGTCAGTATTTTAAGATGACCTACAGTATTTAAATGCAGACTTGCTACTACAGCTGCAAGGAAGAGAAATGGATTTTGTAACCTTTTGTTAAGGTATGTTTCAGAGCAACCTGGTTAGTACAAAATGCATCTCCTTTGGCTCAGATTATCAAAATTATGTAAATAAAGACGTTACAGTTGTTTGAGCCTTTTCAGTGACCTCTGGGGAAAGAAGAAGGCTACGAACTTGTTACCAATGTTGATTTACCCATAGGTGTTTATTACAGTATGCACAAAAAGGGAATGAAACTCAAGCTTATGAAAAAGAGCACTGTATATAATGAATATTTAGCTTTCATGGAAGAACTGAGCTGTGATACAAGGCGATTCCTGAAAACTGATTGAGGCTTTATCCTCAGTCAACTTCTCAAGGTTAATGATTAGCTAGGAAGAATGTTTTTTTGTATGGGACAAAACTGCTTGCAAGTTGTACTGTAAAGGTACATTCATAACTGGGAGCTTTTTTGTTTCCTTTTTGTAGTCTGCCTTTTGCTGTTGATTCATGTTGACCCTATTCCTTCTTGTTTAGTCTTTGAAGCTTTTTCTGGATAAGAGCAATTGTCAGTGCTACCAGTAGAACTAAAGTGCTGGTTCATAGGAAAGTTTCTCATTCCCATGATCAAGATACCATGGCTTAAAATATTTTTTTTGAAATACTTGATTCTAGAAGATTTGGAACAATCTAAAATACCATCCTCAGGAAACACTGATGCTGTCCTTAAGTAAAAAGCAGAGTACTTGTTTTCATTAGTTTTAGTACATAAATTGAAAGCAACTCATAATCAAATGCAAGTTGCACTGATCAAAACCTCTCCAAACTGGTTTGGATGTGAGAGCGGTTGGATAGACTGGAAGCTGATTGAGAGGCCCAAAACAAAGGTGTTTACTGGAGAGAAAATGCTTAAGGAAGTATCAGAGAATCTAGTCATATGTGCCATTTCATTTAACATATGTTGAGGTAGGGCACACACTGAAATTCATAAGTTATACTACAGAAGGAGTATTGCAAGGACATAAGTGTAATACAAAGGTACTGTAGATATGATGATGGCCTTTCTCATAGCAAAGTGCAGACTTGAAATCCTGGGCAAGATGTATTCCTGGTCAGTATCAGGCAAAGGTTAGCAAAATCTGACTTCTAGCAAATAGACACAAGTTCGCACTGGTATTTGGTAAAGAAGCGATTGGTACAGTTTTGGATTCTGTGCGCAAAAGTGTTATATTGCAGAATAGGGTCTTCCCCATGTAACTTTTAGTTCAGGATGCCTTATCAGAAATGCAGGCATATAGAGGAATTGAAGAGAGGGTGTCCTTCCTCCCCTCCCCTCCTCCTGAGTAAGCTACAGCAATTTTTCAGTATTTTGACAGTTGTGGTAAAAACTCTAAAAAGTTGTGGGATGCAATTAAAATATTTTACTGTTATGGCAGTACAGAAGGCAAAATGATGTTTATAATAACTTGATATTAATAAGAGTTAAACATGAAACTTAATAAAAATTACTTGATATCATAGCAGTGAAATCTGTCAAGCTTTAAATAAATAGTCTGAAACAGGCTAGTTTACCTGTTCCTCATCCTTCAGTGTCGTGCCTCTTGTGACAATTTCTCAACATACTCAAACTGATATATTACTGACAGTATAAGAGTAAACAGTAATAATTAGTCATGATTTTTATTAAAATGGAAACCTTGAAATCCACGTAGTTACATTGTAAAAATACCACATTCATTGGAACATACCATTTTACTATATATTGCTAGTTATGTTCCCATTTTCCCAGTAACTTTCTGTAAACCTCTTAATACGTATAGCATTCTGTATGAGTCACCTTGAGTAGTTTTGCTGTTTTGCTTATTTTATCGGTGTCAACTGAAATTAAAAAAACAAAGACCTTGTTTGCTGCTGTTCAGTTCATCTCAGTTTTAGATTGAGAGATGGGGGAAGGGGAAGGTTGTTAGCTACAAAAGCTTGACTTTTAAGAATGTCTGACTCAGTAGGGTTTGCTTCAAAGTAATTTCAGTAATGTATGAAAGTCATTAACCTATGATAACCTACTTGCATCATACTCTGCCTCTGATTCATGCCCATACTTAGTGAAAGGGTTTAGCTCACCTGTTTTGGAGACTGTTCAGTACTTTGAGTAGCTTGGACCCTGCTAGTTCAGTACTTTGCTCAGGTGAATTAATGGTCTTAAGGCAGGATAAATGAGTAAAATTTAGTAACTTTAAATAGAAAAGTGAAGCTGTTATCTGGTAATTCAGCTTTTAAAACTTAGATACCCTCAGAGTTTGAGACTGATCTGGAAGGATCTTTGAGGGCTGGGGAAGTTGTCATTACTCTAGACTGAAACTGCAGATGGGCTTGGCAGTTGTGGCAACTTATGCTTGCATTGTCTTTGCATTGCAGCTGCAGTGCACTGATGTATTAAATGCAGATTAAGTGGTTCTGTTGTCCTCTGAAAATGGCACCATCAGCAATGTAAAGTTTGAAAAACAGCTAATATGAGCGAGTAATTTGAAAGCAATACCTTAAATAATTGTAGCTCAAAAACTAAGAGGTAAAACTTGTTGTACGGTTTCAGCTGAGAACTAAATTATGTCAATCTGTTTTCAGGTGTCTTTGTATCCAGTGTTGTTCTGGTCTTGCAACAGCGAGCACTTTTCAAGTTTTATATGATCGCCTCGGCATTTCTGCTGGCTGCAACTTCAGTATTGGTGAATTACTATGCTTCTTTGCACATAAACTTCTACAGTGCCTACTACACAGCAGCTTTTGGAATTCAGTTCTTCCCTCATAAAGGACCTTCGCTATGGATGGCACTTTCCATCCTTCAGCTTACCTTTGGAATTGGATACGTTACCTTGTTAAACGTGCAGTCCATATACTCTCAACTAATCATACTGGATATATTGATTCCTGTAATTGGCTTGGTTGTTGAATTACCTTTAAATGTCCGACAGATGCTTGTTTTTATTTCAGGCCTAGTTCTGACACTAAATACCACAGCCATTTTAGTTATGAAAATTAAATGGTTCTACTACTCTGTGAGATATGTTTATCTGCTAGTAAGGCACATGTATCGCATTTATGGATTACAGCTATTGATGGAAGATACGTGGAAAAGAATTCGTTTTCCAGCTGTACTGCGTGTCTTCTGGCTAACAAGACTTACAGCACAAGCTGTGGTATTAACATATGTTGTAAAGATGGCAGAAACTAATACAGAAGAAAAATTCTTCCTCATATCATGGGATAATTGTTGGGAACTGATTTGCAGCCTGATAATAAGTGGGTGTGATTCTACTTTAACTGTGCTAGGCATGAGTGCTGTAATTTCCTCAATAGCGCATTATTTGGGACTTGGTATCTTGGCCTTCATTGGATCAACTGATGAAGATGACAAAAGGCTTGGTTTTGTAGCACCCGTTTTGTTTTTCATTTTGGCTCTACAGACTGGTTTAAGTGGACTGAAACCAGAAGAAAGATTAGTTCGCCTGAGTCGAAACATGTGCCTTTTGTTAACTGCAGTCCTGCATTTTATCCATGGAATGACAGACCCTGTGCTGATGTCTCTCAGTGCCTCCCACGTGTCATCATTTCGCAGACACTTCCCTGTGCTGTTTGTTTCAGCTTGCCTTTTCATCCTTCCAGTTCTGCTCAGCTATATCCTCTGGCACCACTATGCACTAAATACGTGGCTTTTTGCAGTTACAGCATTCTGTGTAGAGCTTTGCCTAAAAGTAATAGTTTCTATTACTGTTTATATATTGTTTATGATTGATGGCTACTATAATGTGCTGTGGGAAAAACTTGATGATTATGTCTACTATGTTCGTTCAACTGGCAATATTATTGAGTTTATATTTGGAGTAATCATGTTTGGAAATGGAGCTTATACCATGGTTTTTGAATCAGGAAGTAAGATTCGTGCTTGTATGATGTGTCTACATGCTTACTTCAACATTTACTTGCAAGCGAAGAATGGCTGGAAGACTTTTATAAATCGCAGGACAGCTGTTAAGAAAATAAATTCACTTCCAGAGATAAAAGGAAGCCGGTTACATGAAATAGATGATGTATGTGCAATCTGCTATCATGAGTTTACCACCTCTGCTCGTATTACTCCATGCAATCATTATTTTCATGCACTTTGTCTTCGGAAGTGGCTGTATATTCAGGACACTTGCCCAATGTGCCATCAGAAAGTATATATTGAGGACAAAGAAAATGCCAATATCTCTAACAACAACGGGTTTGTGGCACCAAATGAAAATCCTGTACAAGTTGCAGAAGAAGCTGCTGATGCTGAAAATGAACTAAATGAAGATAATGACAGTTCGGATAGTGAAGAGGAAGAGGATGACTGTGTGGCACAGCACTTGAATGAGACTCTTAATGTTGACTCTAATTCTCTTGGTGATTAAAATGTCCTTTATTAAACCATGCGGTATTTGTTTAAAATTGACTTCAACAGAATAAAATTATCACTTTGTAGTTATTACACTTAAGCACAACAGCAGTATCTCAATGTTGAGTCTGTGAATGGTGGTTGTTTACTGTGGTATGTGCTACTGTAAATATACCTCTAATATTTGCTGGTCTCTTTCATGACCACCTTAAACTTATGTACATTATTGTACATGGAATAAAATGTTTTCACATGTTTTTAAGATGGTTGGAAAAACACTCTTTAATTGATGTAGTGCTATGCTGTGCCAAAGACTGTATACCAGTAATCCCTGATCAGTGAGTTTTGGGTGCAAACAAAAAATAGTGGTGAAAATACTGTTCAGCAACTCAGCTTAGAAATGAAAGAAGCCTGAACCAAAGCAGCTTAACTTACAAATACAGTATTAGCAGAGCTTTATAGCTATGAACTAGGAGCTGTGTAAAAAATTAATTAATTAAAATAAAATAAAAAAATTTAGGTTGGCAGACTTAATGTTACAGCGTTTGCATACATGAAAAAAAATGAAACTGCTAAGCTTTCTGGTAAAGTTAAGTAGTAAAGCATGCAAGTGATTTGTTAAACACTTTACTTCTGAATTTCAGTACTAGCTTGGAGTATTCTACATGTGAATTTAGCCACCTGGCATATAGCTTGTAATGCACGCAGGTATTACAAGAGTTGCTGGCTTGGATTATCCTAGAGATTGATCCTGAATCTTGATGCAAAGGGAATAGGGCTGAGAAACTGCACAAATGCAGACCACCTTTTTCAAAATCATCTTTAATCTTGCACAAAAAAAAAGCACTACATATTGGTTCCATTGCTAAGAATGTGCAGATATGATCATTCTTAAGTTTTTGCAGTACATTTACTGAAGTTACGCTGAATAAATGTAAGAAAAACAACTTTATATATTTGGAAAGAAGACTTTAATAGTGTTGTTATATAAGGTATTGGCCAACTCAAGGGGGTCATCTTCTCTTACTGCTGCCATTATTTCCAGTATTTGACTAAAAAAGAAAGAATAATATTAGTAAACTCTGAAACTCAATACTGAATATACTTGTCTACTGCATGTGTATGTACACAAGTAACTAAGACTGATCTGGAATAAAAAACTATTCTGAGAGCAACAGGGAAGGTGCTCAGATATGCAAACAGCTTCACTTTTAAGTCACTAACTTCTGTTCCCTTTACCTGGAACACTGGTTGCTCACTGGTACAGATTCATCTTTGGTCTTTTGACTCTTGTTTGGAGGTAATTAAACAGCTTTCTGTTTCAAAGAAAGTGTCATTTTGTGGGTGTCTTTATCGATAGTCTTCATTTTCAGACTGAAATTTATTAGCCTCCTTTCAAGGCTAAAACTGCACTCTAAACAGACACTGGTCTATGGCAAAGCTTAAATTCCTGCCATAAATTTATCTATTTTGAGAGTACAGCTGCCAAAATGGTTCATTCCTGCTTTCCATTTGTCTATATTAATTTTGAAGAGTAAGTTCAGGTGATAGTGGTAGTACATGTTAAATGAGCACTTTTAAAAGGCCTATGGCCTTGGCACAAGCCAGGCAAGATAAGAGGAAAAAAATGGGGTGAATAGTAATTAAAAGAAACCCCAAGTCCTAACCTTTCTCTGTACTTATTTTCTCATGGTTTCCTAGCACCTAATCATACTGAAAAAATGCATACTCTGTACAATTCCTAAGAGGTTTTCTAACATCTTACCATTTAACTAGAAGTAGGAAAAAAAAAATCAAACTCATGGTAAAGCTGATGAACCTCAAGCTTGGTGGTGGTGGTTTGGGGATCTTGCACTTAACTTACGTAATAGCCAGACTTCTTTTTGAGGAAGGGAGGGTAACGCTCCTTTAAACTATAGTTGGAATGTAAACAACTGCTTCCTTAATGCAGAAGCAGCCCATTTCATGCCCACTCCTGGGCTTTGGAGCCAAACAGCTGCTAGTAGGGGAAGCTACTAACTGTTCATCGTTCCAAGAGAAGCTGAGGGGCAATCAGGCTGTTTAGCTACAGGGCTACCCAGAAATAAGTAAGTAAGTAAGTTTTAAATAACCAAGAATTTAAGCCTTGAAGTGTTTTGTTACATATCTGTCCCCCATTGGATACAGTAGGATTAACCCATGTTACTGTAATACTGTTTGTGTGAAATCACTGCAGGGGGGAAAAAAAAACTTGAAGGCTAAAGTTTTAATGAAAATAGCTTCCAAGGGTAGGTTTGTAGTTTTAAAGATTTTTTTATACACACACAGCAGCAATATCTATCATCTCCAGCAAAACTGAAAGTGGTCTTGTCTCTGAAAAAGACAAGTGGGAAACTCCTCCTGCCAACTTAGCTATGATAAACGGTTGTGGTCTGATGTTACTTGCCACTCACACTGGATCTTGTTGTTTGAGAAGTCACAAAATACCAATTCTCACTTACTTCATTTCTCCTAAGGTTTAAGAGGTTCTCAGGTTACTAACCTACAACTAATATGGGCTACAATTAATTTTAAAGGGACAGCACTTCCAAAATAAGGTTGACCTAAACAAGATTATTTTATAAAGGACACCAAAACCCAAAGTATAGCACTTGTGTACTGCGGTAGGGCAGACTCCCTGCCTTCCCTGCTGTGGGGTTTCTGAAACACTTTCACTGTAAATTACAACCAAGGCAGCAAAGATGGGGGGGTGGGGGGGATGTTAACACATACAGGCTTGCCTAAATAGCCTTATTCAGTAACAGTGGAGGTGCCTGACTCCCACAGGTCCTCAACTCATTTTCAGAATTTTTTTTCCAGTTAGCCTCTTCCTCTACCCCAAAAGCCCTGGCTGACCCCAGAAGGTCTAAAATACTAAAAGAACATTACAAATTATTATTATAGCATAAAACATCTGAACACTAGTACATGTCACCAGGTAAGCTTAAACTATGCTTTTAGCATGACTGGTGGTCTTTTCTGGAAAATGTTTCTTCAGGTCTCCTAACGAAGAAGCAGAAGTCCCTTCAGTTCTCAAATACATTCTTGTACAGATACCTTGCCAAATTCCTAGATACTTTAGTAGTACCATGGGAAATATTTCAAAAGGCAACAGGTGTTTTATACAACTTTCCATAGAAATATATGTAGACTTCATAGCAAAAGAGAGATCTTCTGATGAAGCAAATAATAGGCTTTGCATTTGGATAGGTATAGCTGTGAGTTTTATTTACTGGGTTGAAATTCATTCAAATACCATAGCACCACAAGAGAATTTCATGAATTTCTTTTTTGGGAGTTGATAACAAGATGACAGAGAAGGTTGGTATAATCAACCAACCAGACTTTACTACAAGTTGTAAGTCCATCTTTTACAACTGTAGTCATCTATCAGAGCTATTCAATGGATATAACTAAACTTTTTCATTAAAACAATGATACGCTTCCCTGCTTTTCACTGTGTCTGGGAGGGAGTGTGTGAAGGTATGGCAGAAAACAGGGCTTCTGTCCTTTCAGATTCTAACAGTGAGTGCACAAGCCCCCAGAGTTTTAACAGTTCTTGATGTTGACTACGGTTCTTCATATCTAAACTGTATCACAGGGTTTTGTGAACCTCAATACATTTTAAGCACAGTAGCAGAATGAAGAAGTGATCCTAAACAATTTCATGTCCCTGTAGTTTGTATCAGAAAGGCCCCAAGACTAGTCTGCTAGGGAACTGGGAGAAGTCATTTATAAATATGACTTCTTATAAAGGACTTCTTTATATGACTTGTTGTTTATATCTACTCAATATCGTAGTACTCTCCACTCTTGAGAGAATCACACAGCTCTTGCGCTGAATTCGTTTAAAAGCAACTGGAGCAACAACCGAGTGAAATTTATTCCAGTCAGGTTCCTTTACAGAATATGGCCCCTTATGCATTGTATTGAGTGAAAAGATAAAAACAGTACTGGTTTCACTTGCAGGGAGTTTTTTGTGTTGCTGTGAAGCACCTTTTTAAGTTCTTCCACAACCTGTAAAACAATACCTTGCTCAAGGTTAAATAAATTTAGAATTCATTTCCATTTACTACATTTCCAGTGAAATTTTTCCACTTTTTTCTGTAAAATGAGATTTGAACTATTTTAAATAATATTAATATAGTACACTTACATTATATGGCAGGGTTCATTTCTGTCCTTCAAGCAGTGCCCTATTTCCCATTTCTTTTTTGTAGGAAATGTAGTTTTTATGTATTTTGATCCCGCATGAGTATTTTTCACTCCACACCAAGGTGCATCTAGTTGCATTCAAGAAAGAATTAAAAGTATTAGAAGTCCTTACAATCACTTTCTAAAAATTACTTCTCTTCCTGTTTGAAATGGAATTTAAGAGAGTTGGACAATTTAACATCTTCACTGCCTTTGGATTTTTATACCAACACCATCAGCACTTAAAAACATCAGCAATAGTACATAACACTAACTTCTGTTATAAAAAAGATCACTAGATAGATTACATGCATTCCACAAAGGTCATGTATACTTTAACAGGTCTGTGCTTCAGATGTAAATGAATAGGAGGGGGGGAAAAAAAAAGACAACCCTAGCCAGTCAATTAAAAAAATAATAATAATAATAAAAAAAACCCCACAGCTCATTATCCCAGGAGGTATATTCCAGCCTTCTTTCATCTTATTCCATTTAAAGAATTGGTGTTTCCAAATGCCATTACTGCTACCATTGGCAAGGTCACAGCTCTTTATGTAATCCTGTGTTCCACACATCCACAGCAAGCTAGATGTTAAAAGATATTCAAGCAGGATTTTGGTTCCTAAGTACATGTAAAAATCTGGGCTTCTACATTTGTCCTTTTCCTCTTCACCCATAGTCTCAGGAACTGACAAGGCAGCTTAGTCCTTCCAGCAGAAGGCTGAAAATGGGTATTTCTGGAATCTGTAAACTGCTTTCTAACCTGGAGAAAAAGGTAGTCCTTTCTCTTCTCCCAATTTCTTAGCTCTTGATTCTGCCTTATCATTGCTATACAAGCATATCTCCTTATCTAACAGTGGTTTAGTCACAAAAAAGGTTGATCAAGATATAAAATCTTACCAGTCTCTATCATTAATCGTTCACTAGGAATGGATTTCAGGGTTTCCAAGTTAGCTTCTGTTTTCAGTGAACTAGAAAAATCACAGTTAGGAAGAAAATGTGTATAAAAGTAATTATTTTGCCTGTTGAAGTGTTTTGTAGCAAAGGCAGCTTCCTAAATAATTTTGTAAGTGAATAAAATCTGCTTCATCTTTTAAAAGCCCTGCCTGCAAATTCAGGATTTGCAGAAAACAGGAGGTTTGGGCAGTTATTCACAGTGAAACTGTCTCAACCTAGCAAGGGTGTAGAATTCCTACCTCCATTGCCCTACTCACCTGGCCTCAACAACCCACACAACTTAAAAAGTCAGGCTGGCTGGCTTTTGGCCAGATGAATACTGAGAATTCAGGCTATTTAACTAGTATATGAGGCTAATCAGATTGCATTTAAATTACTCCTGGGTTTGACAAGGCAGCTTAAAATTACAGAATTTAAATAGTCCTCAAAAGGACTGCTTCTGCATCCCACAACCTCATTTATTTACAAACAAGGACTGAAGGATAGTAGGAAGGACCCTAAGACAAGATTAACTCACAGAGCTGTGAGTTAAGAACTTTTTGTAGCTAACAGATTTACTGTAATGAGTGGAATTCTAAATCCGTCAACAGACGATCATTAAGAGTCTACTGAGCTTTGAAGACTTGACCTGATTTTTTTAAAAGAAAGTAATCAGAGTTCAGTAGAGCTGACATCTTAGAATAGTTTTAATTCTTGAAAAGAACTTACCAGCCATTTATTCCAATATAGAGATCTAAATCTATTATAGCAGCTGCTTCTTCCTTTGTGCCATCAAAAGAATGTACCTGGAATATATTTATATATGTCATCATTTAAACACCTGTCATCCAAAAGTATGTATTAATTTTTATTTGTGCTATAAATACCTCTGATGGTATGTATTACACATGAATATAAACATTATAAAGATGTGGCACGGCTCATCACGGCTGATTCTGAATGCGGGCAAAGCTCAGGCTGAAGCCCTTCAGTACTACAAGTAGAACACTGCAGTAAGAATCTGTGACCAGGTTTCCTTAGTGATAAATGTATGTAGAAAAGGACTACACAAAGCTGCTGCTTCTGGCTCCGGAACTTGCTGAGCAATGGACAGCTGGAAGACTCTACAGAGGAAGTAGTGCCGTGCTCAATTTTTACCTTCTTCCCTCACTACTCCCTGCAGGCTGCTGTCAGAGACAGAGTAAGAGCGGTATTACATTCTACACAGACTTGGTGCGCTGGAGCTGGAGAGAGGGATGGTACCTGCCGTTCTGTCGGCCCGGGGCTAACGGGGCAAGGGACAGGTCACAAGGTGTGACTTAATGCATTTGGGAGCTGCAGCTTCTCAGACCCGAGCGGAGCAGAGAGAACTGCCTGCTCTTCCCTGCTGTGAGGGGAACGCGCCGGTGCAGAGAGCGCCTGCTCTTAGTTTCTCTGCTCGCAACCAGTTTTGCGGAAGAGAGGAAGGAAGGAAGGAAGGAGAGATTGTACAGTATTACATAAGAACAAAAGTAACATGCAAAGTACTGAGCTAGGGGAAGGTTTCTGCGGTAAGGGCGAAAGCTGGGGACTGAGATGGTATTGTAGGAGATGTGGTCCAATGTCAGCAAGAAAGAACAATCCAAACATTTATTAGTTTGGGGAAACTCTGCCATAATGGAAACCAGAAAGAGCGTTGCCTGGATTTTTTAATCATTTCATTGAAAGTTTTTCCTACTATGCTTTTGAATTAAAATACACGATCTGAATTGCTAAAGACAAAGTAATCGAAAGTTACATCTGGATATAATTTAAGAATGGTGTCTGATGGCTGAACCAAATGTTCGAGGTTATGGCTTATACTGGTAATATGCATCTGAATTACCTTCGGTCTGAATGTGCTACATCTACAGACACTGTAGAACTGGGAGAGGCCAATGTAATTTATAAGGTGCTTAAACCGTACTTCTGACAGGCCAAGAAAAACTGCTCATGTCAGCTGCCGAGTTTTTTCTCAGTCTATCCTCTTACCTTGCAAAAAATTGTTGAATAAGCAACAAAAATAAAAACACTAGAAGGGATTGGAAAGTGGTTACTAATTTGTAATAACTTAAATCACGTAAAAGGAAACCTACTCAGATTCCGTGGAAAACAAGAAGTCACATACTAAGGGATAATATTCACACACATGCCCACCTCCACCCACAATATCTACACATATGTTTATCTAAAAATGAGCGCTAAACTGAAGTTTATACTTACCACCCCTCCCACAAATCTATCTCTATTTCTTCTCATTATATCTGAGAAATGAAATGAATAAAAATGTAAGAAAACAGCTTTATAACAGAAAAAGGCAAAAGATTAAGATTTTCAGATTTTTTTTCATATTCAGTATTTGTTACTGCTTGAAGCTTTCAAACAAAACCCACCTAAAAATTCAGCATGTGAGTTCCTACAATGGAGAAACATTGGCAGTTCTGTTTGTTCTGACAGGTCAAATTGTTTTTCAAAATATCTGTAAAATAAAGAACACTTAACCAGAAACTCAGTTTAAGAACAAATAAAGACAGCAGAAAAATGTTTCCATTGCTTGTATGTTTTTGTCCTCAAGAATTAAAGACATAATGGATTTGCCATGCAGACGTTCTTATTTGTACAAGGATTTAAGAATTCAGTTTTAAAATGAACCCTTTCCCATGGTATATTCATATATTAGCAATCTGTTTTGGAAGACAGATAAGCAGTGGCCAAGCACAATACTGGAGGAATCTATGCTACGCAAGTGCTCTACTAGAAGCTGTCCCTTCCCAGCTTTTTTTTGATTGCTGTTTTTTGGGGAGAGGTGGGCATTTAAATGAAAGAAGAACTGACTTCTCCACTAAGTTTTGAAATTTTAAGAATGGAAGGGAGTATATATCACACAGAACACCATCTCAAGAAGCCCGTGCAAAAGCAGGGAAAGTGAGGGAGCAATATGCAGACTTCTGTAGCCTCAAATGGCCAAAACTGGTTATCAGAGCTCGCTGCCCTGTAAAGTAACACATTAGATTTACTGTTTGCTCTTCAGTGAAGGTCAAAGTAATGCCTGTCTTGGGGCAGAACAAGTACCAACATTAGACGTTTTATTTCTGCCTTTTGTCTTCATTCTTTCAAAATCTTCAACTGTTTCCCTCCTCCCCGTTGTGTGTCTGCATCCTTTCATCATCACTCATTTTTATCCCTCTCCTACCTTCTACTCCTAGTATTCCCTTTGAGGAATCAGTAACAGCGAGGCAGCAGTCCTATGAAGAGACACAGAAAGGTGGGCAGAGGGAAGGTAGGTAGCCAGTTTCCCCAATGCACTTTCTAAAGGAAACTAATTAGCACTGAAATAACCCTGTCGCCTGTCATTTGTGGCTCGTTCAGACCCCAGAGGATTATAATTTACCATTTCTGGCTATCTGTCTGCCACGCTACACCAAGGCATGCAAATTGCAAATGCTGAGGAAACATGGTAGAGGGACATATGCATGGTAGAGGGCCAACACTGCCTAGCTCGCTCAGCCTGCATCCATAATGTGCAAGATGACATTATTTGGACAGGGCAGGAAGGCAGCGTTGCTTGTCCAGCAGGCTGGGACCATCTGCACATATTGGATTTCTTTATGTGTTGCTGCTAAAAGCAGTCCAGGGCACTGGGACGTTCCCATCATCAGGTATCAGAAACACTTCAAAAGGAAGCTCCAATGTCCCCATACTGCTGCATATGATTCATATAGGAATTGGTAGAAAATGGGAGCAAACCATTGGTTTGATTTACGTTTTCGTACCATAAAAACAAGAAGTAAAGACAATATAAAACAAAGACAATGCAAGTGGGTTATTTAAATTTGTTCAATTTTCACTATTTTCTGTTTATTACATGTTGCTGCTTCTCTGGTATAGTTAACTTCTTTATCAGTGCAGATCTTTCACATATAGCATGTGAAAGAGTAACGTTAAAAAAGACATGAAAATTCACAGCATGCATTACAGTTGCTTAGTATTTTCTAGATACAATAGAATTTTAACTGGAACTCATGATTGCTCTTGTGGTTAACTGACTAAAATAGCTTGATTCAGAAAGAAAACTAATTTTTTTAAAGGCTCATTTCATATGGAAATGAGGTTTGAGAGACTGGTCTGCAAATAAGCTCCCTCAGCAAATCCAGAACCTACTGGTCAACTTCAATCTAATTTTGAGAGAAGGGCAGTGGTCTTGAAGATACCAAGTTGTGTGCCCTGTGGAGGAGAAGACAACTCAAGCTGCTTCTGCTCTTAGCAGCAATGAAGCCCAACACATGCTGCTACTTACTCTGTCAAGGGGACAGGGGATGTGGATGTGGAAGTTCTCAGAGGAAAAAAGGAAAGGGATCACAGACCCGGGAGAAGTGTGAAGAAACCAGACGTGGTGGTCAGGATGGTAACAACATAAATCAGTACGAAACCAAGCCTCACTAGCTCCACTGCTTAAGGAACAACTTTTTTCTCTTGGGCAAGTAAAGTGTCATTTAATGTGCCTGTTCTGTGTTGCTTCTCGATTTGGAAGTTCGAAAATATTTTTGCAACATGCTTGTTTGCAGGTTTAGTTTTGACCATAAAAGTAAGTTTAAATGTGGTATTTTTAGTTTTGGAATCCAGCCACTAAAGGAGTTGAAGCAAACTGGTCTTGCTGAGGTGGAGGCTCTCTAGACAAGAAATTCTGGATCCATATATGAATAACAATGCACGTGATTTGGGGTGCTTCCCCCCGCCAACTCCGTTTGGTTAAAAAAAACCCTCTTGTTTCCCATGTTGCTGAGCCCCACAAACCCAGCACAGTCACTACAGCAGAAGTGAAATCTCTATATACTCCTCGATTTATAATGTGACCTTCATTATATATAATAGGAAGGCAGTATCTTCATCTAACTACCATTTGAATCACCATGTGAAAAGCTATGTGAAAGGAGGACACGAACAGTTTCTAGGGCTGATTCAACACAGGAATTTCATCCTTATTGGCTTTTTAATCCAAGATATTGAGTGGAAGGATCATTTTCATTTTTATGTGTGGAAAATTATCCAGAAGAAAACAAATCATAACTAACTAGAAAATAATGATTAAACATGAAACAAAACAGAGAAGTAATGCTCAGATACCATCTACTGGGAAACAGTCATACCTCTCTTCTATGGAGTAACTTGGCAGCTGCTTGCTAGCAATCCTAGAGACTGGTAAAACACCTGAACTCCAGCTGAGCTGACAGCTGGTGAACTGGCCCCTCAGACACTCCACCCTTCGCTTTTCTTTCTTAGTTCACTTACCAAGCATACCTCGAATATTAACTTGAAGAACCTGCCATCTAGTCTGAAAAAGGTCACAAGAGTCAGACTGTACCTAACTCTGCAGCATTTCATTAGCAGAAATGGAAACCACAAAACAATCCAAAACCCCGATCATGTTTCACAAACATGTGAAGGATGAATACTAGGGAAAGCTGAACATTTAGAAAATAGGAACTTTACAAACATAATACTTACGCACATTTTTCCTTGGGACTTTCCCTTTTTCTTTGTTCCCTCATACTTCTTGCTTTCTGTCTTTCTCATCAATCACCTCCTTTTAATTGCAATTTCCAACAAGGGTTTTCAATACAGCTCTTAGAAACTAGATTTATATACTTCACACAATTCACTGAAATAGCATCAGCTAGAAACTTTCTGTCATTATCAATCTTAATTAGAAAGGAATCACCTATCACTTTTAAAAAGTGATTTCTGTTCCACTTTGTCACTTCTTTCCTCGTACCCCCAAATTTAAGTGCACCCGATTACTTTTCCACTTGTCCATCAGCTGCAGTCCATCAGAAAAGAAAAATCAGATTTTTTCCTTAAATTTTCTCATCAATAACAGGAAGGCAATAAGAATCTTAAAATACAATACTCCACCAGTGTTTTAGTTTGCCACAAAAGATAAACAGGTTATCCTCCAAACTGTGCTTTGCTGAACTTGGTGTACACTGAATTCTACCCCAAAAAAAGGTTCTGCCCGCTTGGCTAAGTATTTTACTATATGACTGTAGTATTACAAACAAGAGATTAACTCTACCAGCTGCTAATATGTGGCAATTAGAAAAAACACAACTAACCACTGCCCCCCTGTGACTAATTCTACTCAGAGCAGCAAAATGCAAGCATGACTCATTAATCCCTCAACTCGTTTGAATTTATCACCTACCTCTTCCAGTCAGCTCCCTGTGTAGACAGAGCTTATCACTACAAGAATATGAGCTGATTTTCGGGACTATGCTAGTTTCTTTCTATTCAGTACCTATGCTGTAGATATTACTTCAAAGTACATCACTCGCCAGCTCCCCAAATTACCTATTTCATCAGCTTTCCTTGATTACCTTGCTCCTAGCTAAGACCTCCCTTATTAAAAAAAGGCTTACTCTTGTTCACTGCTGATTTATCCGATTTGCCAGTTCTGTTCCCTTCCCCAGGCCTTCCATTACAACAACTGCACTCCTCCTTTGCACACTGCAGTACTGTCATTCTCCCTGTGAGAGTCTCCAACAGTTCTTGAGTACAAGCAAGAATGAACATTTGTCACGCCCAGAAACTCAAAAATTCTGATTGATTTCACAGAAAAGGACTTGCTAAGCCAATGCCAGGCAGGTAGTTTGGCAAAATTTAGTGTACAACTCTGCCTGAATGTGGGCCTCTTTCTTTAAGGTCACATTTCTGTCAAAAAAATTTTTTTTTTCTTTTTTTAACTTCAGGTCTATATCTCACAAAATGTTACCTGGTAGAATACAAGATGGAAAATATTTCTGTAAACTACTACAAAGTCGATTTATAGTTATCAGAAGTTTCTTACTTGAGTTGGATGTCCTTTGGGCAAAATTCTAATCTATCAAAATCTACAAACGGAGAGAAGAAAACACAGTTAGTTAGTAGTGATGGTTTTTTTTTCCCACCATATAAAGGAAAACAGTAATATTGAAGTACTAGGTTAATGCTTACCTAGGCCACATTCCCCAACTGCTATTATCTTTGTCTTATTTTTTTCAATCAGATTTTGTAATTCGGATAAATACTGATCAGGGTTACTCTGCTCAAATTCTCCACAGCGGGTAGGATGGCAGCCAACTGTACTGTAAAACATGTCTAAAGCAAGAAAAAAATAGCAAATTTATATAAATTATAGCTATTATCCAGATTTTTTTTTAGCTCATAACTTAAAAAAAACCTCCTTCTGAATGTCTTTTTTATCTTTCTGATGGTTTTATTACACTGATATTTTTTAATGTAACAATGGCAGACAGTATCTCTACATGGGTCTTTTTAGAACACATCATTTAATACACTTCAAAACTGCAATTCATAGTTGAATTATTCTGTTGGAGAAGCCCTCAAAGAGAAATATGACTTGTTCAAAATGGATCAGGTTATCCCCAGCTGTAAAATTTGTAGATAGCATGTCAGTTCCCTTGCATGTCTCCGCATTAGCACAGAACTCATAGAAACAACATGTGGCCCGATTTATCTAAAAATCTAATCTAGACTATCTAAATGCCAAACTAAGAGTACTGATAAGTGCTTTTATGGAAGATGTAAACACATGAAAAAGTCTTGAATACCTAAGGGCCTGAGCAATGTCACCTAATATTAAAGCCAGTCCTGTTTTGGTTGGGGGGGATGGGAGGTTGGGCCAGATTACCTCCTCAGGTTCATTCCAACCTAAACTATTCTAAGATTATATTTTGTAAGCAGCACTTTAACATATGTTCAAATATACATAAGTAATTAGCTGAATGATATTTGTGAAAGGAAAAAGGGTGGGATACTTTCCATTAAGCAGAAAGAAAGGGAAAGCTAGGAGAACCACAAAAGAGAAAGACACCTCTATTCTTCATGCTGGTCGTGATAGCTTGGTAAGTAAAAAACAAACAAAAACCCACCAAGCAACATGTGCTCCACAGTATACAAGCATTTCAGCTTATTTTTGGAAGAGGGCCTTGTCCTTTCAGAAAGGCACGCAGTTTGATTTTCCTAAGGATCTGTATTACTTAGAAATACAGATATAAACTGCAGGAAAGACTGATTCCCTCCAACACCTAGCGATCTAAGTAACAACATGAAGAAACTCATGAACAATACATTCATCCCGTTCCGAAACACAATTTCTGTTTTTTAATCTGAGATTCTGTCAAGACCTCTAGGGACATGTTCCTTTAAACTGTTAATTCCAAGAGAGAAGACTGTATTTTTGACTGACAAAAAAAGTTTAAAGTGAGGATACCATTAGTCTGTGCCAGCTGCAATGCATCTTTGCTATCTTGTAGACTTCCGCCGGTAATCAAAAACTTGAAAGAAGAAAAGTACTGTCAGCCAATGCACTCAGCTTTGAACAAACAGCCGCAAAACGTTTAAGAAAACACTCAGATGCAAATAAGAATGTAAACAAAGATCAGAAGATAATAATTGCTAATGTATATATGAGAAAATTTCATAAATCAATAACAAATCTCAGTATTCCTTATGAGCTAGTACTGATGTACTAGGGACTAGACTGGAATTTCTTCTTCATCAAGTATCTTCCACACCAACTATTTTAGATCATTTAATAAGTAAAATGCTTCTATTTGCAGCAATATTAACTTCATTACACAGCGATTCAAGAAATTTTACTTTTTTTTTTTTTGCTCAAAGAATGGTATTCAGAAAAGTATTCTCCCTGTCTTACAGTTGGGGAAACAAATAAAAAAAAATAAATCACAAAACAACCAAAACATATTAAATAAGTAGAAAAACCAACAAAAGAGTCTGTATCAGGGCCAGGTTTACAAATTCAAGAATTTCTGTTTCCAATCTTATATTTTGACCTAAAAATCAAAGTTTAGCATACCAGATTGCTGCCAACAGTTTTGGTTTTTTTAAACCATCTGCAGAATCTACACCCTAGATCATAATCCAGGAATCTCATTCTACGACTACACTGCTTTTGGACAACAGTTATCGCTTCATATGCTCCGTACCAGACTGGTCAACGCTAACTCAGACGTTTCTGCAGTACGCTCCACTACAGGGTGGACGTGCCCCACTGCTACCACCCCGGAAACAAATAAAGCTGAAACTGACTCATTCCACATAAAGCACAGGACAAAACTTCACCAAATTTATCATAAATCAGCAGCCATATGGGCACATATACATATTTTCAAGTGAACAGATCAAACTTCAAGGCGAGCAGAAACAATCCGGGATAGAAAAGACTTCTGGCAGGGCACAGGACAGCAACATGACCTAGTAAGACTGAAAACATAGCTGTGCACAGCGACTTTCTGCATTCTTTTTCTGAATCTGCTGAACATCTTGAAAAAGTTACGCAGCCAGTCTCTTCTTGATGATAAAACAGGAAAATTACCACTTACTCTCAGAGGGTGGTATAAAGATTAAACAAGGCTTGTACAGCACATACATAAGCAGTAAAAGTGACTATGATTCTGTATTTGCTGTATTCTTTTTTCCTCTCCCAATTTCCTTCTAACTCTTTCAAATGGGAGTTTTTCAGCAAACTTAGATGCTTGTTCTTCTGCAAGAGGAGGGTTTATTTCTTCAGGGGAAAAAAAAAAAAAGAACCCACCAGCCTTATTAGCATAGTAAAACAGCTTTGTAAGAGTGTTCAATGTATTTTGTTTTAATTCCTACTTTTGTCCTGAGAATTTATTCAGTTTAGAGAGGTACATATAGGTGGGTTGGACTACTATAACTAAGGGAGTGCGGTCCATTACCGAAAAGACTATATTTTCAGGCCAAGAATTCCAAACCTGCTCATAATGATGCAATTTTAATACATATAAGTTAATATTTACTAGCAGACATTCAGATATGTCATCTGTAAACATTCATGGGCATTCCTAGATTTTCTGCTGTCACCAATTTACTTTACATATAGAAACATCTGAAGGATCACAGTCCTGACAAGAGTTTTTGAGTTGGGTCTACAGTGGTAACTATTGAGTAAGAGTCGCACAAGCTACAAGAAGCCAGTACTGGCTGCCTATAATATAACTAAAATGGAAAAATACATATTGATTGCAGTAGGCCAGAGAACACCTGTTAAAACTGTGCAAGACAAATTCTATGCACCTATCGCCTACGATATCATTGAACTTAATTCATGAGTATCTAATGATCTGTGCAAATGAAAGATAAAGCTCTGCACAGAACATATTTGCTTTACGGTATTGCAGAAAGTTATTGCATTCTCCATAGCAAGTTCCAGAAATATTGTTTTTGTAGTGCTCCACTATCAAATCAAATGTATTGGAAAGCAGTTAAAATATTAAAGAAATTTTCTAATGATAAGAAATTACCTTTTTAACACCGACTTTGACTGCTCTCTCTACCACATCTAGAAAGTCATCTGCAAAAGTTCGCAGAAACATCATAAGTTAAACATGAGGTTTTACAGTATAATTTAACTACTTTTGAACTATAAATCACTTTCCTGCAGTCAAAATGCCCATAGATCATGAAAAATCTTTAACCACATTTGATTAATCCTTAGAAGGGAACAAATGAACGCAATAATTGAAGATCTGATTCAAATCTAAAGAAATCAATGGGAATTTTTCATATATTTCAACAGCCTGCTTGCTTTTACCTCTGTATCTAAAGACCATGAGAGCCAAAAAGCATCAGTTATAATGAATAACTATGGTTCAGCAATGCAATACTGTGACAGCTTTTATTTTTCACAAGGCTCAGACCATTTTCTTTCACGCTATTGGGTGTCTCCTACTATATATACAGTATCAGTAGTTTTCCATTTTTCTCTAGAAGCACAGTTACCTGCACAATAGCTCAACAGCAGTTGAATATAAAGGAATGTATGTCACTGAACACCTAACTTATTTTGTTGCAGTTTCTGCTTCAAGCACTTGTAAATAATAAACCTCCAGTCTGTGAGAAAAAAAGAAATCCTAACCTCACCTTCTGACAAACTTTTTAACAAGAGACACTATCTTCCAGCAGATAAAAAGAAACATTCACCTTGATGTTTCTGTGTTCCTCTGTAGATCCCTCTGAACATAGGATCTGTCAGGTTAATACCAATATCTATGAAATGAAAACACCAAGAAATAGGGAATTAGGTGTTACAGTCATTCTACGTTTCATTCTGAGAACTCGCACAGTAGGGAAGACGGTGAAAAGCAAATGTCTTAACTCCTGAGAACCACATTGACAGGCAGTATAAAGCTTAAGCGTGAGTCTTCTTACAGAATTTGGGAGCTCGCTCCTCCTTACTAGGAGCGAGGAAACAGTCACGTTTTGGCCCTTCGGGCATCAACGCCAGAGTTACTCACGAGCATGGGTAAGGCATGCCCTCATGCTCGCCAAAGCAAACGCGCGTGTGCTACTTAGTGCAAATAACTGCGCGTTTCGCGTGAAAATAAAGGCTTTAACTCCGCCAGCGGCCCGGCAGGCCGCCCCGGGATCAGTCAAGGCTCCTCGCAGCCGGCAACGCGCCGCGGAGCGCGGCGAGGCGGAGGCCGAGGCCCCGCGCAACCCCGCCGCAGCGGCGAGCCCCGCGCGGCTGYGCGGCCAGAGCAGCCGCGACTAACGCGCCGCCGCGCAGCGGGGGGGGCGGGGGCCTGGCGGAAACCCTCAGCTGCGGCAGAGCCTCCGGCGACCTCCGCCGGGCCCCGCTCCGCCGCAGCTCGGAAGGCGGCAGCGGGACACACGGGCCACCAGGCACGGCGGCGACAGGGACGCAGCCCCCCCCTCCGCCCACGTCCCCCCCTCACCGATGAGCTTGGCGCGGCTCATAGCGGCGGCGGCGGCGGCGGCGGCGGGCGGGCGGCGTCCTCCAGCTTCCCGTCAGCCCCCGCGCGGCGCGGCGCGGCACCGCCCCGCGCCGCCTGAAGGTGAGGCGTAGGGCGGCGCGAAATGGCGGCCTACTTGACGCACCAGCAGAAGGTGCTGCGGCTGTACAAGAAATCCCTGCGGCACCTGGAGTCCTGGTGCATCCACCGGTGAGGCAGGCAGGGAGGGGATCGTGGGGAGAGGGAAGAGGCCTAAGGTCTCTCCTGGCTTGCTCTGTTCTGCTGTGCTGCCCCCCGGCTTGGCGGGGCCGCCGTCCTCTTCCTTCCCCCCTCGCCATGGCAGAGGTGGGGAGGAGAAGCCTCCTCAGCCGCCTGCCTGTGCCCGCCGTGGAAACGGGCGCTGTGAGAACAGGAGTCCCTCAGAGGCCCGCGGCCAGGCCCTGTCTTTGCGCAGGGGTAACTGGTGATGTTGCTGTGCTTTATTTCTGTGTCTGGTTGCCCTTTTCTTCTTCTTTTGCTCCCCATTACATGTACTGCGTTTGTCACTATGCGTAATCTCTCTATGTAGAGACAAGTACCGCTACTTTGCCGTCCTCCTGAGAGACCGATTTGACCAGCACAAGAATGAGAAGGACATGGTGAAGGCCACAGAGCTGCTGAAGGCAGGTGAGGAAGAGTTTTGGGCAAACCAGCATCCTCAGCCTTACATCTTCCCTGACTCTCCTGGGGGCACTTCTTATGAGAGATACGAATGTTACAAGGTAAGGTGGCCTGTAAGATTGTGTATTAGTGTGCTTGGGAATAACATGCTTACCTTCCTCCTCTTTCAGTGAATGAAAAAGTGTTTTAAACAGCCTTTCATTGGCCTGTTGTTTGACTCAGCAGTATCAATAGTTTACTGCTGTTAAAAGTCTTATTGCTTTGATGGGAGAAGCTGTCTGGCTTGTCTGATCCTCCAACCTGAAACTTGCTGGTCTGTCAGAAGACAGCTAGCTTCTTTTTGCTGGAATAACCTGCCCTTTTAGCAAGTTGGAGCTGCTCAGTGATGGGTTGGACAGATCCAGTGAAATGCGGCAGAGCTGTGAGAGGAGTAAGGGCGGAGGAAGCAGCACTACCCTTTATGGTGGCATCTGCTCACAGCCTTGGTTTCACTCTGGTCCTGTCCAAACTTTGATGTTAGCTTGGTCTGTTGGGGGACTTCTCTTCACTCAGTCCCATTGTTCCTCCAGCAGTTTGAGCAAGGGTACGAATGATTGTTTCCCTTGTTGTATGGTAAGTTGTAGTGCTAGATAAGTATTTGAGAGCCATGGCGTGTTAGCCTTAAAATAGTAATATTCTTATAATTTAAGGTACTTCTAGAGATTTTTTTTTTCTCTAGATTGTTCTGTTTACAAGTAAAGAAACCTTGGTTTCATATAAAAACATGGTGTTTTGGCTTTCTTGGCATTGACTGTTCTAGTGTATTTTTTAAAAGTTGATATAGAGAGAGTATGCACCAATTTTTCTCCTTCATTTTGAAGAAAATGCTGACACTTAAGACTAAATCTGGTCAGGTCTCTATGCATAAAAAGCCATATGAAAGAAAAAAACTGACATAGGTTTATCAGAGGTGGAAAAAAGATTTAGGAGTGAATATGGAAGAAAGGAACGACTAAGATTAATGCCAAAGTATTTGCCATTTAACAATAGTAGAGGTAACRATGATAAAGTATAAGAATCCAGCAGGAAAAATGTTGGTTAAGTAATAAGTGGTCAAGATTGGTCTTGATATAGAAATATARACTCTTATGGTTTTTTTTCTTCTTTTCCCTGTTTTTTATGCTAGAACTATACTTTAACAAAATTACTATCATCACAAGGATTTGGTTTGTTGCTATATCAGTGATTGATTGTCTATTGTGGATGTGGCTACTTTAAATGTAGCTCTTAGATCTTCCTCTATTTGATGGGTTTAGTTGGTGTTTGCTGCATATGGAGGGGTGTGTATAAAACAAACAAAAAATATATCTATTATCTTTTTAATAGCAGCTTTGCTATTATTGTTGAGCCTAATTAGTGGTGAGAAGCATAGCAGGAAACTGGAACTGTAAATGTCACTGGATGAGTGATAGTATTGGAGCCACTTCTTAACCTTCCTAAGATGGATTTTTTTGGTTGATGTTCCTATCTTTAAACTGTCAATATTCAGTGATGTTGTTGCAGAATTCTAAATTCTGCTTTTATTTTTGATCRGGCATCTTAGAGGTCATATCATAATCAATATCTTATAGGCCACTAATTTTTGAATAGCTGTAGGCGGCAGAAGTGAGCTGTTGGGTTCTCTGTCTTTCAAAGAAACTGAATTAGTAGTTGTAGGAAAGGATCTGTCTAATCCACTGCCTTCAAGAGTAGGAGGGGAAGAAATGAGATCTCTTCCATTAGATAAAATTACTTGGAGAGCTTTAAAGTAAACTGAGATGACCTGGGATCAGTCTTTGGGCTGCTGTGATTTAAGCAAGTCACTATGACTTTTGATAACCTGTGAAACCAAGATTAAAAACATTGACCTCTGACATAATGTCTTGTGATCAACAATTCAGATAACTCTTAAATTGTGTTTTTATGTAGTACTTTATTTCATGGCCTATTTACCCATTTTAACACTGATTTCAATGATCAAATTTAATTCTTTGTTGCGTACATATATATATATATTTTTTAACATGTGTGTTAAAAAACACGTGTGTTTTCTTTTTTTGTTGGCAGCTTCCTGAATGGTGTTTGGATTTCTGGCATCCTTCTGAGAAGGCAATGTATCCTGATTACTTTGCCAAACGAGAGCAGTGGAAGAAGCTGCAGCTGGAAAGCTGGGATAAAGAGGTCAGTGCTTGTTCAGTGCAAAGTGAGCTCCTACAGCATGCAAGTATTTTGTGTTACATGTAGCTGTGTTTTTGGAAAATATTTTAGGTGAGAACAGTGAATGCCTACTGCAATCTTATTTAGACTGTGCTTTATTAGAACTTTTAACAGCATGAAGCACTGACTTAAAATGCATATGCAGATGTCAAAGAGTTATAGCTTCTTAGAGGCTGTGAAGGGAATTTTAAGGTAAAGCTGAACCTGCAACTTTATTTCAGTTAGTGCAAGGCTGTCGTAGCAGTTTTGCTAAAGGTAATTCCAAAGGGGAATGAACAGAGATTAATGACCAGAGCATTCCTCTTCTGGTGTTGTGAAGCTCTGAACACTTTGCAGTTGCACCTTTGAAAGTCAGTTGTCACAGTGTTCCACATTTGGGAATCCAGAATAATTTCTGGCCAACTTAGGTTTAGCTTCAGTTAGAAAAAGTTGCTGATGTTCTTAGGTTTTTTTTTTTATAATTTATTATTTATTTACTTATTTTAAGCTCAGTTGTAGAGAAGCGGCTGGATTRTATGTAATGTGTCATTTTTACCAGAATTAGCATAGGGACAGCCAGCACCTATGCTGCCTCAAGAAGCATCTGTTGAAAACATCTAAAGGGCTGTTGGTGACATGCAGAAATGGAAAATCTAAGAAAGTGCTTTTCTAGAATGCTGCTTGAGGTCTGAGGCCTCCTGACTTGTATGGAAGTTGTTCAGGACGTGTAATTATCTGCAAGCTTTCAAAGCAGGAAGGGAATACGGTCTGTTTTTAAATTGCGATGGCAGACATGAATTAGGAAGAAATAATGACCTTTTAAGTAAAACTTTTCTTGTAAGTCACTAGAACTGCTTTTTAATGGCACAGTGTGAGCCTGCAATGATTACTGAGTTTGTAAGTGAATACTGAGAAACATGAAATGTGTCTGTCAGCTTGACAGAAGACATTACTGCGTAGTCCCTCTCTCCCAAAACTGGGGCCAGTTTCACTTGCTGTCTGAGCGCTTAAATCCACAATGTGGAAATGGTGGTAGTACGTACTAAAGCAATTGTATATCTTGTCTTCTAGATTAAGCAGTTAGAAGAAGAAACTCCACCTGATGGTCCAAAAACCGAAGCCTTGCCTCCAGCTCGTAAGGAAGGGCATCTGCCACCACTGTGGTGGCAATATGTAACAAGACCCCGTGAAATCCCCATGTAAAAGCATAAATTTCCTGTGTGAATTAAAGCGGTCTATCTTCTGTAAGCAGTAGACATGTCAGTAAACATACTACTGTAACTAACACAAAATAAAGCTGAGTAAAATAAAATGGAAGGCATTTTTTGGTATATTGGTCTCCTATTATAGCATACACACAATTATTTTCAGTTTGTGAAGTGTATAATAGATGACTTAATATTTACACTGTATACCTGTAATGTTAAAGCAATGACCTGCATGTGAAAAAGTCTTAATGCCAGAGCAAGTTTGCTGAAGGTGAACACAGCTTGCAAAGATTAATCTTGCTTGAATTTGTGGTACTGCAGATAGATGGATAAAGTATGGATGGTACTTCACCCAGATTTTAACTTCTGTTAATACTTCAGCCTTCTCAGATGGGTGCCAAGCCTACTTACCCACTTACCTTTGCTCCTTGCGTTGAGCCTGAGGTCCCAGAGGAAGAGGGGGAGAAAGGCACAGTCAGCTTTCTGCCTCCTTCAGGGTGCCCTGAGAGCCTGCAGCCCTTGGCAGGGAAAGCTGAGGTGTTGATGACAGAGCAGTTGCATCATGCCAAGCTTGGAACTTGCACCAAGTTCCTAAATATTTAATTTCCAATTTAAGTGCTCAAAAAAACTGGTTTAAAAGAAAATGCCAGCCCGTAATATCTGACTTGAAGCTATAATCCCTGCTTTCAAGCATGAGTRTCAACCTGTGCCTTGGAAAAGTTAAAACAGATGCAATGTCAGTAGATAGCTAGGAAATTAATGAAATAAATAGAATTAGCTTATGAGGCTGGACAACTCCCTGAACAAACTTAAATTTTTTTTCAAAGTAAAGTACTTGGTCTTACTGAGCTATAATATAGAATGACAGATTAATTTCCTTATACATAAGAAAATTCCAATATCTTTCCTCCACAAAGACTAGGGTGGAAAAGGTTACAGAAAAAGTGATCCTTTTCTTAGGGGAAATAATGCTAGTTAAATAATGGCCTGTGCAGGGCGTTGGGGAGGAGAAGGTGCCTAGTCTCCAGCAGGAAACAACATGCAAGTAATTGGATGCTTAACTGGGGTATTAGAGCTGGTAGCAGAACAGGAACCACCCACTGTGCCTCTTTGGATGATTGCCCTTCTCAGGCTGAGCAAAATGTTAGACTAGGCCGCTGTGAAGTTCATCTTCGTTCTTACGTATTCCAGCTCTTGCAGGAAACTCTACTCCTGAGACTGAAAAAACTGGCCAAATAAAACTACATGTTCCCAGAGAATGAACATGAGCTTAAGGTGGAAGGAGAAGCAGATTTGTTGGAGGCCTGGATCAAAYGATAAGCAACTAACCTGAGACTAGCAGTGAATGGCAAGAGCCTGCCTGCCACTGTAGAGAAGGTGAGCGGAGGTAGTCCTGGAGGAGGCGGATGAAAATTACTGAGCAATTTGGATCAGCCTGGTAACTTGCAATCTGGTACCCCATGCAGGCAAGGTGGTAAATGCTTGTGCTAGCGCTGGAGTTTCAGGCTACTGACAGCAACAGACAAGGGCTTTGGTTGCTCCTGGAATGAAGATATTTTTACCTTGCTTACAGGTAAAGACTTCTTGCCTTCCCAACTTAACACTATTAGAAGTTTTTTGGCTGCATTTTTTTAACCTGGATAACAAATTTTACTAGACACAAACCTTCTTCATGTTGTTACACTTCCTTGCTGCCATGGCTGAAATTGCTCTAGAGCACCAGACAAATGTTCCTCCCTGTATGAACTGAATTTGAGATGTCTGTAGAATTGTATCAGTAAAGCTGTGTTCTGAGGAATATAGTTCTTGTATGCTCACTTATCACAGAATCACAGAATCGCTGAGGTTGGAAGGGACCTCTGGAGATCATCTAGTCCAACCCCCCTGCTCAAGCAGGGTCACCTAGAGCACATTGCACAGGATTGCATCCAGGCGYGTTTTGAATATCTCCAGAGAAGRAGACTCCACCACCTCTCGGGGCAACCTGGTCCAGTGCTCTGTCACCCTCACAGTGAAAAAGTTTTTCCTCATGTTAAGATGGAAGCATCTGTGTTTCAGTTTGTGCCCATTGCCTCGCGTCCTGTCGCTCAGCACCACCGAAAAGAGTCTGGTCCCATCCTCTCGAAACCCTCCCTTCAGATACTTGTACACGTTGATAAGATCTCCTCTCAGCCTTCTCTTCTCCARGCTAAACAGGCCCAGCTCTCTCAGCCTTTCCTCATAAGAGAGATGCTCCAGTCCCCTAAYCATCTTTGTRGCCCTTCGCTGSACTTGCTCCAGTAGTGCCACATCCCTCTTGTACTGGGGAGCCCAGAACTGGACGCAGTACTCCAGATGTGGCCTCASCAGGGCTGAGTAGAGGGGGAGAATCACCTCCCTCGACCTGCTGGCAACACTCTTCCTGATGCACCCCAGGACACCATTGGCCTTCTTGGCCACAAGGGCACATTGCTGCCTCATGCTTAACTTGGTGTCCACCAGCACTCCCAGGTCCTTCTCCGCAGAGCTGCTTTCCAGCAGGTCAAGATGCCACAAGTGGTTGGATCACAACCAATTCTAGTACTTGATACTTAGGAAGAGCTAGTGATGAAAGCAGTTCACTTTCAGCTGTGTGCCAAAAGCATATATCATGACCTAGGAAACTTCACTAACATTAGCACCTACAATCTCCCCATGAGTAAGAGAAAAGCCAGGATATAGGCTCATAGAAAAACATTCCTTGCTTTTCTGCAGTAACAATACTTCCATTTTTAGGGCTTCAAGAGAGGATAATTAGATTATCTAACCTGACTTTCATTCTACAGAAGCTATTTGATTGTACCACATTTAGCCCTGTAAGTAAGTAAGGCTTATTTTTTCCATGAACTCCTCCAACTAAAGACTTGATAGTAAGAGATGGCAAAGCCACTAACTTCAGTTGTTTTAAGGACTTATATTCAACTTGTGTATAAGGAAGGACTTCAATCTGGCTGCTATTTAGAAATTTTAGATGGCCATCTTCATTAAGCCTAAATGCTAAGGTCTGCCTAAATCTGGAAAAAAAATGATTTAATTTGCTCACATACATACTCTACTTTTGAAAGTGTCAGTCTTTCCGGGAGGCTGGAGCTCTTCCCTGTCCTCTGTTAGTCCAGAGGCACTAACAGAACTGAGACCTGGAAACTGCAGTTGCCCTTTTCCAACACTGATTTCTTCTCTCCACTGGGATACCAATGCTTTTCAAAACTGAGGGTACCTGTTCACATGAGGAGTTCCAACCCGTGCCGCCCCCTTTCCTAACTTGCCATGGCTGTCTAATACAGGATCTGCTATACCAGAAGTCCAGAATTTCCCTTATCTGAACTGCAAAAGCTGATTTGCTTTAACAGCGACTTGCATTAGCCTGTATACAGGAGGCCAAAAATGTATGTGGGCAAAACTCATATGGGTCAAAAATCACAGGGTTCTGCCCAGCCCTCTGCCCGGTGTCTGAGCACACTTTGCCATCTCGAAATGAAAACAAAACATTTCACACATGCAAATGCAAGCGCATCAGAGATTCATTGTAGAAACATCAGGGATCTGCTTCAAAATTACTGAGCCTGGCCCAGCAGTACATGGAATTGGGAAATAAGCTGCAGCCGCAGAGAGACAGTGGGAATGAAAATATGATCCTTTTAAAGACAATGTATTTCCAGCCAAACCACCTTGAGTTTTCCTTTAATGTCTTCATGACAAATTGAAACCTCAGGACTAAATGGATCTATTGCAGTGGTAAGGAAATAAAATAGGCCACTGCACGATGGCTCGAAGTGGGAACAACACCCTCCCTCTCTCCCTTTGGTCTCGAGCAGGCTCAACAAGTCTTCAATCACTCGGGCATGTGGGAGACAGCACCGGCGTTGTGCTTGATAAATTCTGTCCATAAGCATGTGCGGTGTTGACAGCAGCAATTTGCCTCCTCTGGGAAAGGGAACTGCAGTCCATTACTGGAGCAGATGCACAAACATGTCATCTGTGCTTCCTAGCCAGATAACAACAGTAAGGGCAGAGAAATGTCATCAGTATTTAATGGGAATTTCCATCACTAGCTCTGTACCTTTGCTGCGTTACTTCAGCTGCCCTTTCCAGCATGCATCAGGAAAATGTAACTATAAGCAATTTTTTTTGAATTCTCTCTTGCTTCTGTTACATGCATGAAATTGGTAGCTGGAGTTCAGACGGAATTTGCACGATCTTTAGAAATTTGATGAAGGAAAACATTGATATCCAAAGCTCCGGAAGCAGAAAGGTTTTTTTAAAAACTGAAATACAGAAGTTTTCCAGCAGTTCTTTATTCATAACGTAGGCTTAAGCAATCATTACAATGTAGAAGGGAGACACACTTACAGCAATTATTTATACCAGTTTAGAACAAAAAACTGCACAGGGAGAGGTCAACTCTCAGTACAAACTAGCAACTAAACCACAATAATTTACCATTAGAAACATTTTATTTTTCAGCTGTGACACTGCTTTTACAATATGCAAAAACACAAACAATAGAACTATCCAAAGTGTTTTGTCACATTCTTTCTACATTGAATTTGGCAACATTTTATATTAAATTTTACTGATTATACTAACGTTTAAGAACTAAACAAGTGAAAAGCTGTACTCAGGTACAGTTACATCCATTTATTTCAAAGGTTTAAATAACACTTTTAACTATTGAGATTATCTCCTAGCAGTTTTTGTTTATGCAAAAACCATCTCAAAGCCTCATTTGCACAATGCATCAGCTACTGTATCAAGATTGGTGGGCTACACCACAGGCACTACTGTTTATTATATTCTGTAATAAGGAGCTTGTTTTTCAAAGAAAGGAAGGTTTAATATTTGCTAAGAATCATGCCTTTTTTTTGCTTTTTGCTTTTAAGCCATAACAAAAAAAAATGTTAGCAACCACAGCAGTGTAAAATGTTCCATCAAACACAGTGACTACACAGTTACTAGAAGTTTCACATCCAATGCAGTTATGTATTAAAGCATAAGAGGTTATGTAGGCAAGTCTAGAGCCAACAGAAATCTGCAGAGTGCTTGGTGGAAACTAGCCCCTTACACAGTATTTGCTGCGGGTTTAAGCAATCCCAGGCGTACAAGCCTGCACCCGCCCGCACGCGGGGGCCGCATCCTTTCGGACCGCCTGAACGCACCGCGGGGGCTGCCCCGGCGTCTGCATATTTCTCTCAGCTTTAGGAGACGGGTATTGCAGCAATAGCTTACTGTTACTTTAAGGAAAAAATCCAACTCTTATAGCTCTATCAACAGCGTTCCAAAAAACATGACTTAGAATACAAAAAAAGAGAAGAGAGTGGTCAGACTCCCAGGAACACCAAATAAAAAACAGTATCTCTCCCCACCCCCCACCCTTCACCCCTTTCTTTGCAGTATTTAATAAAAGCCAATCAACTGCCATTTAAAAGAAGGTAAGAAAAACAAGCCCCTGTATTGGAAAGAAACATTCGCGGCTTATTAGATCACAAGCTGGTTACACCTGTCAAATTGGTACGTTTTCTCAAAATATTTGGGTTTTCCAAGGTGCCCAGCCTGCTGGGCACAGTCAGAAAAAGGCATTTTGATAATATCTAAGAACTCCCTGCTTGAGTTTTAAAAATGTTTTCACATTTGTAACTGCCTTAAGCCTGTCGACCTTGTTTGTACTCAGTGAAAGGATGAGCGGAACGAAGTGACGGTGGAAGAACCAAGCCTGTACAGTTAAGGCTGCATGCATGTGACTGAGAGTTGTTGCTGTGCAGTCCAAAAGAAACGTGGAAAAAAACCCAAAGTCTTCAAAACACCCTACAAAACAAAACACTGCAATCCAATATGGCTTATTCTGATGCATTTACCATGAAGCTACTAGTAATTAATCCTACTAGCCTACTTTTGTGCAACAGCATCTGCTATTTTGATGGCATCTCCCTCCCCCCACTACCCCCAAATACTCTACACCAACTGCAGGCTTCTTCCTTGCATTATATATTGCTTTTATTATCAATTTTTATTCCTGCTTTTCAAACTTTTTAATACTTAAATGAGGATCTAATTCCTTACTGCTTGACTTAAACTTTAAAATAAGTCCCACTGTTTTTGTTTTTTTAACCTCACTATTACAAGGCGCTCTACAAAAGCTTGCAAAAAAGCCAAATTCATTAAATCCCTTTGCTGAAGTTAACTACTCAACATTTTTTTTTTCTCCTATGATTCAAAACTTTACAAAGAGTTATAAAAAAGGTAAATGGGATTTGGCACCTTCAGAAAAAATTAAAAGTGTAACTTAGATCAAAAAAATGTGGAAACAAAATCATTGATATTTACAAATTAAAACACCAGTGAAGATTATGTCTTACTATGCTCTTTCACCTTGTTTTCTTTTAGAGTACTTCCAGACTGTCTGTTACCGAGTATCCTAAAAAATTCACTGATTACAGATTGGAATGGATAGAGACAAATTGGTTTTCCTCACAGTTCCTTCTCGGCGACTAGTACTCCGACAGCTGTTTCGCTCCTAGGAAATACGAGGTGCTGAGCGATCGTTGGTGGTCGTCTTCTTCAGCTTGACGCCGCGCCGGATGGCGTTCAGCATATCTTCGCCTTGCGGGACATCCCCAGGACTGAGCTCCCCGGGCTCGAGCTCCGGCTGGCCGGCGGGCGTCAGGGCGCTCACGCCATCCCGTTCGCTCTCCTCCCCCTCGCTTTCGGCAACCGCTTGCCTCTGCTCCTCGGTAGCGCTCAGTTTCTGGCTTGGCGGCGGAGGGTTGACRGATGCTTGGCCACTCCACGAGGAAGACGGCATGCTGGCGACGCCTTGCGCGCCCTCTCCGGCTGCCGGAGACTCGGGACTCTGCTCAGCACATTCTTCCGTCCCGGCGAGGGCTCCGGGCAGCCCCCCCGGGATATCGGGGACCGTCGGCGTTTTGACGGGAATCACCGGCGTCTTGATCGGAATGGGACCTGCCCCGATGGTACCGCGTCTGACAGAAGGCTTGGTGGAAGGGGTCCGTCGGATGGTGGCGACGCCGGGGGTGACGATGACGGGTCCGAGCGTGGTCGGCAGACCTGCAGTGGAGGCAGGACGCTTGGTCTGAAACATTCTGCGATAGGACTGGCTGATGTCACTGTTTCTTGGGATGGTGGAAGATTTGTCAAACTCTTGCTGCTCTGTCTCCTGGTCACCACTCACAGAGAAATAATCATAATCTGAAACTGATGCCAAAAGACACTGTTAGGAACGAGCTGGAGAAGACAGCTGCGTCGTGTCATTTAAGTCTGAAGTATTTGCATGTGTATGTAACCTAAAAAGCCTGGAGGTCAATACTAATTAAGAAAGGTTTCACCTCTAGGAGGAAGAAAGCCTGAAATACTGTGATCAAGACTCTCATACTGAGTGACTGAAGCCAGGCCCTAAAGCGGTTTGAACCTAAAGCTGCAGAGTGCCAACGTCTCTCACGAGAGAGAACGAGGAACTGCACCCATTCAGTACCTTCTCTAAAGAGAACTAATTGAGTAACGAAGACTCAATGTGTGTTACCAAACAAAGACTTAAAACCTTCAAAAACTGCATCCTATAAGCCATATGCTACTACTGTAGATACAAACATTTAAAACTGTCAGTGACCAAAAAGTGTATTTCAACGTAGGGCATTGTGGGGCTTAGGGGACTGCGCACTAGTGATGTCAGCAGCAAATATGCTTATTCCGCAAACAAAGTAAATCACACCTATCTGACAACTCTGAAAACTCAGCCTGAGCATTAATAATTACATGCGGGTCCTTCCTCTCCAGACAGCTCAGAGCCAGGCGAGGCCTCTGCGAGCCCTGCCGCCTTCGCAACTGCACAGCACGACCGATCGCAGCTGAGCAAACACCACGGCTGCCGAACCGCGAACACCATCAAACTCGGCCTCTCTCACCTTGCTGCTAGTTCCGGAAACAGGCACAAAAAATTCAAGACCTTATTGTAAGTTCCCAGACATGCCCAGTTAAGGTCTCCAATGGATTTTTTCCCCAATTACAACGATTTCTGCTTATGTAGGAAATAAAAGCTCATGAAGGGAAACCAAGAGCAGATTCAGAGTTACTGACAGAGCAAGAAAGCAAAGTTTATGAGTGCATATTTGCTAAGACAATAGCCCGGAAAGGATACTGCCGCCACAAGAAGTGTATGATGCAAACCCAGTGATGTTCTGCTTAACCCATTAAATATAATTCCAGCATTCTCTTTAAAATATGATAGTATCCTTAAGCTAAAACCCTTTCTAGTAACATAGCATAAAATACAAAAGTTCAGTGCACTATCTAGCAATCCAAGTCCCTATTCAGTAAATAAATCCAGACTGCATTTCAAGCTGGAAAAGACTTCAGGAACGTGAAGTCCATCCCCTTCCCCTCAGCTGCCACCTTCAGGGCCAGTGACGGCTGCGGGAGCGCTCTTCCCCGCTCCCGAGGGGTTAGCGCCCGCGACAGCCTGCGCCACAAACGCCCAGGAGGAACGGCGCTTGGACAGCAAGTGAATACAAAACCGGGCACCTTGAGACGGGATGGTGTCCTCCGAGCAGCACGGGGTTGTCGTCTGGGTGCTGTAGCCGCTGGAGCACTGCAGGGAATCCCGACTGCTCCTCTGCGTGTCCAGCTGGAGGCCTCTCGTCAGGGCCAGGGCCAGCTCCTCGCAGGCCTCCATCTCCTCCCCCTGCTGCACGCGCACGAAGGAGAGCCACTGCTTACACAAGGTTCAGCCAGTCTTCACCGAGGTTTTAATCATCTCCCCTCCCAAGCAGAGCTTGTCATCATCCCAACCCAACAGGATTGCGTCCAACAATTTACTACAGTTTAGAAATGGGGGTTTTTTTGGATGCCTTTAGTTCTACAAATGCCGATATCCTCAACAGCATAATCTCTCGTGCCCACGCAACGTCCGCCCACCATACCAACACCACGCAGGTCCCACCCGTTGCAGAGAGATGTGCCCACGCACGGTGCATCAGAAAAGCACCAGCAAGGAGCTAGCACGCCCTTTTCCTCCGCGCCAAGCAGCACGTTCAAAATCTGAGCCTCACCCTTGTGGTGGCCGACACCGTCATGCTCCGAGGTCTCTGGGCCTCCTCAGCGGGCACCGCTGCTCCGCTCTGGGCTCCTCCGTTAAGGTCCGGCTCACGCTTTTCTTTGCGACGTTGCAACGTGTTCACCATTGGTTGGTCGTATGGGCCGGGTTTGGCCCAGTCCTAAGGAAAYGTGTTTGTTAGGGACAGCTTATGTTAGTCACTGTACTTTAATTATAAATAAAGCTATATAATAGGACAATTTTAATGCAACAGATTTATGCATCAAACTGGAGGTGCCCTTCTGAATCAGGCCAGATGTAAATTAATTTTGAAGATATTAAAAATGTTCTATCATAAAAAAAACTATCTCCTTTATTAAAGGGAACCTAAATTTCTTAATCTACCTAAACTTCCTTATATGAAGATATTTAACATTTTAGTGTTATAATTTTCTTTAGATGAAGGTCCATTGTGTTTAAAGACTGTATATTTCAGAAGTTCAAATGAAGAAATCACACATGTAAACTTGCACACAGCAGCAAATACACCTAAGCTCCCAACCAGTGATTTAACTGTCCTAGGTGTATGCAAGTTCTAATATTATGTGTTGTTATGCATGTTGACAACTTTGAAAAATTAGTCCTAAACAGATTTTTAATACATATTAGAGGTGCAAACTTACTCTGGGTAATCTCCCAGYTTACTTACTAGCTGAAATCTAGATTAGAATAAGGACCCGCACTGAAGAAAGACTAACTTCACTCTGAATTACTGACGCTGAATTTGAAGCAAACTCCCCAGGCCACTGGGCCTATATCCACTTCGGGCTCTATTAAGCAAAGTTCTGCAGCTGTCTGGAAATTGCACGTTGTGCACAAAGAGCAGGATTCATCCGGGACCCGTGCTGGGAGCCAGAGTCGCCGCGAAGCGGCAGCTCCCCCAGCACTAACTGCTAAAGGGGAAAGCCCAGGCATGAGCGAGTCTTCCCTCACCAACACCAGTGGTGCCTTAAAAAATATATATAATAAAAGCAGAAGACACCTCACGCCCCACCGCTGGCAGCAGCTGGCTGCTGACCAGCCTCCGCACAGCCTTGTGATTAAATAATTAATGACAAGCTACGAGCATACTTTAGATTTTTACTGACACGTGTCTCAGTTGAGGATATGGCAAGTACAAGGCAGCTGTGCAGACAGAAGCCACTTGTGTAGATGGATATTTCAGTTTTATTAAGCCATGCAAAACTCAGCTTTGCCTGAACAGCTTTGTCTTTGCTGTGTTTTGCTGCAAAGTGTTTCTAGCATGGGCACCACTAATAACACTGGAGCCCGCGATCACCGTGGCCACCCTGGGCATGTCTCAGTCTCCAGCTGCCGGAGAGGGAGATTTGGGAGTCTGCAACGAGATACCTCTGGTTTTACATTTACAGAAAGGTCCCACCAGGGCGCACAGTGCGATGCCTGGCAGGGAGGGCGTCCAGGCTAGGGCAGAGCAGAGGTGCTGCGATGCAAAGAGAGACCCTTGCAGATCCAGCTGGAGCGACGCAAGGAAGTTACTGCTCTCCGACATTTGGGACTGTATGCCCCGAGACACCACAACGAGCTGCGTGAGCGCTTCCAGTCTGGAGAGCACAGCATAAATCAATACCTGCGTCCAGCAACTGGGGACAAGTGACCTCTTAAACCGCTCCGGCTGGGTCTACAAGAGCATGCCCGCCTGTGGCTGCGGGAGGGGCGACGTGCAACAGCTCCAGCAGGAACATCGTGTTGTTCAGTGTATGATTGCCCTAAGCACACGAGATGTCAAGCCCGCACCTCGCTGCTCGCGTGAGCGTGCTAAACCAGCTCTTCTCGCTGAATAGAGCCCAGAGTGCTTTCAACAACGTCACGTTTGCTCCAGACTTCCCTATCTAGGTGTTGTCAGTTTTAATATATTTTAGGAAGTACCAGAATAGACAAGATCATTCAGAAACCCTACCCTTATTTTAGCTCCCTATATGATTACCACCATGCAGCACCCATTCAGAGTGAGGTTAAACAGAGCAAATCGACAGGCAATTACAGGGATCGAGGGACAGCAACTGCCGCGAGCACAGTGCTGGTAGGAGGAGGTGAGGACGGCCGCGACAAAAGGAGCACAAACCTTCCAGCTAGGGATCTTAGATGATGGCAACATGCCTGGCCCAATGGTGTAATAATGAACGTAGTCTGGAAGGAGGGCTGAGGGAGCCCGAGTCCACGCGCGGGAGACAGGCGGGAAATGAGGGAAAGGACCTGCACCAACTGAAGCTACGGATGGGTCACTTGATAAACTACAGTGATAAAACCCATTAGACAACTGGAAACGAAACAAATAAAAAAACAAAAAAACAGAAATTAATATAAACAGAATGAATATGAAAATACACTGCGACTTTGATGCTCTAGGAAAAAAAAGAAAAAGCTTCTGTATCTTAAAACAAACCAAAAATTTGCTTTGCTGCAAATAAACAACAGAAAATTGATACAATGCTTGGTTCAGAAGTGAGATTGCTTGAAAATTGTTATTTGGTATAACAAATTTCAGACATCAGCGYGGCAGTCATTGTCGCCAGGCCCAGCGGCTTTGCCTTCTGTCCATGGAAGCGGCACACCGTGAACGAGCCCTGACAGTTTAGCTGCTCTGCAGACTGGGGACACAGAAACAAAACATGTCCAATACTGAAGGCATTTGCAATGGTGGTGTCTATTCTGTGTAACCAGACAGAGAGGAAAAGCATACGGCCTTCGAAAATGACGTTGTAGCCATGCGATGGTATGGAAGGAAAAAAAAAAACCAGCAAGGATTTACCAGATGAGAATGGATACCGCTGTCACTGTCTCCCCCAATTTAGAGTGTATCCCCCATGATTTATTCCAACTGTGCTCTAGCACCATGCATTTCTTTATCTTTTTTAATTTATTTTTTGTTCAAAAAACACACCCAAATTCCTTAAGAGCATAATGCAGGCTACCTAATGGGAAAGAGGGGAGAGCCCACAAACAGCATGACCCGGACAAGCGGCCCCTCGGCAGGCGACCAGCTGTTTTTAGGCAGCGTTTCACAGTCTCTTTGAGTAGAAAAGGTGGATGATGAACTTTTAGAAAATTTTATCTCTTTGCAAAACCCCAATTTGTAGTATCCCCCATCAGCTAGTTTAAAGGGGAGTGTCACCGTGGTTTATTCAAACATATTCGCTTTTCAGGGAGCGTGTAACAGTTCCTATTCTCATCTCCGCAGGGAGGAATCCTGGCTGTGTCCCATGCACGCTTGTTGTTCGGATGTTGCTGGGTTTGGGTAACGAGCTAATAGGTTTGTACGTCTTTGAGATGAAGTTTTTCACCTTATCTGTGGAGGCCCAAGCCCCCATGGTGGAGCCTGAGCTGACTGAGGTGGGGGAACTGCACTCGCTCACTGACTGGCAGGTTTCAGAGGCTTCGGAAGAGGCAGAGCTGGACGAATTCTGCAGCGTAAAACAGCACCGCAACAACGCAGGGAGAGGATACACAAGCCATCGAAAAGAAAAAAACACAAACAAAAAAGAGACAAAAAGCACATACACAGAGACACACATAGGAGAAAGGGAAGGATGAGAGAAGCAGAGGGTTAGGGTTAAAAAAAATCAATTATATACTGCTCAAAACCATTGCTAGTGTTCAGGAAATCTATAAGAGAAACAACAAGCCCATTGCTTAATGCGAGAACTTGCCACGCTGCTGGCGAATGAGGGAGTTGAGGGATCTCTCGACTCCTCATTGCAATTTCAGCGGCTCGGTTGTGTTAGGCATCTCAGAGCAAAAAGCTGAGGGAACTGAGGAAACCTACAGTCCAAACATGCAATATACCATGACAACCAATTCATACAGAAAAGCGGGTTGTCCACACTTTAAGGACACAAAGTTTAGATTTACAACATGGAGCAGCAAATGCCGCTTACATCCACAAGTTCTCAGATATTTTGAACTGCAAAAGCGCTTGTGAAAGCTCATCTGAGTTTGAATGTTAGGGAACAGAGAAAGAAACGATACTTACCAAAGCTGGAGTTTTCCAAAGTGCATTACCCGTATGCATGTGCCTCTGCAGGCAGTATGCATACATTAAAAGTACCCTAACTCACACTTTTCTGCCCAGCAGTCACTATGAAGGTACCCGTTCTCTGCCGAGCGCATGAGTGGTGGCCTGTGCCTGCCACTTGCTTCCTCTTAACAGCAGAGATGGAAAGTATCAGGGACTCAAAAGGAGAGGGGAGGAARAGCAGGACACCGAATGTGCATACAGGCGAAACACCTCCAAACATTCAGCTCCTAGCAAGCAGCCCTGACTCCTACGCGAATAAGCACGTGGACCATTTTGCTAAGTACAATGCTATTATATCTCTCCCTCTTGAAAGCGGCATCACCCTCAGTAGAAGTTTTGGGTCCTTTGAAATCATCAGGAATACAGCCTAAGTTGTCAGGACAGCAACGAGCTCTGCTTGCTGTCAGAAAATCCAGCACCACTACAATTCATCCTGTTGTAGTCCAAGACCTGTAAAGCAAGCCTAAGGATACTCCTGGCATTTTATGACAGTAGAGACAAATGGCCGAGATTTCCAGAAACGTGCTCTCATACTAGGGTTGTGTAGCAAAGCCTCTGATCTCAAGGAGAGAAATGTTGAAGGGCGAGAGGAAAATCTCATCTGAAATAAAAATGTCACCAGTAACCTTAGGTGAGATCTTGCAGTAAGTATGCAGATAACATGATAGCTGGATAAAAAGTAATGTAGAGGGAGAATAGCTGCTAACACCCAAAACTCATCTCACAGTCCACTAAAAACTACACAGAAAGAATATATGGCTAACTGCCCAAGTAAGAGGAGATGTTGGTCTCCTGAGATGGGACACCATCGCCATAAGGATTCTGGTGAAGACTGCTGGGGCTGCTGAGAAGCCAATATAGGATCAGCATCTTGAGCTTATTAGTGAACTGTGGATTTGGGTAAGTGCTGTGCAACATCACAAAGGTAAAGACAAAGGCAAAAAAGAAAAAGAAAAAAAAGAAAAGGCTAAAAGGATGCACATCCTGTCTTATGCTGACAGCAAATCAGATCTGCAGGTGACTTCACAAGTGTCTTCAGGGGACGAGCAAGCTCAGCTTAACAAGGCTGGTACTCAAAGTGCAGTAAGTGTTGAGGTGAACACAAGACAGAAAGAAATTGCAAAAAAATGACATGTAACTATTAAGCACAGAAGTGAGAAGTATCTACTGGGGTACTCCGCAATGCAGTGGTTTGATGTTTTCTGTAACTTGTCACATTCTTCCTTGATTTAAAGAAACACCCATTACAGGAGAAAAAGCTCTAAAGATAATGTAAGTGTACCTGACAAACATGAGCTCCAGTTGACTCTGTCACAGTACACTGAGCAGTGAGGAGGCTGATTTTTGTCTATCCTTAGAGAAAAACACATTTTAGGAAATTCTTTTTTGCTCTAGAAGTCCAAGTGCTGCCTAACATTCTAGGCAGCTCAGCAAAAGAAACTATCCAAAAAGCCCCATGAGAGCACACACTCTCATTCAGAAAAAACTGAGAAAAATGTAATTTCAGAAATGCTTTCTGAAACTCATGCTCATAACCYGAAAGAGCTGTTGAAAAACCATCTGGGGTCTAAGTATTCTGCATGTGACAGGACAGTGAAAGAACCTGTGCTCCAAATGGCCGTATCAGGCCAGGTTGTTTTCTGCAGATGCCTTGATGATGACAAGTGAGAGTTTGGAGTTTACACCTAAAAGACTGTTCCTCTTTACAAGCCAGAAATTTCAGATTATGTCAGGCAATGGTGGAAATGGGTCATAAAAGGGTTAGCAATAACACCGCATAAAGCAAATAAAGGGAAAAAGACTAAAACTGCAAATTCGMGATTTTGCTCAACTTACTTGATATAAGGAGAAAAAAAGACTGGAAACGGTTAACTTGTTACTGCAATAAAATGGGCTTTTGCTCTCTTTTCTACCCATGGGTAGACTGGGATACAGACAGTAGATGGGAAGATACCTGCAATAGCATCCTTGTGATCACAAGCTGGGACAGTTAAATTGACATTATTCAGCTATATGCCAGCTGTGGCAAGAAGCAGGTGACTTTTTTGGGAAGCACAAGCAAACCTGCCACCGCTCAGCRGCTGCGAAGAGTCTCCTGCCCAGCACCCCCGATCAGCCCCTGCCTCCTCTCGCCAACCAAGGAAGCAAACCTCCTCATCCCTCCTGGTCCWGGAGAGGAAAGAAAGGGCTCCCCCAAACTTCATACGGCCGTTTGCAACAGACATAACTAGGCAAAGGATGAACCAAGATACCATGGGGAAAACCATCGTGGCAGTGGAAGGAAAGGCAAGACACGTTGGCAGGGAAACGGGGCCTCCTTGTCTTAAGGAATTCACCTGGCACAGGCCACGGGAGGCTCAGGTATCGCTAAAGAAGGATTACAAAAGTGAGAAAACGATGGAGAGGGAGGCAGCAGAATACTGAACTCCTGAAGGAAAAACGTAAAAAAGCGCCAGTGAGGCGAATGCTACCTGGATCCGACTGCAGAAACTGCCTTGAACTGAACAGTGGGGAAGCACAGACCACCCTTCGCTTCTATGCAGAAGCGCCGAGAACAGGAACAGCACAGTCGCTGCTGGGGCAGAAAGTCTCCGAATCCGAGCGCTCGCTCTAGGTGCGCACACCTCCTGTGCAACATGCCCCCAGGGAGCACACGCAGGCACAGGCAACCCCGCATCTCTCYGAGTGAGAAACTTCACCAAGGGATTTTTTGAACTTATCTGTTGAATCATTTTTAAAATTAAATTCTTTCATTTTAGCTATTTTGATCACAGGAGCTTCCCCTCCCCCCCCCAAGGCTGCAATAACTGTGGTTGTACTCAGCTCTCAAACTATCTAAGAAAGAGGTTAAAGTTAATAGTATTAGCAGAAACCTAAAACAGTGCTTTGCATGGTAACAACCAGTTCCTCAGATGACCATTATACATAAGCAGTCTGATAGCTGGTGTCTCAGACATTGTCCTATGGCTCGTTCTTCAAACGTGTCCCTTTGCTTGGTGTGGCATACATGAATTCCAGTGAGGACATAAAAAAAAGCTACATTTTGGGCCACCAGACTGTATGATTTTAACTTCCATCGATTGTCCCACTAACCTATAAAAGGACAGCAGCTGTCTCAGATCACTTGCATCCTTTGTTTGCTACATTTTCCATTCAAATATAGTATTGCTTTCTTAACCCTTTCCCTTCCTCATATAATAGACAGAGCTTCCTGGGCAAGGTTTCCCCYGGAGACTGATCCTAATGAAAAGCCTGGTCCAATATCCTTCTGAAATCAGTGGAAGACTCAGCAGTTACCTTTCAAGAAGCTGTGGATAGCAACTCAAGGTCACTATTCGATTTCTCTCATTTTCAAGAACATGTCTCTACCGACCCCTCTTCTCTAATCAAGAACAAACCCATGGGAAACTTATATAGAAAGGAAGTTTAGGAGAAGCAAACACCTGGCGGTAATTAATGCACTAAGATGCATTTCTGGTTTTGTTTAAGGTCTAAATTAGGAGCATTTCTTAATTTACATGGAAAATTGAATAGTCATAATAAAATGAAGTTAAAATAGGGGAAATAGTTTATTTCAAGCAATAGAATCTCCTGAAATGCAAAATCTTATCAGCTTCCTAATTTCTACATGCAGAAACAAATTCACATCTAGTTTCCCTCCACTTCGCTATCTAGGGAAAGCTATTTCAAGAATATTCTAACAATAAAGACTTCAACAGTCCTCTGCAATTTGTCAGTTCTCTTTTCCTCCTTTACCTGCTTCTTTCTCTTCATCTAACACCTTGCTTTCATCCCCATCAAGTCAGGAGCTTTAAAATCCAACTGCATAATCATTTTCCGCATTATTCCCACAATGCAAGTTCACTCCAGCTCCAGYGGATCCTTTTATCATCCTCCTCCTAAATCAAACACAACTATACTAGGATCGTACTACAACTACTACTACCACCCCACTACTTGATCACTCCCAGACCTCAGTTTGTCTCCCCCATACGCTATGTGTAGGTTCAGCAGCACTAACCAGGTCGGATGTTCACCCAAGAGCTACTCTGTGCTCCCAACCAGCAAGTTTGTCGCACGGGCTTTACACTGTTCAGGTACAAGCCACAGGCAACGCTGACCTCAAATCCGGCATTTAAAGAAGCTGTTCAGCTCCAGGAAGAGAGCTGTCATGCTCTTCAGCTGTTCAACTATACCCAAATGCACTGGCTTAATTAAGATTAAAGCATTTTACAGTGACCTTTCCAAATGTACAGCTGTCTGGTAGGGGCTAACACCTTCACTCCCCGTTACGTTAACAACAACGCTGCAGAACGGAGATCGCACTAAAGCGGAATAAGGGCATCACAGCCTGGGTTTATAATTGCTCTTTCTCCTTTCTTCTATGCAAAGCGTAACAAAGAGATAAAGACTTACTACTCGAGGACTATAATCTGAAAAGCAGTCTTCACTTTGCCAGTCATCTCTCCTCTGGTAAAGTCTGTATCTTGTTTGTTTAAATCCCTAGTTATTCCTTGCTTGAGAGAGTTTCACTGAAAATTAAACTGATTTTATTCAGAAACCACAGATAGGGAAAAAATGTCTAAAATGTAGGCGAGAGCAAAAAACTCTCATATAGGTCTCATAGTCTCACTCACATAATTTGGGAATTTTGTGGCCCCCTTCTGCTTTTTTATTAAAAGAAAAGAGGCTTTGCTGCTGCTAATAGGTTCCAAAGCATGGAGCTAGCAAACATTATCAGCAAAGCATCCACCCGTGCAAGATATATAGCTTTTAATTTCCTTTCCTGGTTCTAGGGCTTGCTTTGCTGCTTTCCCAGCATCACTACTAGAAACAAGGACATCAGTGTTTTAGAAACAGTCAGCGGCCAATATCGCTGCTCCTCCCCACCCGCCACCGAGCCTCGAAAACACAACACCAGAGGAAGCGCTGTCAGCTGGTTAGAGACACACAACATGGAATACGCTGTAAATTGAACAGCTTTTCAGGAAGCTCACGATCACAATTTTCTGTCAGCACAACACACACATTTTACTTAGTGCTGAACATACAAAGCAAGACACTTAAGCGCAGATGAAGCAGCCAGGCAATGATCTGTTACCTTTCCCTCTGTGCAAAGGTATACAGAACTGGAGACGTACAGAGCACATACCTATTCGTTATACCAACACACTACACTTGTCAAGTCCATGCCACGCTGCTGCAGCCTCCTACAGCTCATGAATAGCTCAAGTGATGTTTGGATCAGTTTGCAACTTTAGGGATAGTGTCTAAAGTGAAGTAGAAGCATRGGAACAAGGTTCTTAGCCGGGATAAATCAGCATGACTCCAACTTTGGGGATGTTCTGCCAGCTGATACCAGCCTAAGCTCTCTCCCCAGCTTAACAGGGGAACTTGCAAAGAGAGATTTTTTTTTTTTTCCATGCTAAGGACAAATGCAAAGTTAAATCTTCATCTGCAAACATTGCATCATCGTGCAGATTACCACTTTTTTATGCCGGTGCAGTGGATACTATGAAAACCAAAGACGATGCTAGCAAGTAAAACTGATGCATGTATCTTAAAAGTCAACTTCCTTACCTTGTTACTATTCCAGTTTATTTGTTCTCATTTACTTTTTTGCATTTCACTTAGGTTAGCCATAGCCCATCTAAACAAAACATTCATTTAATTAGTCTGCACAAAGTTCTAAATCCATCTGTTTCAGGATGTCGTCTATAAAAAAATAATGCCGATGTGTCCAGATTGGGGACACTGCAGAAGACGTACATGTTTGAAAACAAAACATTTCTATTAAAATGAAAGAGATAAACAGAAAAAAAAAATGTCGAGCTTCCCTTGAGAATCTGATCCAAGCCTGAATGAACCAGGGTTGTTCTGGATGATATCCTAAACATTTCACTAAGTGCTGCTGACTAAATGTTTCTGCGAGAAACAGGGGAGTCTGTGTGCTGTCAAAGGGGGTCTAGGAGCAGCCGAAGCACGCAGATGACACTTGGTAACTGGTAATGCTGAAACTGGCGGCTGTTTACTGAGTGCGAGAATTAAAGTTATAACTGGCTACAAAACCACCTACTCCCCAGCAGACGAAAAAGAGTACAACTGCATTTACTAACTAAAAGGCAATCTTCTCTGGTGACCACAGAGTGTATTAAAAATGAGCAATACTCAGCAAGAGGAAATGAGGCTCACCTCGGACTGTGACTAAGATTTATGACRGGATTTATAATGAGAGTTGGCAATTCAGCCTCAATTAAAAAAATACTGCAGTTGCAATGTGTTTTGTTAAAAAAAAACCCAACCCAGAAAACAGAATTCAGGTGCTGAAAGATAAGTCAGGGATGCATGCAAGCCTCTGCCTTCAAACCGCCAGCAAGTTTTTGTAGGACAGTTGCCTTGAACAAATTGAGAAAAAATTTCCTTCTGCAGACCAGAAGACGACGTTATGGAAAAGTTTCACTTATCTTGACAGTGAAATCCTCTTAATTTGACTGGGTTCAGKATATTATCCTATTTGTCCTAACAAATGAGTTTGCTAGGAGTTCCATAAAGAATCAAAAGTACCATTTATTTCTGCAGAAATCTTCTTTCTGCAAGGAGCTCAGCAGAGGGCCAAAAAGGACAAGCCTGTCTATAGAAAAGCACATCCCCAAAAGGCGCAAAACCAGTTTCACATGATGCTCTGCTAGTGGTATTTTGAGGATTCTGGGTCCTTTACAGGGGTCCATCTGGAAGGAATAAAAGTAGTCATCCTGCTGCCAAAGCCACCAGTGTCAATACCAGCGGTCACAAGGCTGTTCTGGCATGGATATTTGTCCATTAAGCAGCAAACAGCCACTTGATACTAATAAATTGCAATCTGTGTAGGATTATTAACTAGTAACCTCAGTGGGTGAAGTGAATATTGATTCCCTCCCATATGGTGAATTTCTCTTGCTCTTTCTCATCTGTACACATCTGAAAGTTAGGTGTCTAGGACCAACAGAGAAACCCGTAACCCCTAGAGAGTGACTTGTCCCATCCTGCAGCGCTAACCGCCAAGGGAGCATCAAGAGGTCACTCCAACTAGAGGCCCAACTTTTAGATGAATGAAGTTCAGCGAGACTTATCTTACCCTCGGTGCTCGACCTGACTCCAAAGTACCCCAAAAACCACRTAAGATCCCTTTGCGAAAGGTGAGCCAAGCTACAGTCTCCAGCTCACTTCTCGTTCTCATGCTTGCACGTACCTGGTTAGGTGCTTCTGGTGGCATAGGGGATGGCGATTTGGACTGGAAAGCATCCTGGGACATGAATCCAGAGTCATGGGAGGACACACTGGACAGCCTCATGGGTGCCTGCTGAGGCAGATTGGAGCTGCGATAGCGATAGTGTGAACTAGGTGAGTGCGAGTGCGAGCCACTGGACCGGGAATCACTACTGTTAACGCTGTTCAGACTGCTGTGAGAGACAAAAGGAACAGAGAAAGGAAAGGGGAGAGGAAAAGACAAAAGGGGAGGGGAGAGACCCATATACAGTACAATTAACATTCCACGTGTTGCTAGCAACAGGCAGCATAAACCGGAAAAGAAAAAAAAAAAAGAGGTTGACAAAATAAATTTAAATATATATATATATGCACATATATATCAGTAAAGAATAATAAGCAGCTGCAGTATCCTTTGTGACCACAGAGAAAATGGCACTTTACCCTGAATTTCACTCAAATGATCTACTGTAACCCAGGCACTAGGAGCTGAAGGCTGAGTCGGGTCCAGAAGAGGGGATCACTACATGCCCTCCCCAGCCTTAACACACGTGCAGCCTCCACATGGCCACAGCTCGCTTCTACTCCTAACTCCTTGCTGCTCTTGCACTAAGGGCCAAATTCTTACTGGGATCCCTGCAGCAGGGCGTCGAAGGAGTAACAGGGCATCTAAGAGGCTGCATCTGGGCATGCGGGTCCAGTCAGCCAGGAGGCCAACACACGAGATTTTCTGAAAGCATCACCGAAACCCCACACTTCAGAGTGCCTGCAACCAGCTTCGCTCGCATGACGGCTCTCTACCAGAAAAAGGCACGTACACTGAAGTCGCACCTCTCGGCACGGAGCTTCAGCTGGAAAGAAAGGTGATCAAAGAGAATTAGAACTCCCCGGCTAGGAACTGCGAAAGAAAAGATCCTGAATCGGAGAGACTGATTTTTCACCTCTAATATCCGTGAGCGATGGCAACGACTGATCAGTCACAATGTGGGAGCTTTTAAAGTTCCCTTTAGCTGTAGAGGTGACCGAGAGGGACTAGCAGGGTGCGTCAGTCCGAAGGCAGATTCCTACTTTCCTTGGCAGAAGCCTGCCTCCCAGCTAAAGGGATGGCTCTATACGATACATGGGCAAGGACTGCACCTTCTATTCCCAAATTTCATGTACAAGTAAGACGTACAAGTCTGGTGCAGATGAAGAGGAGCACTGCATTTTTTTATCCTTACACAACAGTCTCTTGCCACACAGGTTTTACTACACAAGAAGATGAGGTTGATTAGGAACAGGTGATGGATTTCCCAGCCATTTTCTTTTACAGCTTTAGGATATTGCATCTTTAAGCCTGTGCTCAATGCTTTAAATATGCGTGTTTTCACATATATATAAAAGTATTGCAATTTATTTTATATATATCTGCATGCAGAGGCAAGTACATACATATAAGTAGTCATGTTCACTTGTTCTGACATGCTGTAGATAACTTTGCTCATACACAGGGAACCTCTAGTACATTATTCATAAAGCAAACTAAAAGGTAATCATTTGAGAGCAGCTACAAAGGTGTTAGAGCAGAATACACAATAGACTATCTTCCTTTTCAATAAAAGGAAACAGTATATTTAGACATCAGGGTACAGGGGTAACATGCTAATAAACTGTTTTATGAGAGAAAACAGTTTTTACAGAGAAAGCATCGACAGAATCCAAGTGTTCCAACATATTTGGGGACAGCATTAGACAGCACTAAACAGTCAAAGAACTTGTATCAAAAAAAAGCATTTCCATATACCAGACTGATAGGGTAATCGATAAGGATGTTTTTCCTTTTCAAACACTAACTTACTGATTAGTAACAGCTACTTAGAATAATCTAAAAAGCCATCATATGAAAAACAGAAAAGGAAATTATGAATGAACAGTGTCAGAGCTTAGATCGGTACAGCGCTCTCTGATCTGACATGGGTTCAAGAGAACTGAATCAAAAGCATCTTCAAGTTGTCTTGAGTTCAAAAGTTGTTCAGTCATGCCCATCCTTTTTAATATTCTCAGTCACACACGTAAATGGATGAAGACCGTGAGGGATTGATTTTGTTAAGAGTTCTTATTTAAGATTTAATTATGCACATAAATCTGTACCACAGTCTGAACTTTCCTCCCTTTGCCCCCAAAGAGGTTAAAATGAAGTATTACCCATCTGCTTACCTGCAAACACTAGATTTTCTGGACATGGTAGTACTGGGAGAGGATGGAGGAGTCTGATAAGACCAGCTGTAATCAGAACCTTTCAAATCTAAAATTACCTGATGAAAGATAATCAATAGTATCAACAACTTGGAAAATCTTTTTTCCTATTAATAGAAAGAATCTGCTTGTCCCCAGCACTCTTCACCACAACAAGTTTTCAATGTCTACTGACCCAGCCTCATTTTTCTGCTAGAATTAGACTGTGTATGTTAAAAATTCCTACGCAGGGTAGTCAGCTTCATCCTTGCATTTCCAAAAACTAGCATACTTCAACACTACGGCTGCTATCACAGAAGGACAGTTTACATTTGAACAGAAAAATCTTTAAAAAGTAAACCTAAAATTTAATTTATTTCATCCATGTTGTAAGCTGTTTTTTCCTTAAAAAAAAAAAAAAAAAAGAAAACTGTTATAACCCTAGTGTTTAAGAACTGTCCCATTAAAAAACCCTCAAAGATACAGTATTAACTCACAGCAGAGATTCCCTCCTTTATACTTTTCAGTCAGCGCTAAGGTGCAATAAGAACCATGTAAGAGTTCATGCAGCAGAGTTGGAGTCAAAAGGCCTATTTGGAGTCAAAAGGCCTATTTGGAGTCAAAAGGCCTATTTGGAGTCATTTAATAATACATATTTTTCTATGCGTTTTAAGGACAGCATGGGAAAAAAGCTCAAATGTTAGAACCTGCGGAACTATCTAATCTCAGCAATGCTGCTGTCACCATGCAAGAGAGGGATGCTCAGATGTAGGGGGAGGAGGTGGCACCCATTTCTCATGGAGCCTCAATGGAAGGTGGGCATCTCCATATACTTCAGTGTTACAGCTACCATTTTACACTGGGCTGYGCAAATATTTCAGGAGCACTCAGCTGGTATTTTACAATCAAACTGTTAAAACTGCTCATGTTAAAAATGATCTTGCTTCAGTAAAGCATCTACAAAACCTAATGTAAAGCCACTAACTGCTAGCAGTCAATATTTCTCACGACACTTAAAAAAAATAGTACAGGCTGAAAGTTGAAATATTTTCCAGGTAACAAGAGCTAACCTGTTCACTTGAAGATGGCAATTTGTGTGGATCCATGGTGAGACTTTTCAGGTCATCTGATATGGTTTGTAAATGTGTTATTTCTCCTAGCATTGATATTTCTTCTTCCTGAAGAGACAAACCAGCAAGGCTAATCATGGCCTCGGTTTTAAAAATGACACCCAAAACACAATACACAATCTTTTGCATTTTGCTGATGACTGTAGTCCTCAACTCCAGCGGAGCTGCTTTTTCTTTGTCCATAAATCAATCACTACTTATGAAAGAGGCTTGGAAATACTCATTTACAGAGTTTTATGCCTACTTTAAGATTGCTTAAGTTCTGAGGCTTAGACATCCTCTCTCTCACCAATGAGATAAATAAGTCTTAGTATTCTTTTGGTCACATCTTCAGAAAAAGAGAGTCATTCTCACTGCATTTGGACTAGGTTTATCCCTTCTATGCGTACCCACTAACGTGCCTTAAGGATTTTAACCCTGCAGGTAAACAGGGGTTAAATTCATACTTCTTGCTAGCTTTGGAGACTTTGACAAAGGCACTATACAGGTATAAAGCATTACCACGTCTATGATTCATASTGGCTCATACTACATCAAGAGCTAGCTCTACTCTGACAATATCAGCACCATAAGTTACCATAGCAATCTCTCAGCTACCATGGTAATTTCATCCAGGTGTTCTGAGTCTGCAATTCCCCTCCTACCGCTCAGCCACCAGCTCCCTACTTCTCTAACCATGGTTTTCTGCTGAGGCTGATGCTCTTTGTAAACAAGCATCAGGAACGTTTTCCCAGTACACTGAAGCCTCTTCAGAAATACACCAGGCTTACACAAAGCCACAAACGTTCCGGCGCTGGGCTGCAGACAACCTCAGATTATGAAAATATACTGAAGCCTTCGGAAGGAAATGAAGAAGCTGTCATGTAGGAGGGAAAGAGCTGGCAGAAAACTGCATGGAAGCAGGCTGCAATCTGTCAGATAATGTCATTACATACACAGGGGAGGTCTTGAAATATTTCAGTCCTACTGCTAGAGCAGGAGTAAAGAAGGTTTATATTAAAATGTGATGTTAAGAAAAAAGTGGTGGAAGCTACACTAGCAGTTCCTCAGGGCCATATTCGTAGGGACTCAAGGTCCACCCAAGTCTTTGTGCCCACTGTTTCCCTATGAGTCGGCTTGAAAGTTTTCAGCGTCTTTGGTCTCCGAATCACTCCAAGAGCCCATAAGGAAGCGTCCAGCTCTCACCACTGCCTAGACAGAGATGCAGGCAGGATTTCGGCTACTTTCTACGACTCTAGAAATCCCTTCCGAAGACACAACGAGCTTCCGTTTTTCGAGGCTGGGGGCCACCTAGCAGACTTGTGCACTGTACCGACGTGAAATGGAGAGCTCTTACTATGACAGGCCGCAGCATCGAGATGAAAGTACAGAATCGGCCGCGTTCCTCAATCAGAGCTTTCCTGACAGCTTGCTTCTCGGTTTCTTCAAGCAGCAGGTACTTATCGTTGACATCTTGTAAAGCACTATCCAGCTGGGGCTGAATGTCACCCCGTCCTGCACACAGGGAACAATCAAGAGGGCATTTTATCAAAACCGTGGATCTATATAGACAAATCCCTTATTTTCAGTCAGCACTACTGCCAGACTGCTTTTGCAATTCGTCTCAACCAGTGTTTTCCCTTAATTCAAATTAATAGGGCTTTTTTTCATTGAAATTAAGCATTTTATAGCATTTTTCCCTTTTGCCTAGGGAAGAAATCCAGTTCAACTCAAAGAAAGTTTCAACAAGCCAAAGACAGCATTTCTTGTATGGACTGTCTCAAGCTGTTAGTTGTTAAAACCTCTCATGTCATCCTGGCTGACAATCAATATCTTACTGATTAGGAGGGCATTCATCACTAATCCCAGGCATACTCCTCTTCCTTCCTACTGTCGTGCCTGGCAAGCTCCTGCTGGCAATTTTGTGGAGTCACTACATGAGTGAATGAGCCTCCTATATGACATGACAGTAAGGACGYGTTACTGAGCGTTGGACCACAGGATTCAACTGCTTTACACAAGCAACTGGTAAAACAGCTTTCTTCRTTCCAAAGTCCAAACCAAACAAACRAAAAATAACTATTGACATCTAAAATACATAAATATGTCCAGTCCAGTATTTGTCTATGAAAARWAAAAAAAAAAAAAAAAAAAAAAAAATCCAATGTTTTGCCAACACAAAGCTCCACCCAGTTCACCATAAACCAACTCGTACATAACACTAAAATTTTCTATGACAGTTAAGTATCTTATTCTGCCACAACTGCTTACCCTGCATCATGCCAAAAATTCATTCCTCTAGTAATGAAGAGCTGCTTAATTCTAGCATTATTGAGTCAACACCATTGCAGTTACAAGATCTTTTCACACAACCTGCAACCCTGATTAAAGAACCTCAGTTGCATAAATTTCTCTCAAATCATCCAGAAATACACAGACAAAGTAAGAATGCCAGGTGCATTTCCATTCCACTGTTGCTCAATACCAGTAAGACCGCATTTAAAAATGATGTGCAAGTTACAAGCAGCTACCGAAAAAAGCTTTTATGGACAATCTATTTTATGGACAATCTGTGCACGCAGAATTTAAAGCTATGGGCAAGAGGAAGAAAAAAGCCTCTTGATGTGTGCAGTACAAAACACCATGTTCTACAAGACGACTCAAGGTCAGAGCTACAAAAGCAAACCTTTGCCTTATTATCATACCTATGACCTAATACTTCAGAGCAAGGTGAAGTCATCGGTTCCCCAGCGCTAATACACAACCAGAACAGAGAAGATCGAGCAAGAGTGGAGCAAAGAGAATCACACTGGCTTAGAGGCATTCCAGGCTGGATATACTCAAATCTCCTCTGCACAGAGTCGGACGTAATCCAGATAAAACTGTACAGAWGCCCACGCACAGCACTCCGAGGTGCATCCTCGAGGAACGGCGTCCCTGCAGGCTGGGCGGCTCCAGCACAGCCTCTGCCAAGGGCACACGGGGACCGAATTATCGGCGTGAATGCCCAGTGTCTCACCCTCGAGACCAGAATGACTGGTGCATGGTGGATCATAAAACTCTTTGGGAAATAAACAACTTTATAACAGACTCTGAAGCTGTAGAGTTATTTGGTCCCTCTCTCAAAATTAGTAGTTACCAGAAACAACTTTTAGGGAATTATTTAAAATTCTTCTAACGGGCCTGTGCCTYCTTGTTTGTCTCCATCTCAGGAGATAAACCTATGGCCTTCTCTTGCAACTTCTCAAAGTTGCAATCAGATGCAGCAAYTAATCATTTTACACTTCCCTGGAGTTTTTCTTTCAAACTCCTTACAAAGCTGAGACTTACATTATTATCCAGAACCTTTACTTGGAGAGCGGCCTGGAAATGACTGCAGGTGAAATAAGCTCGTGTTCTTTAACCCCGTATGGCTTTCTTTCGTATGGCTGTACCAGATGCAAAACATATTAACTGCTAACTAAATCATGCACCCACCAGTTCAACTCTGGAGAACTGCTGTATATAAAACCRCACAGCTCTCCAGCACCCTCTGCAACATTTGTATTTTACTCCCTTAAGTACATCAGGAAATTAATAGACATACCGTCTACTCACAACCAATTTTATGGAGCTGAGGCTCTTGGGCGCCTGCACAGTCAGTGAAAACAGCCAAGCTCTCCAGGGTATAATTCAGAGCAGTGAACCAGCTCAGGTGCTCTGAATCAGCTGGATGAGCTTCTCAAGTCAGATGTTTACAGGGCACGAAAGCAGCACTCTCTCAACCCGTTTCCTCCTCTCTGAGCACAGCCCCAGGCAGCCCTCCTACGCCTGGGGACACCAAGGACCGCGCGGGCAGGCTGCGTGTCTCCGTCGCTGCCCACTGGCCTCCAGCCTTCCTTGGCTTGAATCTGCTATGTTTCTCAGGAGGAAACGTCAGTGTCAAAAGCCACTGCAGACACCAGGTCTCCACCGCACCAGGGCTACAAGCCCTGTCGGCAACTGCATCCTCCGCCTGAGAGCAATGGTGGTTTTTCCCCTTTGAACTGTGAGGGGAAGGTCACTTATTTAGGGTATCCCTGACAACCGACTGCACTATCTTTGCAGTCTATTGGAAAATCTATTGCAATCTATTTTTGTGGACATGAAGTACACTTTCATAAGGAACATTAACAATTGATTAGTCTCTCTAGCACAGTAAAGGCTTTGGGTTACACATTTGGAAACATTTCCAAACCAATGCAATTTTTATAATGACAGAAAAGAGTTCCAGAACAGTCTCATCATTTAGCACCTGGATGGCCATGGTGGGCAAAGGTGGACCTGAAAGGACACTCCTACCCCAGCTGGAGACCGATTTGAATGACCCACCAAAACACTCAGCTCTAGAGATGGTCAAACGTGTCCAATGCAGTCACCGATCTCTGACCTGGAATCGGCCAGAAATGAGTATGCTGTAAGGATGGCTCTGCAAAACACATTCATTTGCACACAGAAGAATGAGTCAATAATCTGAAAAGCCAGGAGAAATGTGTATCCACCCTTTCTCCAATGGGAGCTTTGGTATTGCAGCGAGGAACAGAAATGCAGAACCAGAAGTTACAGCCTGCCTGCATCCTGCCAGGACCAAAAGCAACATGTGTCCGGCGGCCGTGGGACTGGTGGGTTGGCACAGGCAAGCACACAGCACGAGAGCTGCAGAGAGAGCAAACTGCCGTCGCTGAATCACTTCTCATCAATATTCACATGAATCCACCATTACTCACCAAATAGTCTTAATACGTTACCTTCAGAGAGGGTGCCTCACATCATTAGCATGACATGCAAGAGCTTTAAAGGACTGATGTGCATTAAAACATCAGTTTTACAGCGGTCTACAGCTAAAAGCCTCATGCAAATTCTTAAATAACCACTGTTTGAAATAAAACTGCATTCAAAGGAACATATTAGGGAGAAGACAAAAGGTAAATCTAATTTTCAACCCAATATCATGCTTATATTTTATAAGGCAACTTAAACTAGCAAAACTGTCAACAACAGCAAAGAGCAGCAATGATTTTTAAATGCTCTCAGTCTAAGTCTTACTGCTAAAGTTAATGCTATTATTGGCAAAGTAGATAATGCAATAAATATTGGTGAAATTAATATTTCCCATGTTTCCATTCTCACCTAAAGACTGCTTCCTCGCATTCTTTTGGGGTGTCCTAAAAATTCCACAYGAACACTTTACACAGAGTGCCAGCATTGACACTGTATAATCAAACGCTGAGCGCATGTCTCAAACAAACGAGCTCAAAGMCATTCATCCCCAAATCATTTCCGTCACAACAGCATACCTGCTCAATCTTCCAGGATGAGCAACACCTTTGAGTCCTGCGCAGTAAAGCCAACAAACTAATAAGGACCTAGACTTAGAATACACAATTCTGCAGCAGCTTACAGAAAGGTGGAAAACCTCATTGCTGGGGTTAACTTTAGAAGCTAATTCCGAAAATTCAGCAACCAAATCTGAGTCTTTCCAGTGACCGCCRGAGATATGAATCAGCTGCTAATGTTCCCAAGTGTTAAGCTGTCTCTTAAAAGAAAACGTGCAAGTTATCAAAAGAAACTTGCAGATTGAATTGCAAACCAGGAAAAACAAAGCGCAGTTTCAAACCAGGAGACCACGCGGTACGTACCCAGCGCGCAGCTCCAGGAGCCCAGCCGAGGCACTCCGATTAAGAGCCTCCCTGTCTGATCAATCCAGGCTCTTCCAGAGGGCAGTTTTAAACACCTCCATGATTATTCCTACCTGTTGAGGTCTGATATTTTCTCTCAAACACACTAAGTTTCACTCTAGAGAAGATCTCAAGGCAACTACTTTACATTTTCAATACAATGACTGAAAATAGCACTCCAACTTAAACAGATTTAAGGCGTGATCAGGCAGCAGAAGAGGAAACAATCGTGAGGCCAATTCCACCCCTTCCCCAGCATGAAGTTATACGTGATTTCTTATCTATCATTAAAGAAAGGTGCATGCGAAATTCAGAGAAAAGGGATTTGGACCACAGGTTTACAAAAAACAACACTAAGGACTTTAAGCTCTAGACTTTAAAAGTCATATTAACAATAAGACATTCAATTATTTGAACATCACCTTGATAACATGTCTATTCTATTTAGCTTCTCTCGCAACTGTGATACGATTTAATCAGTCCATGTTAATCCCTTTCTAAAATAAAGCAGAAGTTCGGCTGCAAAAMCGATTTTCTTCTTTTACAGTGCTCCAATTAGATGCCAAAAGAAGATACAAATCAAAAGATGGTTTGTTCATTAAGATTAGGCAATGTTTTAGTTTCATTAGAAATTAAAGTCTAGGCAGTTAGTGGAGACCAGACACCATAAAGAGGCCACAGCAAGGGCTACAATAAACCAGCCACCAGGGTTACAGCATGGCACAGACTTACCCAGAGCCTCAGCTGTCAGGCAGGTGCGCATGATGAGAAATTGCAGGACACAAAATTGACACAGAAAGGAAAATAAAAAAAGTCAAAATGGTATTCCAGCACTCCTAGAGTTTAGACATTATCATCAGCTCTGAGACAAGAGAGTGAGCAGTTTGGAGTAGCCTATTTTGACTTCTGCTGCTGCTGATAAAGGCAAATGCATTAGCTTTGCTTACTGATGAGCTGCTGTAAATCAAACGCCTGGTTATTTATCATGCAGTTTTATTTTAAGAAATTTAAATCAGTTTAGGAACTCTGTTTAACTTGCAGATTCTTAGGCAAGAACACGGTAATTTGTGTTTCAGAGAAAGTGCAGAACACAGACAACCGCCAAACTGCTCAAGCGGATGAAGAGGAACAAGGTGCACACCCTAACACGCAAGGGGCAACCTTGGAAATGTGAAAACCCGAGGCRGCTGCTGCACTAGCAACCGCAGCACTTTTTGATGTTCTCCACTGCAATTACATTAATAGATTGTTAATTAAATGAAACACTAATTGCTGATGCAGTGTGGAAGAACATCAAAAAGATTAACCACGATATGCACATTTTAATTAAAAAAACTTTTTATTAAGCTCTGCAATAAACCTGGCTAGCTGTCAGAAAGAAAAGTGTCAAATGACATTCAAACTCAAGGAACGAAAATGTAAGTCAAAAAGATCTGCGGTCACTGAGCTGGCAACATGTCTTCACTGAAGTTTTATAAAGTGGAGCTTACATTACAAAGGTTGGCGGAGGGGGGGGACCTGAGGCACTACAAAAATCCACACAGGATTTTTCCCTGAGGCAGATAAGGATAATTTGCTAATTAGTTCCCCTCCTCCTGAGCCATATCATATCAACTGCAGAGCGAGTCCTGGATCTCCCTTCCCTCATCACCCCACACTTGACCCATTTGAAGAAATAACCTAATGGAGCCGGGGTCTGCTCAGAGGTCCTCCCTCTCCAGACTGCCGCTCCGGGAAAGTGCTAAGCACACGCACCATGCAAAGTACCTGTACGAGAAGGTCTGCATTTGCTTAAAAACTGAGAAGTTCCTCAGTTATAATTGTTTGGAAGAGTTTCATGGTTTTTAGCTAAGAGTCACAGGATTTGCACAATCATCCCTGAGAACAGTACAGCAATTATTATAGTTTGCAAAGACCAGAGCGTACAAAAAAAAGCAGCTGCAAAGGCTCTAAAAACACAAACATGTCATCTCAGCTAAGTGGGAAGAGGGAGAAGAAAAGGCACTTTTGACAGTATTACATTAAGTTAATCATCATTCTGCTCTCTCAATTTCATTAAAAGGCTGGTAAGCATAATGTCAAAAACCACTGAATAACGCAAAGTACCAAAGCAAAGTACAGGCTGTGCATTTGGACACTCAACATTGACAGGACAAGATGAAATGTTGTGCTGAATGTTCATGGCACTCTGCAGAAACATCTCTGAATAAAGGCAAAATTCAGCTTTTACATTAATACATGTTATAATAGCCTTGGTCTTTTATTGGGACTGTTACGTATAATCCTTTAAAAAAATCCCTTTGGATTTAAACATTTTTTTCCTCAAAGTTAGCACACAGTACCATGTGAACAGCCTCAAAGTGAAACCTTCCAGATATGTTATGAGCYGAATTGAAACCTGTCTACTCAATCATAAACGTCCAAGGTCAAAAAATACAGAGAAAAAAGCCAACACACACACCAGATTTCACCTGATATGTTGTTATAGTTTAAGTCAGTCRTTTGAGTGTTACAGTTGGATCTTTTCTTTCYTTTTTTTTTCCTTTCTTTTTTTGGAACTACAAGYCATGCACTTTGTCAACCTTCCGAAATGGTTATAGGCAGAGCCAAAGCTGCTGCTACCTTTCCTCTGAGCTCAGTATAGCTGCAACAGCTTCTAGCAGCAATCACTACAGAGGCCTTGACTCAGCATAAAACCTAAACATGGATTCGTTTTATCTGTACACACAATTATTCTGCTGAATCAGGTTAGCTAGGCTGACTTCTGATGTCCAACGCTTGTCTGAAAACAAAAAGCAATTTATAAGATGGTGTACGCAGGTTCATCTGCTGTGTAGCCTCATTTGTTTAGAAACTGGGGAAAAGAGCAAAGTTTCAATGCCGGGGAGGCAACGTGCCCTACAGGCCTCATCTCCTGGGAACATGGGTCTAAGGAAAGAGGTGTGTTGGGGATCCCCCCACCACAGTAGCAGGACACCCCAGGGACTGCATCTGGTTCTCCAGGATCCTATTTAGACCGCACATATTTAGACTTCACATGGATTTCTTACAATCAAAGAGAACAAAAAGAATGAATATCACCCCTGAAAGGTCCTTCAAAACACAGTACTTTCATTTCCACAAAGACTTGTCATTTTATCAGCTATACTCCAGCAAACTTCCAAAAAGGACCCATAGGACATTCTGGGTTTGTTTCAGAAGTCTGCTGTTTTCCTAATCACTTCCTGCTTTGGAAGTATCTTTACTGCAATTAATAAAAACAAAAACAAACAAACAAAAAACCCTACTCTGCAAACATAATTTCTAAGAAATGATCTCAAATGCCAGACCTAAACTTTCAGCTTGGCTGCACGGAATCAGACCAGACAGACCATGCAAAGCTGGAGAAGAGGCAAACCCAAACGTTCTCGGCCCCTTGGTGCTCCAGGGATGCCCGACCTGCGGCACACTTGCTGGGATGAGCCACACGGACCATGGACCTCTCACCCAAAGCCCTGGATGTGCAGGCAAGGAGCAAGCAGCTACCATGCAAGATGCAGATCAGACACGACGGGACGTAGGCTCTGCAGCCTGACGTGACGGGGAGAGAGGACACCACCATCATAACACACGCGAGTGAGAAGTGCAGGGTTGTATCTCAGCTTCTAGATCTAAAGTTGCCCAAAGCAAATCACTGCCCCATCCAGTCACAGCAGAAAGCTCGCTTAGAAAAAGCTTGAAAGGCATTTTTAGTAGCATGCACAGTATTTAATCAAATCCAGAACTGGGCAAACATCTCACTTGCCCACAGATGATTGTAAGGTCAATTCAAAACCATTCTTACGAGCACTAGGTAGAGAATGGGTTTGCTGTTTTAGAGGTCCCATAGGTGAGTCAGTAACTTTACAGAAAATCAAGGGACAGGCCCTGCTCGAGGAAGAAGAGAACAAAAGAGCAAGTCTGATCAACAAGGAAACAGAAGAGTTGAAGACACAATAAAAGGAGCGTTCATGCACTCAGCCACATGTCGGGATGGGTTCACCAGAGACTTTCCCTGCCAGCAAGTTCAAACCTCACTTGTGACCTAAAGCAAAATCAGTTTGAGAGAGCTATCATTTTCTAAATAACCCCCTTCTTGATTATGTTTTTGCCTCAGTGACAAAAGCAACACACTGCACAATGTAGCACATTAAACAGACCTGTCAGGAGAAGACATACACCAAAGTTCGCTTAGTAACATCTGACACTGCTCTTACAAATTCAGACAAATGCTTTCTTCCTTCAAGGTAAGGATCAAAAAGGCAAAGAAGGGAAAAGGAAACTGCTACTTTTTTCTCTTCTATATTTAACCGCTTTAAATAGTCTGTCAAAAGATAGATTTTCCTCCCACTTTCCTCCCATCTGTGTCTGTAATCCACCGGCCTGGCAGGTTCAGGTATTTGTTCTCACGTCTGCACGAGCCTCAGCACCTCGCTGAGTCTCTTCTCCCCAGGGGCAGCGAGAACAGACGTTTACAGCTCTCAGCTCCTACAAAAGTTATTGCAGCTCCTCCTTTTCCTTGTGCTGGCTACCTGGGTGCCTTCATCACCTCCATCATCCCCACACACCTCTCTTTGCAGCTGGCTTTCACCTTGCCTCGGCCCCATTCGGCTTCTGCTCTGGACCCAAGCGCCACATGTGTGACACCAGTTCGAGATCCTACTGCATGGAAATACAGGAGGTTCGCTGACAGCTCTGAGAGCATCTCCTAACGTTGCAAAACTAAGCGAGGGAACGGCTCTAAAAAAAAAAATCAAGATACTTCAATCACAGCATGGCTGCTATAAAAATGATAGCAAAATGAGGCCCATTCCACTCCCCACTGAAGACATTTAATCCTGAAGGAGGACAAGACACTGGTGGGCTGACCTCCTCTTGGTTAGGCATGGTTCGGGGAAGGGAGAGATGAACCCAAAAATGCAGGGAGAAAGTACGAGAGCTTCAGCCTACTTGGTTTAACCATTGCTGACAGAACAAACTATCTGTCAACTTATAGAAACAAGCTCCAATTTAATCATTGACCGTTCCCAGGACATGAATACGCTCTTCTCAGTTCCCACCTCCCGGACACCAAGAGGTTGCTCCTGTTACAGTGAGACAACAGGGGTCAGACCAGAAAGGGGGATGGAAGGGAAGAGAGAGGGAGGGAACAGTACACTCTCTAAAGCAGTTAGTCTGAAATCAAGCAATTCATCATACAAAATGGTAAACAAGTTAACAAAACAACCAAAAAAAGTCTTATCACACACACACACAAAAAATCACATCCCTTAATTATAAACATTCTGACCCAAAATGTGGACTTTTGTAGCAACACAGAGACAGACGCAATGGGCACACGTAGCTAAGCTCTCCTGTTAGCGTCTGTCTTTCTGTGCCCTTCCCTCATCCCTCTTATAAATCAGTTAAAATTGAAGAGCAGTTTGCCAGCCATGTGGCTCTACCAGTGTAATTATTAACTCACCTATTTGGAAGGACAGCTAGGGATCGCTCACCTGTTCTGGATAAAGTACAAATAGGTCCAAACTTACAGGTTTTGAAAAGTTCAAGAAACTCCTGGCCCCAGTGTTTATTTTGCCTGTCTCCAGGCTCATAGTTTTTAGGCAGGAGGGGAAGCACAAGCTGCAACCTGCAGCCCAAGAGCTGTTCAAAGCTGGTAGGAGCCCAGTGCCAGGAAAGGGAACAAGTAAATCTGCTTCCGTACAAGCTCTGGATCAGTTTTACGAAGCCTGATGGGGTTTGCACCTAGCTAAACAACACCCTTTAGTGATGGAAATGCTGCAAGTATCTAAGTGGATGCATGTTTCCATGAATATGATGAAGAAACTCCTATGACAAGTTGGTGGTGTGAGAACAAYAGAAGCATGAGGTTCAGCTGCTAAAAAAGAAAGATCCCTTTTGTGGAGACCTCCCTTTTTTTTCCTGCTCATCTCTAGTTTTCTGTGGTTGCCAAGTGCCCTCCCTGACAACAACCCATACCACCTTCTCACACACTGAGGAATAATGTAAGATTTAGGAGATTATAGGCTGTAAAAACAACAAAAAAAAGAGGGTGGAAAGGGAGAATAGAGAGAAATGTTAATAGTTACAGAACATTTACATAATGGCTTTTTTATATTATTCCAAAAGATTCTAGAAGATTTTACACGTATCTGCATGAGTCGCGTTACAGCATCAATGCTCTTAACAGCAATCAGTTAGCAGCAAGCGTTCTGTTTTAAAAAATGAGTGACTCTGTACAAACAGCTTCAAAGCTTTTGTGTAAGAACATTAGACAGCAGCATTCAAATATGATTCAAGTGACACATAGTAATTGTACCCTGGTATTCAAGTACATAACAGTAGTACATTACAGGGGACTGAGCTATTAGACTAGAAAGTCCTGCTGTTCAATCTGTGTCAATAAGCACAGCACAAAAGGTGCTTAAGAGCACAAGTATGGAGCAAGTTACCTTTCTTTGCTTTCTTCTGCAGCTTCAGTGTGTCAGACGATTTCTTTTTTATCTCTTGGCGGGCTTTTTTGTATTCTAAAAAACACACAGTCTCTGTATCAACACACCTGATATTAAAATGAAGGATTTTCACAGAAAAGACTATGCTTAAAGACATTAGACTACAAATTTTAAGAGAATAGTTATTTTTAATCAAAGCAGCTTAGAACTCATGTTTTGTAGTGCCTATACATTTGGCTAAATACAATGTTTTAGGGTGGGAGCACATTCACAAACTGAATCTTTCCCAAATAAACAAAGCCTTTACAGAAATAACAGCTGAGAATGCAGTACAAAACAAGAGTGCTGTGTGAGAGACTCATCCACTCTCAGGAACAGAAAATGGAGATGACAGGTTTCTCAAAACATCTGTGTTCAAAAACCAGGATCCTGAAAAGGCAAGGCAGAGAAGATCCTATGATCCCTATCCAGCAAAAAAGCCAGGCAGAGGGAGAGGGTGCTAAGACTTTGCCCAAGAAAGGGTCACATTGCCAGCTCTTGCTCATGAAGTGGAGCATACTGCAGCTGTCCTCATTTTTAGACGAGCTGCAAACCCCAGGAGAATTAAAACCCAAAACAAAATATTCCACCTCTGTCTAGGCATGCTAAAGATACCAGATATGAAAGTTGATACTAAAAAAATAAAATAAATAAAAAAAGAAGATGGAAGGTATGTACGGGTGTTCACATACACACACTTTAACAGAGGAGGTCAATGTTACTGCTCTTCTATAGGTGGAAAAACAGAAGCAGGCTGGTGGCAGGCACAGGAACTGTGCCCGGGCCAACCACACCTCCAACACCCAACTCTGTCCCCTAAACCCTGGGTCTCTCTGCATTTTGGTGATTCGGCCCTACCTCCCCATAACAAACCACCGTGGTGCTGCTTTTATCAGGCAGAGCAAAGTCTTGAATTTTCAAGGGTCAGTGGTGAACTGTGACCAGCTTTTAGCACCTGTGCTAGAGGGCCATCAACCCCTGGCAGGTTTGCAAAGCTGAAGCCATCTACTCGCAAGCTCTGGCTGTGCAGAACCCTGCTGCCCCCCAAGAAAGCCTCCATAGCGGTGCTCAGCACTGCAGCTCTGAGCACCTCGCGTGCAACGACACAGCTTTCCAGCTCCCCGGGTGCACATCTCTGTGTCCCACCAGATATAAAATAACAGCACTGAATGTTTTAGAGGACTGTGCTTTCTCTGGAGAACTCTGTGGCCGAGACATAACGTGATCACGCAGTTAGCTTTCAACTGCACACCAGAGCTTTGCAGAGATAGATGTGGCATCCTCTGCACTATGGGAGATCATATAGCAAGAGTATACTAACAGAGTTAAAACCAATGACTACCTACCAGCCTAGAAAAAAAACCTGTCACTTGGGGTCCTGCAAACTACGCTTTCAAAATATATGTGCAAGAGTGAAAAAATTTGTTAGGCACTTTTGGATGTAGTGTTTTAAAAGAGAAAAGTTGCTATACATATTTAAGCRTACGTCATTTCATTCCCCAGTACAACCATTAAAAGAGGAAGAAAAGCTGGTATTACAATCTTACTCCTATTAAAGAATTCTTCCTCTGTAACTACCTTTTGCATGGTCTTTATCCAGTTGATTGGCCACTTTCTTCCACTCTTCCATCTGTTCTTGAAGTGGGTTTATCAGACAGTCAATTAAAGCACTAATTTTGTTGAAAAAACACAAAGAGCAATCAAATCCTGCAGATGCCCCTATTCTTATATAGAGAGCCAAGGTCAACACTGGAGTATTTTTACTTTTTGCTGTGACAGCTACCAGTGTCACAATGTAAATATCAGAACATAAAAATGCTTAAGCTGGAGAAAGCAAAAGAAAGGACTGGATCAAAAAGTCCCCATCACAAGATAAACCAGAATTACTGTGCAGCAGTTCGGGGCAGGGAGGAACAGAGCGTAAACCAGAGGAGTGACCTGAAACGTAAGGGCCAACGTAAACAGTTAGATTCTACTCATTCAGCACGCAAAGAGCAGTCTACACAAACACCCTGGAGACTGAACTGTTTTACGTGCCCGTGAAGATTATAAACTTATGTAGGACACGTACACACACAGGACGACAGAGAGCAGCTGTGGGAGCTACCAGCATCCTGCCCACTAAGGAGCCGCACCTCTCACCAGCCGGGGCTCGAGCGTGGAGGTATGTCAGACTCTGAGCCCATGCCGTGCCTGGCACCGCTACTGGGAATAGCAAGCAAGAAGAGCCACAGGAGCAGTGGAGTTTGTGATACAACGCTGGTAAGGCTGCACTAGGTTAACTGGATTGAGACGGTGCTATTGAAACAGCTAACTTTGGGCAACTAGAGGTGAAAGTTCTCTCCACGCAGCCAATTCCTTCACAAATATCTTTTAAAAAAATAAAGGGGAGAAATCTCAAGTCATTGAGCAAATGGTAAAGCATTATTTCGGTTCACCTTGGGTCAAACACACATTTTGCATCTCTGGTTAAAGAGAAGCATGTGTACATACTACAGAAGCAGTCTGTGCTTTACATATAGCCCTGCTTACTTGCAAGTTGCTACTCTCCCATTACCTCCCCAGTCTGACTTTAACTGGAAGAAGGGGATGATGGAATTTCACTTTTCCATATTAGTTTCTTTTTTGTTTGAAAGCTATTTGGGTTCTCAGGTAAGTTGAAGAAGCAGCACAATACTGCTGCTGCTTTCAGACTTAGTGAAAAGGCTTAAAGTCCCAAAACACACAGACAGGTCCCTCGCCCCACRGGCAGGCTGCTCACTGACAAGGGGAATTGCAGCATTTAGAGTGATTTGAAGTGACGAGTCCAAATCCTAGAAGATGCAGTGAAATGCTGTGTTTCCTGGCTTTTAAGACACTTAGTGCACTGGGAGAGAGAGGAGAAAGGCTGTTCTCACTGAGAGGGTCCGAGATTAGCTGGAAAGCCAACGCCGGTGAACAGCTTTACGTGTTCCTCAGTAACGGGGGCTGCACAACTACGCTGTAATTGCGGTCCAGCAGCTAATGAGAGCCGAATCTCGGGCTCTGGGCCAGGCACAGAACCACTCACCTGGAAAACTGCCTGAGTTTGGATTCTATACTCCTGTGTCTCATACACATCCTGGTCAGGGCAGATCCAATCTCTCGGGTGCCGCCTGCAAAACAAAACGCGAGGAAGGTGAGAGGTCTGATAAGATTCCTTCCCATGACAGAGGCACAGCAAATCAAAAGAGCATGCCAAATCTTATGGAGCAACTCAAAACCATATTTGTAGTATACAATCACCATAAAATCATAAAATGTGGTGTCGGTCACCTTGGGGAGAGACAGAACTGAACCATTAAGCAGGATTAAAGAGTTCTTCCCAGCAGCTTTTTGTGCGGTGAGGCCCGACTCCTTGGCAGAAGGACTGAGGAAACAGGGCTGGAGATGTCAAAGCCCAGGGGAAGAAGCCTGGCAGAACACTGAGCACCTACAATCAGGTGGGTCATCAGCAGTAGGCCAAATTTCCGAAACAAATCTAGCAGTTTGATCCAATTTTCCCATAACCAGATTCTTTAGCCCAATGTTCAAAAAGGATTTTACTTTTCCAGAATACGTAACTAACCCTATCTGCTCCCTCATACACTGATGAAGATATGCATCACTGACATATCATCACCCATACCTGGATCTCAGATCATGCATCTAGTTATCATTACATGCCAGAAGATGGCACTATTTGCTCTATACCCCGACTCACTTCAGTTTCTCTGACAACTGCATAACAGGAATAATTTTTAGCAGCTCTTCCTCTTTCAGAGTCTTCCTTTTTAAAACCACAAGTTCCACTATTTCCCACTTTCATCAGCATTTCCAATTTCGATCAGCATGTTAGATTTCAATATTATTTTGTTTCAGTTAGCTTTAGTTTTGATAATAGCTTAGTCCCCATCTGCAAACCAAATCTATTATCAGAGAATAAACATCAACCTTTGCACCAAGCCTTTCCAAATTGTAATATTCTGTAGAACAGTGAAGATATTAGCATCTATTTTAAGGTCTCATTTGATTATTAAACTAACCTTAGTCTTGTAACATACAGTATGATATCCTTTTTGCTCAATTTTTTCCTTGAAAAATTGTAGGGTGCATGAAAAAAATTTCAAGCAAAAAAGCTTGATGTCTTTAATCATTTATTTTTTTAAACACAAACCCCAAAGTTACTGCTTTCCTGCATTCTTACAGAATTAAATTCTGTGCCCACAAAATGGCTCTGGAACAAAGACACTAAATAACTGGAACAGGTTGTGGCTATTGGGTATCTTCCATTGTTCAAAAAGATAAACCCAAAGTCCTCTGTCACTCGCTTGCTTACTCGTATTTTATCAGGAGCTTTTGAAATCACGTTCTTTGGTAGGGCTGAAGAGCTGCGGCCCAGTTGGGTAGTGGGGGCCGAGCGAAGCAGCCGGGGCGCAGGGCGCAAGTGCACCCATCCCTTCCGGTGACGCTGCGCTGCTAAAGCAAAAGCTGCGACAGGCTCTGGTAATCCGAAAAGCAACACAGAGGATGGGAAAAGGGAAAGAAAGCAACCGGAGGAACAAGACCATTTCTACAATAAATAGCATACCTCTGTCCCAAAAGACAGGCATTTTTCCTTGGGGGCATGCAACTTGGAGCTTAATGGAAGAAGACCTCCAACAGCAGGTATCAAGCAAAAGGGGCTAAGAAATGAACCCAAAAGCTTCCATGGATGTCAGCAGAGCAAATCTCAATCGAGTTTAAGCAAACTGCAATGAGACTCGCATTGAAAAACTTAAGTGTTAAGGCCTGTCACTGGTTAATTGACACTGCTTTCCTAAGCCCCATCGTATGAAAAAAGGGAAGAGTCATTTTAGAACAATAAATAGGAAATAAGGCACCATGTGTTTCAGAGAGTAGGAAACCAGGGTCAGTTACTATTAATATTAAACTGCAAGGTAACAATATTTTAACTGAAACACCAATAACCAGAGTATAAATATATTCACAAAGTACAAATGAATGGGCAAGGTCAGCAAAACAGATTGTTTAAAAAAAAAAAAAAAGACACTGGTTCTAGATGAGGGGAGTTACTGTTTTTCGGTCTTTTTACTTTTTTTTTTTTTTTTTAACTGTTCTTCCCGTCTTTTGCAACCTCATGTTATCCTAAAGAGTTTATAAGGGCACGGAAATACCAGGTGCTAGCTATTCTAGGAATGAAAACTACCCTAACAGAGCAAAGGAAGGATAAGACCAGTTCCGAAGAGTTTTTAATGGCCCTTTTGGAAATAAGGTGTTGTAGAAAATGGGTTTCAGAATGAGCCGTGCCATGGCAAAGCATGGAAAGGCAGCGCCGGATCATGAGCGGGTGCCTGTTTCTGAAGGGCTGGGACCAGCTGGCTACACAAACTGGCAGAAGTAAGCCATTTTGTAGCATTGGAGCTGGGTCAAAAATGTCCAACCATAGAAGGGAGGGCAGTTGGGATTTTTCTTTATCCAATCCCAGACAGACAGCCTTAGYGAGCAAGAGTAATATATGCTTTATTTATATGAATTATTGCTTGACATTACCGTAGTGGTTTACCCACTCACAAAATGAAAGGGTTAATCATTTGTAAGGTCAGACCCTGTTTTGTAGAGTGTGTATAATACAAACACTGCTGTGCGTGCGAGTCTTTATACCGGATATGCAGCCCAGTATTTTATGTATAAGACGAAAGAGCTTTCAAAGTCTGATGACTGCACTGGGCTATGCCAGGACCATAAGGCACCTAGTTTAGCCTCCAGGTTCATTTATGGTTTTTCTCCCCCAAAAGACTGGCTCCATAAGTGACCAGTTGCTTATTTGTTCAAGGACAGAGCCATGCAGCGGGAGGGCAGTAAACCAACTGGAGATAGCTGTTTTTTCAGGGCCACCAGCACACAGACTTGCTGGCAACGAGCACATCTGAGCCAGAAGTGCACGAGGAGTATGCCGAAAGTACTGCCAGTCTTCATGCCACTCAAAGGCAGGTCCCCAGCACAAAGTCATGATGTTCTCCAGTAGCTAAAAATTTCCTGAAGATAAATATTGTGGCCCAATTAGCAAACTTTTAGTCAGACCAAGAGTAAACTGGAAGACCTGGGCTCTATTCATTGCTCTCCAACTGTTTAAGTCAAACTCCTTTGCCTTTGGCTCTCCATTTATAAAATGAGGCTAGGAATTGTCTGCTTCTCTGACACACTACAGTAATTCATCCGTTAAGGCAAGCAATGTTTGGGAACCGTGTAAACAGTACGAAACCAGAGATGAAAGCTATATTCATGAGAAATCCCCACTCAAAGAAAGTGATTTAACAAAATCCCCAAATTTGATCCAAAAGTGGGTGATGACATCAGACTCGCTTCTCATACGTAAAATGCAACTCTGCAAGACAAACATGCTTTTGCTCTCACTTTCCATGCTTTTCCCTACTCCTGCCTAAATCCATGAAAGGCCAAAAAAAATCTTTTTCATGCAAGATAATTAAATGAAAGCCTGTGGGCCACTGCACTACAATGAGTGCACTATGAAGCCATAAATGATGCTCTTTCTGCGCTTGTCATTCAACACTGCAGAGAAGCAACAGGGAGGGATTGTAGCAAAGAGACTCAATTGTTTTATTCAAATCATTATGTTTGCACTTAATAATGCCCACATATGAAGGAAATGACTATCTGATGAAATGCGCAGCTGTACAGCTTCATGGCCTCTGTATACTCCAAACAGCTCCGTACAATCAACCTCTTATCTCCCTCCTTGGGCTTCAGTTTTGAGCAACCCCAGGCAGCTCAGAAGACAACTGCCTTTTGGGAAGTGCCTTGAAGGCTCCAACTTATTAACCAGCTCATCTTTATCTTCAAGGGCAGAGTCCAAATGTGGCAGCCACTTAACTCTTTCCCGAAAGGRGCGAGAATGATGAAAAATGGGTGTAATACTTTTGTAATTTCAAAGTTATCAGAAGAGGCTTCCATTTTACAGCAGAGATTAAAGCAGCAGCTGAATATAGGCTAGATTATTAAATACAGCTCTGAACACAGAGGCTATGACAGGATGACTAACAGTGGGACATTTTAAGCTAATGGTCATCACTCAACCCTTATCCAAACTCATGCTGATAGAAGAGCAAGCAGCCTCCATTGCTGATTGCACGGGGCATGGACCTTGATTTTGCAAAACTGTTTATGTAGATGGCTCCACGAAACCCAAGGATGATGGGATCAGTGCCAGGGTAGCACAGCAGACATGAAGAAGAGGAGGGTTTTTGCCTAAAAGAGACAGTGACTAACACAGGGGTTGTAGGTTCCTGTCCCAGTGGCAATTCCTAACAAACAAAACTATGGCAGCATTTTATGTTTTGGGGTATTGACAATCTCCAGATAAGGCTTGTAAGCTGGAAAAACACATCAAGAACTGCAAGCTACGGTGTTGTTGGCCATCATCTACTACCCAGCAAAAAACAAACAAAAAAACCCCAAACCAAAAAAAAAAAATCCACCCTTATTCCTACAGGTGCTAAGAGCCTCTCTGAGCAGTACTCAGCAAATGTCTCTGGAAGTTGCTGTTCCAAGCAAGCTAAAAACTGTTTCCTGAAGTATTTAAAAATAGTTTTAATTTAGACATCTTTCAAAAAACTGAATCAACAAATGCAAATTAAAGGTCAAAATCATCTAAATATTTTAAATTAGCCAAATTTTAAAAACCTCAAACAACGGTGGCAGACCGTTGTCATGTACTGCATCCCTGTCGCTGTCATTGCAATGGAACAGATTGCTTGCAATGTTCAGCAGAGTGCCCTTTTGGTTAAGTTACTTGGAAAATATATTTATAGGAGCCTGATACTAGCCTGTCGTGTTAACTAGAACTCCATGCAGTCCAGATGATCCTGACAAGAAAATGYTTTAGGTTCCTGTTTTGCAGAAGACGCTAGCATTTGTTCATGGATGGGGGTAGCAGGGTCTTAAATCGCATTTACATCAGTTTTCCAAAATTAAAAGAGGAAGAAGAGGCAGTTAGCTGAAGCAGTAAAGAATAAGCTAAGACAAGAGGAACAGGAAAACAGAAGCAACCCCAGGCTACAGCCTGGCTCTGGCAACCGCCAGCTTCAGGAAGTCCTTAAAACAGGCTGTGATCATGTCCAGTCCGTATATTAAAAAAGGAAATGCAGGAAAGCTCTTCCGACTTCTTCTAGCCTAGCTTATGCCTCTGCTCAGCATCGCTGGACCCTGCCATTGCATTGCAGAGCAGAAAAGGCCCAAGCAAAGATGTTTCTCAGTACCAAAAGCCTCCAGTTTGGCCATGCTGGGGTCAAGAGCATGAGTTTATTTGGTCCCGCAACTCCTCTCTCTTTCATCAACACAGCACAGACAGCAGTACTTCACTTCTGGAGGTTTCTTTCAAGAATTACTATCCATCTCTTCACAGGTGCTTGTTGCTAGTTTTTATGAATAACAAGTTCCATGTCAAGGTTTTAATGCCACAAAAATAAAGCAGCGTTAGAGGCAGATTTGCTCAGAAGAGCAAATACCAGACTTGTGTTTTCCAAGGTTAYTGACATTTTCTTCCTTGATTACTGAACACTACAAGGTCTGACGAACACCTGGGCTCACAGCGAAGCTGCCCCCAGTAGCACTGCCCATACCTCTCCCCATCGCTTTTCAAATTTAGGGCCAAGTGCATATGCGAAACCGTTCTATGAATAGCTATGTAAACCTCAGGGGCTGAATCCAGGCAGATCCAGATGCTTTACTCCAAATGCTACTAACGGCTTGGGACAGGCAACGTGAGTCCCCGCGCTACAAACGCCTCCCGAAGCGGCGGCAGGAGTCCTGGAGCGGCCAGCCGCGGCGGCAGGCCGTTTTGGGGCAACCTCTCACCCGTGCAGCACCTGGCCCCGAGCCAGAAGGTCAGCGATACCTAAAGAAACATCCCCATCGGGTGGAGCCTTCGCCACACAGTGCAGCATCCTCTGCCCACGAAAAGGGCGACGGCCTGGGTGAGCAGACCTATTTAGAGAGCCGGACCGCCGGTCTCAGTGCCTCGGCAAATCTGGCTCTAATGAACTTCTAGTGTCGTCCCAATGCGCGAAGGCGGCAGTAATTCAGAATCCTTCTGCCCTTCTGAAGCGCGACTCTATTTTGTCGGGGCAGGGCCCTGAGCCGCAATGTCTGCAATCTGATTAGACTGCGGCGATATTCAGTGAGCGAAGGAGCTAACGCACTTAAGGCAAACGGGCTGCAACAGCACGCGCAATCTCCCTCCACGCTCGGCATCGCGTGCGACCACTCGTTTTGACCCCACTACTTCCATACAGAATATGCACAAGGTACAAGGCTTTTTCCTCTTTTTTAGGTTCAGCTATCGGCCTGGCCGACACCGCCGGCTCCAAAAGTCAAAAGCCTCCGTAACCACCCAGCTCCCAACCACCCGCGCTGCCACGCCAGGATTTCGACTGCGACCAAACGGCTGCTGCCTCTGAAACACAGAGTCAGGCACAGCCAAGCCAAACAGGGGCAAAAAGCAGAACAAAAATAATTTTTTTTGATGAAAGTCAGCAGATCTAACTGAAACCCCACAGCAAGCAGCTCTGCAGACGGCGGCAGGGCTATTTTTACATGCTGCCGCTCCTCGCGCTCTTCCTCAGCGCAAGGAAGGGAGGATCGCGAAGGGACAAGGGATGCAGAACCACACAAAGCTGCCTTAAGAAATAAGCGACCTGAGACATTTTAGAGAAAGTTGGTTATGCCTCAGTTTGGTACAAAGAGATCCAGCGACACCAGTAAATAAAACAAACCAATGCGCAAGTAAGGCAGCACGGGATCTCACGGCTCTCAGTGCCTTCACTCAGAGGAAAGCTCTGCTCCTCTGGAGGAGCCCRAACTGTCTCAAGTGAACCGTCTTTTCACACTTCCCTAAAACTTGGGACCTTCTTCAGCAGGAACACGGAGATCTTGCACGCCTCTTTAATCGAATGGCAGATAACACAAAGCCTTTGCAAAAATCCAGGGCCCTAATTTTATAATTATCTAGATTGCCCCAACCCTCTTAAAGCCTGCTTCGCCCCGTGCTATATTTCAGGACAGCTGCTGTGCTGTTCAGCATACCGACTCTCAAGCAGTTGACCAGCCTTGCCCTCACTGAAATGCCCCTTTTTTTTTTTTCTTGGCAGCATCCCACCTATTTTCAACTTTCTCAACCGTACTACAGTATTATGAATTTTCACATTTCAAGGGAGAATATCACCGCACAGGTTTGACACCAGCTGGCCGCGTAAGCCTACAGTGCGAAGGAATTTGGTACACAACACTGACCTCAGTTAAAAAATAAATAAATAAATAAATAAACCCACCCTGTTATCAAAAAGCAAAATGAGGACAGTCATCTCCAAACAGAGACACTAGAAGGCTTTGCATTTCTGCCCATAAGTTCAATAAACGCATGCTCAGAAAGATATCGCTTAACTGCAAACTCCGAATCCAAAATTTGGAATTTGGAAAAGGAATTGGCATTTTCTCCTTTACTTGTAAGCAGCAAGCGATGCAAGCTCCGTACACAACTCAGGTTGCAGACAGATCCGGTGAGACAGTTACGGACAYGGGCCCTTGCTCCCCAGCTCCTTGGCTGCTTTGACTGCACAGATCYGCCTGCTCTGCAGGCAAACTGCTGTTTATTCCACAAATTCTTCCAAACAATCGATGCTGTCACACTGAATTTAAAGGGTGCCTGCTTGAACCATGAAGAGTACAGAGGGAGCAAAGCTTCGAGAGTTCTTTGATTCACCAAAAAAGAAAGCAAGTCTGGCAGAAAACACCAAGCGAGCTGCAAAGTTGCACGGCATTGCAAACAYGGCATTTTGGCACGGAGCAAGAGGCGCAGCAATGCTCATCGGTATGCAAATACCAAGCACRTGCTTCTCTCTTCCCGTCTGGGCACGGCAACTGGATTCTGTCTTCCAAAGAGACTCCACTGGACTGTGACAAGTCTTCTGACCGCGGGAACAGCGGATGCACCTGATTCTGCTGTACATCTCTGCTCCAGCACACACACACACACACACACACACACACACACACACACAAAATGCACACCAAGCTTATAAAATCGGTGCTTGAAGGTTTAAGTATTAAAGTACTGCGTAATCCTCCTCCTCAGTAAAAACAACTGTAAAAAAGCCGCAGGAAATCAGGATTCGAATCAATGAAAGAGACTAGAAACCCAAAGAAAGAAGAAAAAGACAAAGTAAGAACAAGGCTTTGCAAATCCTGAAATTTAAGCCTTGAAAGGGAAGCAGAAGTTATCTTACGCCCACAAAAGTTGCTTTACAGCTCTGCTTTTCAACCTTTTTAGCCTTTSCCTTGCTGAAGTACAAAACCCCTTTTGTGCCTACCCTATTCAGCAYACCTCAAAGTACTATTACCTTTCTTACCAAGTCCTGCTTATTTTATAGTCTTTAATAACTTCAAATCAACTGGGGTTGGRTAGTTCTAAGTAAGACACATGGAGTGCTGCTAAACTTTCTTAGTGACAGCAAGCAAACTACCTCATACCCTTCCTTACGGGATGTGCCTCCTTCTACAGGTGGAAACCCCTTGTTGCCTACCCTACTCCCCTCCAAACATCTGTGTAACTGGTTTGGTCAGTGGTCCTTCCTCTCACCAGCTTTTGCAAAAAGCACATAATCATAGAATAACTCCAGCTGGACAGGATCTCTGGAGGTCATCGGTCGGCTCCCCCGCTAAAAGCAGGGTCAACTTAGACCAGGTTCCTGATGTCCTTGTCCAGTCGTGTTTTGAGTGTCTCCAGAAGTGGAGATTCCTGGGCCCCTCTTCCAGTGGTTGATTATTGCCACTGAAATTTTCTTCCTTATCTAAACATCCAGAGCTCATTGATGCTTTGCAAATGCCTTTTGGGAGGCTGTACTCCTCTGACACTACTTCATCATCATACATTAATACATAACACAATAAATTCATGTGGTAAGCGCAGCCGATGAAGTAAAGTGTTTAATTGTTTTACCAAAGCAAAAGCTTTGAGTGCCAGAAAAATGTCCACCTTATGCACACAAAACAGCACTGTCACAACCCAATTTGAAAAGAAAAAAAAAAAAAGTCGTCTGTGGTATATCCAAAATGACATGAAAACCAACAAAAGCTCACCTGCAAAAAAACCCCCCAGACACTAGCTTGTTCAAATGCATCCACATACATTTCCTTTCTTTGCACTTCTCAGAGTTTCTCAAAAAAAATGAATTCATAATACTGAAAGCTTAAGCTGATTGTAGTCTTCAAGTACGGAAATGTGCATCTGGTCATTTGACATTCTTGGTAATGCACCAAATCCATCTAAATCTCCCAGCTCCTCACATGCTCTGCTGCTYCCTTGTTCTACTAAACAGCCCTCATCAGCCTTCGCCTACACACACAGTTGGCTGTGACCTATTGCCATTATATTATCCATTAAAGAGAAGAGGAAGTGTCAAAGCAGGCTGGAGGATTTCTGACCTCTGCCTTAAGCACTGTAATGGACAGGACTAGCACATAAATTACAAGTTGAAAAGAAAGCACTCAGAAAGGGCCACCTCCTATTTAGGATTTATTAACTATTCCCCCAAGGACCACCTTGATTTAGTACCACGTAACCTACATTCCCACATTTTGTGGCAATGTTGTACGAAAGGCTTCCCTGCATCTTGCTCTGCCATGGAAAGCAGGAACGATCAATTCGCCCAGCTGTTCTCCTAAAGACGGTCAACATGAGAAACAGGATGCTCAAAGACATCTGTATACAACCAGAGAGATCAAAAAAATCTCACATGTGTAATACGGAGCTGGATATGCTGGGGAAGAAAAGCTTTGCATCACTCAACAGAAAGTCATCTTGCCATGTGCTCTCAAGCACAGTTTGTAACACATGGACCTTGGGCAAAATTCAGGCTACGGAGACCAGGAGATTCTGCTTCTGTTAACTGAAGTGAGACCCACCCTGARTTTTGGAAGCTTTCAGACCTGAGTTGCCATCCCGAATTCCCAAATGCAAGCATGACTCAAATCCATCTGCTGCTCACCAATGTGTTCAATTCTGGCCCAGACTGGTAGGCAGAAGTCTTGGAAAAGAATAGTGAAAAATACAGTTTACAGAATAAGGATGCAGCAGCTTTGAAAGGATGCGCAGGAAAGAGGCAGTTACTGAACAGCCGGTTGGTCTACCTTGACCCTGACAGAYGGTAACATCTTAAGGCAGTGATTCACAAGCTGCATTTTGCAAAACCATGGTACGTAGCCTACAGCTGCTTCACAGACAGCAACCACCCTGGGCTGCAGTCGTCTCTCCCTGCCCTGCAACTGGGAGCATTGCGTGTGTCGAGATCATGGTGCTCAGACACAGTATATAGCAAAGCATTTTCTTAGGGTATGTTCCTACGAACAAGTTACTGCACATCAGCTGTTCAACAACAGCCCATGTACCCATACTTAAAGCCTGCAGTGAGCAGTAATTTACCCTTTTATTTAAGGGAAGCTTCTTGAAAGAGGGCTAAATTTCCTCAAATTATTTTTCCCCAGAGTAAGGAGTGTATGCAGACAATTCTTGAGGAACTCCTAGCCCACAGGAGTTTAATAACAAGACACCATTCTTGGTCCTTGTGTGCCTGTCATTTTCCTGGGCATTACAGGGTCAACGCAGGCTAAAACTTTCACAAATTCAAAGCTACAGGTAAAAAACATCATCTACAGGCACAACTTCTACTAAAAAGAATCAGTCTTTCTCCTGCTTGGACAAACACCTCCCAACCAACTAAACCACGCTAAATAATGAAACATCCATACTAGTAACTTGTTTTCTTACCATAGCAGGTCAAAAGCTAAAATGAACCTTAATAATGTATATTGCAAACAAGATTTATAGGGTCTTTTTTTTTTCTTTCTTTCTTTTTTTTAATGTGGCCAGCTTTAAAGTTATGCTCTGGCAAGCATGACGTACCATCAGTCTTAATAGACTTCCAATGCAATAGCAGCTTCTGATTTATTTCCTCCCATCCCACATCAACTTCAGAGCCCATTTCTATTTCAAGCATCGGTACCCAGTGTTTTCAACATCTGCAGGTTGCCAAGCTAGTTTATCTATGGAAAAATGGATATGAGCTACTCGCAAGAGGGAAAAAAAAAAATACACTGTGCTGAAAACTATGGCTAGTTCACGTTTTTTTCCATGTATCTATAAATAATGCAATGCCAGCTGCTAATTAAAGTGGACAGGTTCAAATGGCGTAAGAGCACCAATCACAACACGATATGTTAAGTCTCTAAATAAAAAGAAAAGGGAGGCTAAAAAAAAAAAAAATCCCCAACCCCAAATCCTGTAACAGCATAAGCTCTTTCAGCTTTTTACACAGCGTTGGGGAGAACAGAGAAGAGCTGATGAGGAATATCCTGTGCAGCAAGCACAGGGCACACAGTACGAGCCACAGAAGACGCGGCTCGTGCCATTGCTGTCGCTACTCCGTACAGAAGCCACCCTTCCCTGCGGCTCCTGACGAGCGAACRCTTCAGCAGCCTGGAGATCTGGTCGTGACGTAAGCTCACAGTAACTGCAATGCAGCACTCGCGCGGGCTCCGATTATCGCAGAATTGGTCTTCGGAGGCAGCAGCGCTGTCACTCATCCCAAGCGGGACGCAAGGGCGAGTCCTTAACACAAATAATTGCTGCGTTTAATCTGCTCAGCTGCAACCCCTTTCAGATGCAACTGCTTGCAACAGCTTTAGCCTAGATTTTGTAACAGTTTGTTTAAAGTGGGTAAAATAAACGATTCAATTAAAAAGATAGCCCCCAAAGAATTGGAGTTTTTTGCAGTAAGAGTAAGGACGGTATAATTGGGTCGTGATGTAAGAAGTATTTCTATGGTTAAGAAAAATCTCTCCAAAGAAAGTATTTTGTCTTGTTAATCTGCCATTTCCAAAGGGATCAAAGGGCTGTGAAAGGCATTACTTGCAGGGAAGATTATAGTAAAACAAGAATGAGGTACCTCAGTTGGCAACGCAAGATAAAAACAGCAATGCACGTGGGAGATATTCTATGCAATGCATTATTTTACAATCCAGGAGATGGGTCAAAATCCTACCACAGCAGAGATAGGAAGCACTAAAAATCCTTTGGAGACTGATGAATTTTAGAACGTTAATAAAAACCAAATCACATTCAAGGAGCTCCGATTTATCGACGAATAACACTTTAGAGTAATTTGCTAAAATGTAAGCAAGCTACAGGCAGATTCAGACATGAAATAATGAAGAAACGTACTGAGTTCCAACGAGAAATATAGCAAGTTATCTGCTGTAAAAACAAACTAAAACCTAACACTATTTTAAAGCATGTAAGAAGGTGATTGAAGCCACAAAATAGGTACAATTCAGCAGCAGCAATTGCTCTTCCAGTATGCCCCCCCTTGCTAGAGGTAGCTCTTGCGAGTGCAGTCAGCAATTGCGTTGGGGAGGAGGAGAGAGAGGCTCCCCAGGGACAACCTTTCTACCAGGAGCTGAACGTGAGAAGACTCTGCCTTAAGCTCACAGCACATACAGAAGGTGGTAYGATACGGCTTCTTTTGAAGTTTGACTGCCTTTTGCAGAAGTAAGAAAAAAATAGATCAAAAGAAAGAAGCTTGCAAAAAGGTGAAGGGATCTTTTCAGCAGAAGCTGTTTTGCAAGAGGGCAGCACCCTCCTTCTGCCCGGCCCGCACTTGGAGGAGTCTACGGGGAGCTGCGCTGTCGGGGTGCTCCTTGTTTGAACATAGCTTTTGGCTACTATCATGGCACCTTTATTTTAAGGTTTCATTAACAGAATTATGTTGGACACATTTCAAACAATTTTGATTGATGCTGCCKGGTTTTGCCAGGCTATCGTTGAAACCCTGACCTATCCCTAATCTGAAGAAGTTAATGAGCACTTAACTGAAGGGAAGGCACTGGAACATTTGGGGCAGGATGAACAATTATTAGTGGTCTCGCTGCCAAAGCACAGCCCCTGCCCTGCGCTACAAGCAAAGACGTTGTAAGAACTGTGCACAGACCGAGAGTAAAAGCACTGTGTGATGTGGTCATTCTCAAACCCTTCCCTTGCCAAYTTACTCCATTGTTTAAGCAAGGTTGACCCCAAAATCTAGGAGAGCCATCAGGTCCTCACGTGAGGTGAGGCATCCTACTTTCTGCAGCCAGCAACACACAAGTGGTCGAGGTGTCCAGGGTCACAATCAGCTCCCCTTRGCTCTTGGGACAAAGTGACATGGTATATCTAGAGCAGGGGTGACTGGGGACAGACTTAGGCACAAGGCCAAATCCTGGCACAAATGAGGGTCTCTGAATCTGCAGCGGGTGGTATTATCCACCCTGCTCCTTCACATGCTTTGTTCCCTTCTCTGTCTAAATGACTAGCACCAATGTCTCCCAGCAGGAGTTTGGCAGCCTTGGAAAAAGCCGCAGGAGTATCCATGGATCCATCCTAAAAATATCAAGAACCACTAAAGATGAGAATACCCCACTGAAAAGAGGGCTATAAAAAGGGAAAACAACACAGATCATCTCTCAACAACTCACCCGATGTCAGGCCAACGTCCATCCTCTGTCAGATGACAACACAGCTGTTTGCAAGCAAGGCCTCCCCTTTGGATAAAGTTTTGCTCAGTCTCACACGCTTGCAGGCTGGTAAGGTAGGAGATCTCAGCAACTATTAGGAAATATATTGTTCCTGCACTGTGCTCTCTCAAACCATGATTTCCAGCCCTTTCCAAAATTAAGGAAGTGGTCAAGCTCAAAACATGCCAGTGGTCGATCAGTTTAGTACAGCCAACATTTCCAAAAGGAAAAAATTTCCAGGCTTAAGTCATACATAGTCTTTAACCCAGTCTCTAAAATAGGCTAATTTGTTTATAGCAGGATATGCTTCCTGCCATAAAACATCCATATGCAGAAGATATTACAGAAAACTTCCTTCAAAGTCTATATTTAAATTGGGATGACAATTCATTGCTGATGTCTAGTTATCTGGCCACTGATTTTCTAAGCTAAAGATTTAGATCCTTTAACACTGTTTGCTGTTATTTTACCTCCAAGTTTTCCTCTACTGACATCAGAAATCTCCTCCAGGAGAGCTGCCAAGACAGATACCTCCCGTCCCAGTGACTCACAGGAGTGAATCTGATGCGATATAAGCAGCGTGAATCATAAAGAACTTCTTAAAAGGAGTCCAGCATTTTGATAAGAAAAGTGTATCTTTGTCAACCTTAACAGCTCTTTTACAGCAGAGAACAGCAGAGGACTCGTGAGGCAGAGAGCCAAGCTCTCTCCCTACGCAGACTTCCTACAACTGTGTCGGGACCAGAGGAACGGGAATGACAGTCCGAGGTCCAGCCGACACAGTTCCCCCTCTCACCTTCATGAAAGGCTAACTCCAGAAAAAAATGTCTATTACTTTCTGGATCAATACAGTAAAACTAGAGTCCTGGAGTCTTCAGGCACAAGCAGGAAAACCGTGTTCCCTAGATGATGTTCTTGGCCAGTGAACAACAAAGTACTATTAAATCCAAAATACTGGACATGGGAATAGGGATTTCAGCTCCACTTTTACACCTGGAATTCCCTGTCATAAACAAGAATGAAGCCCCCAAATATCTGTGCTTTGAATTTGAGGAGGCTTTGATTCTCCACAGCAGACCAACTCCACACCGGGTGTCTTTGGGGGAAATTTGGGCAAAGCCAACGTGACATTCTCCAGCATCTAGCTACACTGCATAAGCTGGCATGAGAAGTGTGCTGAGCCTCCTCTTCAGCATATGCATCTCCAAAGAGCATCTTTTCTCAATTTCCCCTCACACCTTCAGACATAACACCAGGGGTGGGGAGGGCAGCAATACTATTACAATTACCATGCCTATGACCTTTAAATGTTTAACTAGCAATCTATTCTTTGCAGTCAAGATAAAGCAGCAGGTGATTAGCTTCACTATGAGTCACTATGCCCCTGTAGTGCAATAATTCAATTAGACACTTTAACAGCCTTCAATTTTGTGCGGGATCTGTTTACTAGAGCCGTACTCCCCGAGCTGCAATTTTGTTTTGCCTCACAAGCTAAGCAGGGTCAATTCAGGTCAGTGCCGGCTGGAAGGAGAGGTCTTGCAGAAAATCCCAGACACTGCAAGAAATGGGGTCGATGTTCGCAGCAGAGGCGCTAGGAACACGAGCTTTGGGAGAAGTCTGCAGCTTCTGCCCGGATACGACTTGCAAGCTACAGTTGAGTCCCTGACCTCTCCAAATCAYTGATCTCAGGACAGTATTTCACTTGCTCAGCCAAATCGGATACACAAGTCTTCATTGCTGTTGCAGCTGCTGAACATATACTCTTAAGGAGACGTTTCACATCTCCAGAAATGGTGTGATTGCAGTGGTGTGTGCGCATATACACACCTTCGCCTTCTCCCTCGATCTGCTCCTCAACTGGCTTTAGAGCACCAGGAAGCAGCTGGTTTGGTATGCTGAAGTACCTGCAAACGCAACCTGCCTTCGTCACAGCCGAGCCTGTTCCCCACCTCCAGCGCCATTTCCTTATCTCACTAGCTTGACAGACAAGTCTAAATGGGAGTAAACACATTTCCCTCCTGCCCAGAGCGGAGTCAGCCAAGGCGACCGCAGGTTCACCCTGCTGATCTCCGCACCTGGAAACCTGCTCCACCTCCCTTTGGCACACGAGGTCCCAGTGGCGTCCCCAGCTCCCGGAGACCCAGGCCCTGATTTCTGCCTGTAGCACAGAGGGCTACCAAGACCCAGAGATACATCAGTGCAAAGACTAGATGTCTTCCTTTTCTTCAGCCCAATGGCCAAATACACCTACTGAGGATCAACCTCTGTGCAGTACTACCTCCTGCTCTAAGCTTGTGTCACCGGGCACGCAGGTTAAGCTTAAAACTATACTTTTGTAAGTTTTAGCTTAAAAATAACCTTTGGTCACTGTCTACTGCCCATTTCATACRGCTTACGAATCTCTTGCTGGCTGCAAGCTAAGAGATAAATGCTTTAGCTCAGACAACATTTGCTCATAGCTTTAGATCCAAAGATGYTGGGTTCAAACTCCACTGCTGTCAAATGACAAGATTTCCCCAGAGAGCAGTGGGAAAGTTTTGTTTTACAGCACCTAGCTCTATCAAAATCTTTCATTAAATAGCCTTCCCTTTCTTAAGACATGTGTCTGCATTATGGAAGGGGTTATTTTATCTGATAACTATTCTGGTTGTATTTTTAAGGCCACATTCAGTGCAATTTTTTTAAATCCAGGATTAGACTGAGAATTTTATCAACAGAGTTGATAAAAGTTTCAAGGAAAATATTTATATCATAAGCTCYAGCATGCATGCACTTGACAAAGTGTGACGTATAATGGTGTATTCTTCTTCTCCTTTAGGAATAGCTTCATTAGCATAAGCACATTCATCCTGGTAAAACTGCTTTTACATTAGGTGTTGCATCACTATTCACAAAGGTGCTGAAATAGGGTTACTATTTAATGTGTCTAAAATTATTGTGACACAGGGAAGCCCTAATTAGAGCTTTGCAATACTGTACTGCAAAAGGGCACCAGCAGAAAGTCCTATGTCAAGACGTCTATAGGTCTACAAATAGGAGAGAACTAAACCACTTGGTGATTTTGGCCCCCTAACAAAGTAAAACAAGACAAAATAAATCATTTTACATAACAAGAAGACAAATTGGCAAAAAAAAAAAAAAAGCAGGAAGTCATACATCAATCTTGTGACTAGAAAGCAAAAAAAAGATACCATCTATTTGGCTTCCGCTGAAGTCCAAAATCTYGTATTTCTTTTGAGAAAGCGCCTTCAACAGAGCCTCTTATCTGCCAAGAGAATCTTGTCCCTTGGCGCATACAGTAACAAGAAAAGCCCAGCCTGCTAGCTCCATGATGAGCTCTTTCAGCTTTCAACTTGCAAAATCACTTTCGATTTTCAAACTTCTCAGTACTCTTACAAGAAAAACCTGGCGAGTGGCAACAAGCAACCTGAAGGCCCAAGTGCTTAGAGGTGACATGCGCAGAGCTGGGAAGCGTTTCTCCTACCTGCAGCATTGCACCAACAAGCTTTGAGACAGCAGGTCTCCAAATCTGAACTGGTGACTTTGGGCGCTTTCTGCCCAAACGAGGCACACCCACAGCCATCGCAACCGGAGGTTTGGGGCAGGAGGAAAAAAAGGCAAAATAAAACATGTGTTTAACAGCCGGCCTAGACGAGGCCGTAAACCTTTCCCTTTAAAACAGTAATTCAATCTCGGCACCTCATCCCACTTTGCAGAAGCGTGGGAGCAGAAAAATCCCCAGCAGGGCCGGCCGGGCTTGTTACCTTACAGATGGAGCGCTCTCAGCCGAAAGCACCTGCCTCCGCAGACCCTTTTTCCTCTGGTTTGCAAGAGGGAAAACCGCTGCCAACCTGTGAGCGGCGCCGGCTGTGCTCCCGCGCGCGCTTGGGAGACGGCTGCCGTCTTCGAGCAGCGCGAGCAACCGGCGTTGGGTCAATTAATTCTATATTAACATGCACCCAGGGACCTGCTAATGAGAACGTTCTTTTTTTTTTCCCCCCCTTCTTGATTTGATAGAAAAGACATCAAGACATGTTTTAATCCACAAAACAGACTGATAAGACCAGCTGCCCAACACGGGCTCTCTCGCGAAGGCTCAGCTCTCCTCGGGGCGCTCGAGAGCGGCTCTGCCGCTGGCTAGAGAAGCCGCGCGCGCCGCCGACCCTCTGGGCTGCTCAGCCTCCTGGATGCACTGGGAAATCGGGCCAGACGGGCGACTCTTCAGAGCAAGGATTAGCACAGGAGATGATGGACGAGCAGTGAGTAAGGTCAAGATCTGGGGGGGCGAGTCCGGACCTCCGGGCAGGTCGGAAACGGAGGGCACCTGTCCCCCGAAACCCCCCTGCTCCCCATGGACTGCCTCAAGCGGCTTTCATCCCCTTTGCGACTCCTCTTCCCTCCCATTTCAGGGCTTTTATTGTAAAAAAAGACGGGGAGTGGGCAGCCGCGTTGCCACRGTTACCGTAACACTACGCGATCTACGGGCAAGCAGCGTATTTCCCAACACCGCCTTTCTGCTCGTGAGTCAGCACACACGTCCTTAACCTAAAGCACACGCCGCCGCGCCTCGCGGCCGGGAGCTCCCGCGCGGCTGGCTGCATCCGGCCCTGCTGCAACACCACRGGCAGAAGAAGCCGGCGCGGGCAACTCCGGCCACCACTCGCCCCGAGCTCAGCGCCGCTGCTTCCCTCTCGCGTGGGCTGCGCCAGCATCGAAGCAACGTCGCTCCGTCCTCCAAAACAGAGGAATCGTTAGATGGAGGCAAAGCGGCCGACTTGCTCAAACCAAAGCTATGGAAGGCCGGGAACCATCAGCGGAYGTGGTTCCTTCTGGGTTCTCCATTCCTGAAACAGCCACGGCACTAGAACTCTTATATTCTCTCTTAGGTCCAAAGAGACGAGAGAATTTATCAAGATTTTATCAGACAAGTTTCTTCAGGGCTGGTTTGCTCGTGCTCCTCTCCATCCCCCAAAACTAAGCAGCTGCTTTTCCAAGTCAATCAGAACTTATTATCGGCTTTCAAGCCGCAGACACAATACCAATAAATACTCCTCAAATTACCTCTAATACATTCCTATTCCAGGAATTAAATTCGTGAACATAAACCCCAGAGTACAAGCAAAAGCTGCATGTTCAAGAGTATAAAAACTAGCAAACAGATTCATTTACCTTACATAAATGAACTGTTCAAAGTACTTATCTTCCTTAGACACTACAGCATAGAACAAAATGCACGCAGATGCTCATGAAGGGCTAAATACAGTGTTATGGACAGATAACTAAGAGGTGGATAGGCCTTCTTGTTACTTCATGAGCATTTATGGACTTCCTGAAAATGGCTAATGTGCATGAACTCAAAAAGCAACCAGCAGTTCACAAGGAGCTGTGCGAGATAACAGAACAAGTAAAGCAATAAGGTAGACCCAGTGCAGAAGAGAAGGAATTCTGCAYGGCTCCTGCTGTACCCATTTTCCGAGGTATTTCCCACTCGGGTCGGTGCCTGGTGGAGATAAGCTACAACAAATCTGGTTCAGCTCACATTTAAGGGAGGCACACCAATTCTTGAAAGAACCAGAGCTAAAAATAAATCCAAGTGACCAGAATAAGCACATGAACTAAATACAAGGCACATGTAAGAAGATTTATTAGGTCTCACGCTGTAACAGTGCTGGGAATCACAATGGTGCCCTATTTGCTACCCAGACACATTTTAAATTCAAGGATGAGATTGCTTGGTGCTGAAACAGGATTTCACTGGCAAGGGCTACGTCTAGTCCTTCCCAATTGAGTTTCATTCACCTGAAAACTGGCTACGCTGGTGGAAGAAGAGGGAGAAGTCCCATGGTGTCTCCCAAATGGAGAGCACGAGGGGTCGACAAGCAACATGCCAGGCTGAACTGCCCCGCAGTGTCAGAGTCCAGGATACACATTAGACATGCCTGTAAGTTAATGATTACACCAGTGATAAGAGCAGGTATATCTTATCTTCGAGAACTCCTTTTTACTAGGAACTTGGGGTCTGAACTCTCAAAATYGAGGCAGGCATTGCAGGAATCGATGCTGGCATTGCTGTTAGAGCACTGGGCTGGCCTGAAGGCCCTGCTGGACAAGGTGTGCTCAAGAGGCGGTTGGGGTGGTAAAGTCCTGCTTGCAGGGGTAACCAAAGGGAAAGATCAGAGGGAATATGCAAGCTAACGAGGGCTGCAGTAATGAATCCCCTTCAGGAGGAACAAGGAGCAAACATGCCCAAAGGACCACGCTCAGATGATGCTATGAAGGGTACAAACACGACCACCGTTACGCTGGCTGTAAATGGCCAATGGAAACTACAAGGAGCAATGGGAAGTGTGGGGAGGGGAAGGACTGCCTTTGGAGTACCAAGTCACTAATAGTAGTTCTGTTTTTTTCTCCTTTTCCCCCCCCCTCCACCAAACAAAATGACCACACATCTGCCGTCACAACCAGACTCTTCTGCATGCCAGGCTTGCTGTCTCTSCTGTGTCTCTTTAGGCTACAAAAGATTTTGCAATGGGTTTTCATAACTCACGCTAGAGAGCACATACAAGCTGTCTCTAGCTGGACATATTCAGAGGCTGCCTTTTCAAAACAGTACTGGTGATTGTGACCTTTCTCAAAAGTCCTACATCGTTGTCCCGCTTCCTTTTGCGCAACCTGGCTTTCAAGGCTAAATATACAGCAGCAGCACAAGCTTGGTCGCTGCCCTCTAAAAGATTCAGTCTTGCTCTTATTGGAAGTGTCAAGGCCACATTGGCTGATCCAAAGACATATCCATATCTTTGTTTCACAAGTTGATGCTTCCCTTTAATGCTAACYGTGGTGAGGGCTTTCCAGATGGGGAACCTCTCTCTAGTAGGAAGARGATGGTAACCATCAAATCAATTTGCACAAACCTTTGAATAGCCATAGGTGGAGCAATATTCAGTCACTGTCAGTCTGCTCCTAGTTAAACTACAACCGAAGTACACCTAAAGATGCTGCAGCCACATTTCCTCTCCTAAATCACCTAATCCCTAATAAATCCTGGACAGAGTAGGTTTTAGTGTGCGAAAAGCAAAAGAAAAGATACCAAAGCCAAACTAAACCTTAACCAAAGGTCGTAATTGCCCTTCCCTTCCAAATATACCTTTTATTTGCTGATCCTGTATCCTAATTGTGGGAACTTATCTGGGATCATCAGGGAGAAACTAGATGGAAATGATAGTTCTGAAGTCTACATACTTTTTCCATGATGAAAAGGGTCTCTCCAGAGCTTGTTCAGAAAACAGCTATGGRAGGTGAGGAACATCTTGGCTTTTGTCCAGGGATCTGTCCACATTCCCTGGATGCTCCCTAGTACATTTGCCTGCAGTATCTCTTATTTCACAGCCGGTCCTCTTATCCATACAAACCTCATACAACATACATTTGCAAAGGACAAGCAAACCTGGCAGAACACAGTGCTGCTCCCAACCGGCTACTGCATACCTTGGCCTTGATCTCTCCTTCTGACACAGATACTGCAGAAGAGGCATAAGGCAACTGCTCACACGAATGGTCAGGGGAAAACAGTCAGAGGCTACGCTGTCACCTCCTCCAGCATGCAGTGAAGGCTGCAGACCTCAGAGGGGCCTTTCCAGCTGGAAACCTCCAGATGCTGAGCACGAGGCCAGGCTGAGTGAGAGAGGCAGCAGCTGGAGTGAAGGTGAGGKGGCTTCATAACATCCCCGCATGGCCCTAGAGCTCCACCGCCTAACCACCGAGAGCTGCTCCGTGCTTAGGATTATTGATTATCCTTTCCTAATCCCGTGATTGAATGCCTGGGGCAAACAAAGTTTCATATTATATACAGATAGATAGCTATTTAAAATCATTAACAGAGATTTATATCTCCAAGCTAGTCCTCCATTCTCTGGGGAAACCAGACAGCTGCATAGTAAGAGACTAAAAGCTGCAATAAAATGAAGAAATGAACTTCAATAAATCATTAAGCTAAGGCTCATAATATTTATCTGCAATGTCACGTCCTCGTAATCTACAAAAACAGATRTGTAACTTTTTGTTTTTCTTTTATCAACTATTAAACAGTCATGTAGATATTATGGAAGATTAAAACCTTTTCTAAGCGCTGAGCATCAGAGGTTATAGTTTCTTTTCAAGACAGGAATACTTGCACATGCCAATTGGTACTGTGCAAGAGGAACTGGAGACAAAAATCTGTGGAAACAAACCCTTGAAGAAGAGGCTTATTAACATGATGCTTATCTTCTGCTGATGTTCTGGCAGCTAGACATGCCCAAAACGCCGCTTAAAATTTCATTTGTTCATTAATAAGACAGCTCCATGGGACCAATTTTACTAGCTCTGTTCCATCTTCTTTCATTTTTTCTTCTTCCAACACCTCCCACCCCTACATTTAAAGTGTAACACTGACACAACCAGGCATGGCAACATCAATGCTGGCTCAAGACCTCCCAGTAATGCAGGCAAAATTCACTGTGGCTGTGGTGCGCACTTCCTGGAGGAGGAACAGGAGGGGAGGCCAGCTGTACTCCAAGACAGTCCTGGAGACATCCCACTGGGACGCAACCCAGAAGAAACACGGCAGTTCCTGCCAGGCACCTCTGCCTGTGCCTTGGTTAAGGCTGATCACCAGAAGGCTAAAGGTTGCAAAAACAGAGTCCCGAGCAAGGAAATAAGCCAGTTCCTGCAGGTCTTTACTGCCTGTCTCTTAAATGAAGTCTCCACATCAAAGGTGCTTGGAAATAAGATTACTCAAAGCTTACCCTGAGACTCAGAGGGAAGAAAGAAGTGGGGGGAACCAGGGCATATATTGTAYTGTGCACAGTGTGCTTGCACCACCTCTCTGCCGAACGCTCAGAGCTCGTCCCCCTCCAGGTAGCTCCATAAACATCGTGGACATTTTCCAACTTTGCACTGAAACACCCTACGGATGCAGACCCTCACCTCCTTCTCCAGAGCTCTACCCCAGTCACCAGCACAGAGCAAAGATAAATCAGACAACATTATGGGTATGTAAGAGATCCCCCAATTTTTTTTTTAACCTTGTTTTCTTTTTTCAGAAAAAGAACAGGGCAGGAAATCTCTACGCTCCCTCAAGCCCAACATCCAAAAATTAGCATTTTGTTTTACAGAACAGGCCCAGCTCTATCCAATTTAGACCCAATTTGTTAATCTACAGAGAGAGCTAATAAATGCTGAAATTATGACTAAGGGGGATTTCAAGAGGCCAGCACCTCACTGTGTTTTTTACGTAGTAAGAATGGAGTCTTGTGTTATTCTACTGTACACCCTGCTGGCATGAATACAAAATTCAGCGATCCTGCAGCTTCTTTTGTCTGCAGATGATGATGCAAAGTGTAACTACATGTTAAATCCAGCCTGGGAGGGCTGCTTTTTAAAACCTCATTGGAAGCATGATCTCCAAGATTTTGAACGTACGGATCTGCAAGCAAATCTCAACTATTTTATGTGAGCCACTTGAACTACTGCTATGTTCAAGTCCTTGAAGTCTACCAATCTAACAAGCTCTAGACCACGACTACGGTTCACAGAAGTTCAACTCCAGCTTACATAAGAGACAGAATCGGTGTGTTTGCCTAAAAACAAAACAGAACGGTAAGTAAGAGGGTCAGCAAACATGCTGCACAATATTTAACACGAAAAAACTAGGAACTTAACAGGCTTCACAGCCTAAAACTGTTCCTGAAGGCAACAAACATGACATGATCRTTCTGACAGCTGTGACAAATTAGGTTTCATTTGCCTAAGAGCCAGCCATGTTCATTTAACTGCAATTACTGGCACATCATGATCCCCACTCCAGAGAATGCACCCAGTCATCCCGCCAGACAGCGAAACAAAGCCTCTTGTACAGATCAACGTGCTTAAATCGTCCTTCTGCAACAATATCAAGTCTTCAAAAACAACCGTTTGCTAATACATGTCAATAGCTTCTACAGGTGTTTGTCGTGGTCCCTTTGCTCTTTTTCAGCCAGCGGAATAGGAGAATCTGGTTGAGATGTTTTAAGCTATTCACCCATTCCCTGCATGTCTGGTTGGAGAATAAAGTGCTTACAGGAGAACGTGTTATTTTAAGAAGTTTATTCTGTCTGGTCTAATCCAGGAGATTTGAAAATAGGCTGAAATGTTATTTTAAAATCCTAAATAAATAAATTAACATTTTTTGTGTTTGTCTTTATGCCTAAATTCAGTAACTATTTGGACTTTCTGAGATCTTATTTAGAGCAAAATCCTGCACACACACCTATGATTTCAGAAGAGTCCTTTCCTTACCCCTCTTATGCTTCAGCCCCACCAGACACAAAAACTTCATCCCGCTGTACATGCGCTACTGAAGCATGTTTCTTTGCTGAGCTCATTTAAAGAGCTCCGACATAGGGCCATCAACCTCCTCGCAAATTCCTGGATAGCACACCCATTTTGCGTTCGATCCATTTAGTTATGCCACAAAAACGTCATTCTTCTTCAAAACAAACTTTATTTCATCCTGAGCGGGGCTTTACCAGCGCACACGTTCTGCAGGCAGCAACGCAGGAGCCCTCTCGCGTACGTGGTTTCCAGCCACCAGCTGCCCTAACAGGTGGTTTCTGGTTTTCTTCTCAAGAGAAAGTCCCAGTCGCTATCTTCGGTGGAATGCAAAAAAAACAAACCACGGAGGCGTTTAGGCCCTTGGTGCCTGACGCGGAGCCACATTCCTTTCGGCGGCAAGTGGAAAGATGCTTTCCACTACATTGCAACGGACAAATGGGGACACACGCTCCTAAGGAGCGAGCTCTATTTGTGTACGCGCACTCAACAATGTCAATGAAAACAACACTCAGACCTGCAACGCTGGCTTCGCAGGACGCTACGGGAGGCTGGGAAGTCTCACATGGCAGTAGCTAATTTCGAGTCAACATTTTACGCAGGGAAAGTTTCTGATCTTCCAAGGCTTAGAAATGTGTTAACCTTTACTCACTGTGCAGTTTTACAGTGAATTAAGTTAAACGTGGGTATAAAAAATTCCAGCTTAGAGTCTTTTTCATCCTTTTCTATACACTGGCGGGTTTTAGACAGCAAATTCCTCACAGCGGAGCCCAACTACAGTACCTAACACAGCCYGAGCACGAATGCAACACGAACAACAGAGCTGCCGCCCAAAGCCGGGCCGCGGGGCCCATGCTTGCAGCCCGAGAGTCACGCAGGCAGCTTTTGAGGAGGTTTCTTCCCTCCAGGCCCTCCGCGAACCGGAAGGTTATCCTCACRGCCCACCGCGCGCCCGTGGGGAACGCTTATGGGAAGGAAGGAGCTGCAGAGAGCGCCCCGCCGCCCCGCTCCAGACCCAGGAGCTCGCCAGAGAGCCCGGCAAGCACGCAGAAAACTGTCCTGAAGTTAAACTAGCCTACTTCAGACACGTCTCTGCCACGGCTGGCCTTTTTTTTCTTTTTTCTTTTTTTAAAAGCTAAAGTCTTCATTTGAAACCAGCCCTCTGAGAYGTTTTGCAAACGAGCCCCTGGAGGAGCAAGCTCCGAGCCAGAAGCCCAGCTTACCTTCTCCTTTACGGCAGTCACTGGGAACCAAAGCGAGGTGACAAACCGAGTCCCCCCTCTGCTTGCCTTCTGCTTACCCTGCCGACAGGGCTCAATCGCAGAGGCTAACTCGTTCGCTCAGAGGCGGCTGCTGCAGGGCCGAGGACCGACTCCGTCCAGGCTTCACCCTCGCGCCCCCGAATCCCTCAAGAGGGAGCAGGAGGCGCAGGGGGCCGTCGGGACGGTGGCGCCGGACGCCACGGCCCGTACAGGTCAAACCGCCGGGCAGGGGGTCGAGCCGCAGCRTGCGGAGGGACCGGACCGCTGCCCGCGCGGGCGAGAGGCTGCAGACGGAGGAGGTCGTTTTGGCAAAACCCAGCGCCGCTGCGCCCCGAGCACCTGGCCGCTCCGGCCCCAGGGTCAGAGCATCGCATGCTTTTTGCCAGAGCCTATTTCTTAACAAGCAGCTTTCACGGCTGCTACTTTTTGGCAGCAGGCAGGCAGCCGTGCAGCCTTTTTCACGATGAGATGGGCTGCGCAGAGGCTATTAGCTAAAAATACCAGTTAATGGGAAGCTACTGTAATATTAAAAGCATTTTTTTTTATGCTTAAAAGCATCCAAGGCTAGTCCCTTGTCAATAAAAATAAGGCAAACTTAAAATTCAAGAGGAAGCCAATTTGCCACTAGGTTTTCCAGATTAAAAAATAAAGTGTTCAATTATTTATTTCTGGGGAGAAATTACCCCCCCCACCCCATCCCACTTCCCCCATTTAAAGAAAAATAAAATATAATCAGTGTCCACACAAAAAACACCCTCAGGCCCTTTGGGCATGTTTTGAAGAAGCTATTTAGAGTAAGGAACATGGGCATTCGCTATCCTCGTATTTATAATGAGGCTCCACCATCCCCAGGAGCGAAGGCAGAAGGAAAATGGGTCACATATCTAATTAGCACTATTGAAGCGTGAAGCCCAAACATCCCTGAAACGTAATAGATTTTTTTAATAACTCCAGCTTCATTAGAATATCCCATGGTCACCTAAGTGATGTGCCRGAAGCTTAAAAAAAGGGTACTGTAAAGCAAGTGCGTATCATGCCGCTTTACTATTCGGGAAGGGGAAAGAGCGCTCTTGACAAAATCTAATCTATTAGCTAAAAAATAAAGCGATTAGTCGATCAGCCTAGCACAGACTATTTTTTAATCATATTTAAAAAAAATAAATTAAAAAAAAACCTTGTTGACTACAAAAACAGCATATACAGGCATGGATGAGACTGCTTGATAGAACTGCAATTTTGAAAGCAGACCGCTGGACGGAAACCGTGGCAAATTCCAACTCTTTCATCCAGAAAGAAACACAAGGGAGGAGGAAGAGCGGGAGGAGGAAGACTTTTTCTTTTTTCAGTGCACAGGTCTCCTAGCAGGATGCATGATCACCTGCATGTCAGGCTGCCGCGATTCCCACCCTTCCAGCCCCATCTGCTCCTGCCTCTCACGCCTGCTTTTATCAGAAGCGGGACCCGCTCGCCRATCTGCACCCAAGCCCGGCCTCCTGCACCCAAGCCCTCGTTTGCTTTGGGGGTCACTAATGGCGATGAATCTACGGAGCCAGCTCTGTTCCCCCATCCAAGAAGATGCTACGTGAAGGCTTCCGCACTCAAAACCGCTCRTAGGACTGCTCACTCTGTCTCGATCAAAGTCAACAAGCCGTAAAAGCCACTCGTGCGTGAAGTTTTGGAAGTCACTACAGCCTTCTGGAAAAAAAAATAAAGTGGGGAAAAAAAATCCGAGAGGGGAATTAATTGAGCCTGCAGCTGTCTGCTCTACATATCAAATGTCACCGAGTTCATGTTGCTGCATGGGGTTTTTTTGGTATGAGAGAAGAGGAGGCAAAAGCAGCGCAAAACCTAACAAAGCGTTTATTCTGCCTGTCCATGACTACGTTCCTGCCCTGCAGGCGACTATATCTTTTGTGGGACTTGGCACGTGAGCGCTTTGATGCGTCTCCTGCCCTGATTTTGTATTTCTGTTTATGACACTGAGGCCTCTTTTTGAAGTGCTCTGTGGTCACAGCAGAGAATGAGGCGCACCAACTGCATAGAAGTGAAACCCACGGTATTTTATCTGCAGATAAGAGAGTTGCTAGATTAAACCAAAGGGAAACAAAAATAAAAACACACACACTAATGCTTTGATTATAGAGACACGCATAAACATTTATATCATCTTTTCTTCAATGGTATAGTGCAGGCAAATCATCAGGCTCTCCAAAACTGCTCAGACCCAAGGGAAGTTAAATCAAGAGCAGAGCAAACAAGGATAATCCACGCTGACTGCAGAGCCCAGCAAGGCTGGAGACCACCGCTCCAGTGTCCCAATCCAGACCTCAGGTAATCACTGCTGGGGTAACAGTGGCCATTTTCATTGCTTGTATTTGCAGAATTTCAATTACATTAGTATAAACACAACTTGCACCAAAAGCGACTCATCAGCTCTTCTTCTGTAACCAAAAGTTATTCTCCATCACTTCATATTAATATCAATATTAATGATATGGCTGTTTGAAGACTCAGTTGCTAGCTATCTCCATATGGTTTAGGTGGTACAATGCTAAAACATACCTAAATTTTTGCCCAAACAATAGCACAGCAATTGGTTAAACCTGCTCCAGAAGTCCTGAGGCCAAATTTCTGGGGAAGTCCACTTGGGTACCAAATCTGCTCAAACTCTAGCTCAGGCAGTGCATCCAGCCCACACAGTTTGTAAAATCTGGCTTCATATTTAGATATTTAAGTAGATGGTAACCCACAGTGTGTTTTCCACTGTGTTTTATACGAGGATCCCCAGGTCCTGAGAAGTGGTTCTCGGGGAATTTAGCACATACACCCAAAGCGGCTGCCACGCGCTCTCCACTGGGGACTTGGGCACCTCACCCAAGGTCACGTACATGGTCTGCGGAGGAGCCAGAAACAAAGTTGAGAGCCTCCCTGCCACAAGAAAGTCTCATTTACTGCGGAACAGAAATAGTCGAGGGGAGGCTTTCAATGGAAAATGCGATGAGAATAGAAAGCAAGAGAGTAAAAGCCCTGTCAGCACATTTCATAGACAGTCGTTTTAATGAGGAGATAAACAGATAAAGCTTTCAGTCCATATATGGAGGTTTTTTTTTTTTAATTTGAAAAAGATGCTAACCAAGCACATGGAATTCAGTGGAAAACAAAGGCCGAACAAAACATTTTCTGACAAGGCCTAAACTTAATCTGAAAAATGTCAGTTCTCAGGCCACAAAGAAATGGAGGGTTTCCTCACTTTTCCCACCTACCCCATTTATTTTCTTTAATTATCTCTTCCTTTCACATATCTGGCTGGGTAATGAAGTCAACAAGTACAAACAGAAACCAACCCACAGTTTTGTCCGAGACACCCTGGCTTTGCTGCAACAGCCCGGAGAGCCAGGGCAAAGAGCTCCGAGCAGCTAGCTTACGCCTCCTTACACGTAGCAGCGCAGCCTGGCCACGGACAAGTGAATGGCTCCTTTGTTATATTCACATTCATAAACGCGCATCTGAAAACACCATTTAAAGAGTTTACATAATGCAATGCTGCAACAAATAAACCCAAAAAAGATTTCTGCGAGTATTCTGTAATATTTCTGAAAGCACAGGAAAACACTTTAGAAGAAAAAACAAACAAACAAAAAAACCCTTAAAAATGGAGTTCTGCCTCTCCTAATAGCAAGATCAGGACAACATACACCTTCTGCAGGCTTCCTTTTCTGTTCCCCATTGGAGCCAGAGCCAAGCCACACAGTTTGAATCCAGACCTCCCCAGGTGTCGGGCAGCTCCACCACCGTGGCGAGACCTCATCATTGCTATGCAGTTGCCAGCTATACTCTCTGCCACCTCTACAGCCATTTGCTGTGCAAAGAAGCCGCCCTGCTGATAACATGCTAACTGTTTCTTAAATCTGATGCAACACATTTAAGTCAGGTTCATAAACGGAAAGCCGATGCTCAAAAGCCAGCCTGAGACTATTAAGCAACAAGAGCAATTTCTTCGTACGAAGATCATTTTCAATACAGGCAGGCTGCGAATTTTCCCCGTGAGGTGGGATCTGGACAAGCAAGCTTGCAAATGAAAGCTCTCTCTTCAGAAGCCACATGGCAAGAGTGAAACCTTCTCTCCAACCATGGTTATTCCCATCGTAAACTGGGGCGGACACTCCGAACAGGGGATGGCAGCTTAGCTTCAGCGGCCCCTTGAATCTTCCCCCTCCTGGTGACACTGACCTGTTGGGTGGAGTCTTTGGATAAGCTGTCTCCTGTTCACAGTCAAAAGCATTGAAAGCTAGCAACCACTGACGAAAGGCTCTCCATCCTCCGTATGGCATTTTCCTGGATATCTTGCAATACTTTAAAATTTTATATGTGACATTTTCAAAGGTAAATGATTTAGGGGCATTTTCAGCACTTAAATCAATCAGAATCTACCACTGCAGCTTTAAATATTTAGTATTACTCTATCCTTGCCATTTAAAAAAAAAAAACAGCATACATACAGCTACGGACTCCTCCCCACACACAAGGATCTACATTGACAAAACCCACAAACTTTAATTAAAAGGGAAAACAAAAAACAACCTAATATATGAAACCCAACTAAGTGGCAATTGTACAAAAGCTCTATGGTAAAGAAATCTTATTGTTCTGGGGTTTTTACGCTTCAGAGATTGTATTTCACGTTAGCAGAAAAAAATCCATATCCTAAAGAGCCAGCCACAGAAACCCATTAGGTAAACACAGGCACGCTTGAATACGTGACATTGCTGCCAGACTCCTCCAACGACCTACAAACTTACTGCACGTTCAACTATTCTGAATTGTCCTCCAGGACTATTTTCTATGGTAGTATTCAAGATGTATAAGTGCCACCACGTAGGAAGCAACACTATTCTGTAATCTATTACCCACGTTGTACCCACTATGCAATTCAAAATGTGTAGGTTTTTATTTTGAAGCAGTGAAGTAGGACTAGAAACTGCCCCCTGTATGTAGTTACAAATACAGAAAAGCAGAATTAAATCACTGCCTCATGCCAGATGCAATAAAGACTAATGTGCTTCCTTATTTATAACAGCTGGGCCAAAATTATATCTAGTCATAAAGGGTCGTGATGAGAGCAGCCACTACACCATCGTGGAGCTCCAGAGGCATCATTCAGATTGCCTGCGCTTCAAGGCTGGTAGACCCCAGCTCCCTGCGGCACCRGCAGGAGACAGCCCGTTTGCAGACCCGTTGGTAAAGTGGCCTAACTCAGACGCCGGGTCGGTGTCTTTGCACCACCAGGAGCCATGTCTAGCAGAAAGTCCATTTTGCTGCTTCTTCTCTTGAATGAAGATGCCATGGTAGCCTGTATGCACGGTGCCTGCATGCACTTTCAGCGCTGTATGATGCGGTCTGAATACAACCGCTGCAGCTCTCCCGTTTCATCTGGATTTGTTCAAATAGCTAGTTAGAAGGGTATTCTTCCCAAACTACGGCATAAGCTAACACTTCACAGTTTGTTTTACAAAGTCTTTCTTGCTTCTATTTTGCAGAAGCAAGCTGGGCTAGACTAACAAGAGTTGTGTACCAAAGGAAGCAGTAAATTCATCACCGCTTCAGAGTCCCGAGATTTGAATAGCCTCTCCAGAAGTTTTGGGCTCAAAAGCATTCCTTTCACCCTAGGGACCTCTCAGTACACAAATCCCTATGTGAAATTCTCAGGCTGCATTGTGCAAGAGATCAGATAAGAAAACAAGGACACAGACTATTTTCAATGAGCCTCTCAAAATGCCCATGCTTTCTGAATAGATGCACAAGTTAATGTGTATCTACCTAGGACTGCAGGTGGACACTTAAGCTGCACAAGTGATTGTTCCTGAAATCATGGAATAAGCCCAAATGGATGGAAAAGCGCRAAACGAAATACCCAAAACTTAGACATCTTTAGCAGACATCCAAAAGCAGAAATAATGGTTGTTTGTCCTACTATATCCAAAGACGTGACTTTAATTCGAAGGCATCTTGATCAACCACCACATTCACCACCGCGACCTACTTTTAAACTCACCATAACACAAATGGTGTCTGAGCTAGAAAGTATGCCAGTCATTAAAAACAAAAAACACGATATTTTAAATTCTCTCGTGTCTGTTTTCCCTACCCCCACAAACAGCAATCCCCATCAGAGAAAGGCCAGCTGTCTAGAGAATCCCAATTCATTATAATAGTTGGCCAATCCAACTATGAATTTTTTTTTGTGTCTTAACCCTAAGTTTTAAACTATTAAATACCCTGTATTGCTTTTCTTCAACACTTTTCTTTAATTTGAAAGCTGACTTCAGTATTGAGAAACCAGTCTATGCTACTTATTAAATTTTTGAAAAGGAATTCAACTGTTAAGCACTTTTTTTTTTTTTAATTGGTATTTCCCCTGGTCCGCGGCATTCATCTCTCTCCCCCATCAGCAGAGGAATTTGTTAATGTGCTTTGCTTCAGTTCCACTCACTTTCACAGTGTGCATCTACAGCAAAGAAGTTTCTACACAGACGGCAAACTTCCAGCATTTGCTTCCAGGCTGCTCTTCATGAAAAATACAGATATATTCTTTAAATATTATATGAACCAGAGCAGTAACTCAAACCCAGAAACAATTACCTTCTCCTGGACAACATTCAGCAGCCCATTCTCCTCCTCCCCRGCCTGCCAGCTGCCTTTAGCGCTATCAGTCCACTCCCCGGTTTCTTATGGTTTAGTCTTTTCCCAGCTTTCTTCTCACCTCTCTCACTTGGGTTTTCTCCAGGGGTTGTGCAGAGCTCAGTCCTCAGGCTTTTGCTCTCTGCACTTTGCTCAGCTTCCTCCCACAGGACCAAACTCCCACCAAAATAATTTTACTGTGATCAGCTGGAGATGATCCCAGCAGCATCCCCAATCCTGAGTTTCCGGTATTTTTGAACATAAACACCGTTTAAACAACTTGGCATTGATGACTCAGATTACGACAGGGAACGAGACTGAAAAGGAGAGTCAAACACCTTGGACCGCTTCCATTTTTTGACGATGTTCAGGCACTACTAAGTGAAACATTGCCAAAAAAAAAAAAAAAAGAAAGAAAGAAAAAGGCAGACTCAAACCAGGCTCTAGCCCCTCTTCCTGATCGCTGCAGACACGGCCACCACCTTAGTGACAGACCCTTTCCACTAGGCCCTTTCTCCAGATCCTCATGTTCAGGCTGTGCTCGTCTTGTGGATTTTTTTTTTGAAAAACAGCCAAGATGCTGCTTTTTCCTATCCGTCCTGACAACTGAAGCTCACAGCTAGGCTTAGTTTTTGGTACTGCAAATATCTCTTGGTTCACTCACACTTGGCTTTCTTTCCCCTGGTTTAACTACACCAGTGCACTTAAAAATCAAGCCACCCTTCCATTTTTGCACCTCTTCACTCCCTCCAGCCCATCAGGCCTATGCTACCTTTATCTTCAGAGACTACACCATACTATTAAAAAGTGTCAGCTCCAGGCTCAGATTGGCCAACCAGGCTAGGTATCATTGCTCATCTGTTAAATTCACAACATACACCTTCGTGATTTTTCTCTAATAAGTATTCATCCTCCAGCACCTGCAACACAAGTCTGTCTTTCTTCATACCCTTTGCTGTGATAGCTAACATATTGATTAGTGATTTTTGGTCACTGCCTGTCATGTTGATACTGCTGTTATGGTTATGCACTGTGAGTACATGACGAAAAAAAGCTTTCAGTGGGCTTGATGCTGTACAATCTTGATCCAATACAGGCCAACGTAACCTGCCATCTATTAGAATTTAGTCAAATAGGTCAAAAGATTCCCAAATATTACTATGACTGAGAATATTCCCAGCTATTTCATAAAAAACATTCCCTGCTTGCCTGCTGCTTTTCACTTTCAAAGCATGTCATACTAACAGCAGCTCTGATACTAGCATATGGAACAGACTATTTTAAAGCTGCCAACAAGTTTAAACAAACAAATTGCACAAGCTAAACTTTTACTTAAAGTTTCTTCCCAGAAACAAATACTGACATTAGATACAAAATATGAAAATGCCAAGCCAATGCAAATACTCGAGGAGACAAAACAAAACTAGGCGGGAATGTTTTCCATTTTGGCATAAATGGCAGCAGTTTTGTGCCTGGATCGCAAAGCAGAAGTTTCATTTCTGGCAAACGAGATCGCTGTACCTGCAGGTACGTACTGGAGCACCAGGCGGGCCGCGGAGGCTGGTCAGGAGAGTCGCGTTTCACCYGCCTAGTGACTCACCGGGTAGATGCTCGCCAGCTCTTTCCTGGTGCCATTTTGAGTTGTTTCACATGGGGCAGACGGACAATTCCCTAGGGTGGCCTTTCAGAGCAAATATTACCCAGACAGATTACAGATGCCAGGAGTGGGCAAGCCTTCCAGGCAAAAAGCAGTGTGTGCAACTTCAGTGATCGAGACTTACTTTGATGWGATCTATTGGATTAACTGCAATCCTGGTGTGACTAAATATGTTATTGCAATCTTTACTGCCCATGGAGGGAAATTTAATGATATCCCTGCTTATATTCCCTCTTCCAGCAAAAGTCTGGGGAAAAGACGGGGTACAAGTGTATTGCACGCTACTATTTCACATTCAGTTGTTTGCTTTTCTCCTTGTTTGAATGCTGAAGTAATACTTAAACTATCAAGAAATTAATAAAAGAGCAATCCAGGCATCCTGGCCAATATTTCCTCCGAACGAAACACATTCTGTTGTCCTCAGCTTCATGTGAGCTGTTGCCATGCACTTAAAAAGCAGCTCCATTTGCCTCTGAACGCACTGCAGAGGCAGTGTGGAAGCTTCTCCTTTACGCAGCACTTTGAATTATCTACCATGAGCTATTCAAATTAAAACATACATAACGAAAGTAGCTCAATCTTGAAGCACTATCATTACATTTCCAAGCCAAAATTCAAAAGCTACTCATTTCAAGAGCAAGCTCTGGTTGAAGGAAATGTAACCCATAGTCTAAAAATACCACTTTAAGTGTGCCGAATATAGCATAGAATTTTGTGCAGTTATTTTGTTACGTGACACAATCGCTTCAGGCTAACATTTGGCCACTATGAAAGATGAAGAAAGTAATAAGGCGGATTAAAATTAGCCAAATCTCATCTCAGGACCTTTTCAATCAGAGGCTAAATGGCAGTTTATCTCAATGGCAGATCGTTTGTATAATCAAGGTTGTTCCATCAGATTCTTCCTACAGTTCAGTCTAATATTACATCAGCAAGTCAAATGAGGACACTGTCATTTAACTTTCTCCTTAAATTGAGACTCTGCAGAAGAAAAGCACTTTTTTCAGGCTTTTTTCATGCTCAAAAGGGCCGTCATATTCACATTTGCAGTGCCTATAGGCCTATGGGACTCAGGACCAGGCTGTCTCAAAGACAGTCTCTTTGCCCCAAGGGCTGTTGTATGCCATTGCCCACACTCCCTGCAATCTAGGTATTTGGAGCAGCGTGAGACTAGGTAATTCAGATGGTTTCATTTTCACAGTCAATATGCAATGCACTCYGACTTCTTGAAGTCCCTTCTGGCTGTATTTTGCAGGGAGTGTCATCTATATACCCTGGCTTCACCTCCATCTGAACGTCACAAGCAGTGAAGTTTTGGGTGCAAACAGTTAAGTACTGAACATGCAAGCACCCAGTTCAAGCAGCACAGTACCATTACTCAGGAGATATCCAGACAGCTGTAAAAATCAAGATCGTAGGAGCATACCAACTCTTGAGCCCTGGCAGGTATTTCCCTACTTAATTGCTTTTCCTGGTCTACAGATTACTCTGAAGTCGTTTGTCCCAGCCTGCATTCCTCCAGCTGCTTGCTCATGGTAAGTACCTGCTTACTTAGCTGTTCCTGGTCACGTACACAGCTTGCAAAGCTCCCTGCCCACACTCGGTGTGGCCTGGAAATAAAGCAGCTCCTTCCAAAGCTGCTTTCGAGTAATGCCCGAGCGAAGCCTTGCAGTGGAAAGCAGACCTGTACAGAAGGTCTGATAGGCCACAAGACGGTTTAGTGGAGGGGAAAAAGGCACCCAGCATAAAAAGGCTCAAACCACCCTACAAAAACACTCTGCAGATTCCTAGGAGGAAACCTTTGTAAGTATTAGAGGCTTAAAGCAATGGGAAATTACATGCCTAAAGACCTCTGTGGAGTCGCACCCTCATGCCAAGGCCTGAAGGTCTTAGCCTGCRTCCTCCTGCATCTCTCACAACAGCAGTCTTATCTTGGGGAGAAAAATCAGCTGCACCCTGTACATACCAAAAAGGAGGACGTGCTTTGTTTAACTGTTTAGGTTCAAACAGCCCCTCAGAAGTTTAATTAAGTAGCTCCTATCAGAAGCTATAATATTTCTTCAGCATCCATTTGCCTACATCTAACACTGTCAATAACGTGAAATTTGGCACTGTGTTTAGARGAACTGAGCTGGCTGTGCAGCAGGGTGCTCTCTGACGCTGCCAGCAGTCCGAGCGCAGAATACCAACTGCTCTCCGCTCTTGTTCCTGATAAGGCTCTCAAGGTAGCAAATCCCAGCACGTGTGTCTTTGCACTTGAAGAAAAGTGTAGGGATGACTCATTCCCATGGACACAGAACTGCTGTCATCAGTCTTATATGGCCATTTCTGCCACACACCCCTGACATAGGAATTAAACTTAGTTTCAGTTCCTCCTTGCTTGTACCCAGCACAAAGTCCTGCCATTAGTCGGATGTAGAAACTTCATTTCTCCTAGCCAATGTATGGATCTTCATTCCAATCCAGGTCACTCCACTGGCCAAAAAGCAGCTACATTAGGACCACCAAAGCACAGAGGACGGAAAAGCTTTGGTACCTCTAACACACAACACATCAGACATTTTATCAAGGCTGAAGCACAACAGCGACAGCGAAAAGCAATCTCTCCTGCCCATTTATCACTGCCTGCACGCGAGTCTGTTGCAGCCTGTCAAATATCTGGAAGCTCTTCCTGCCATCTGCTTCTTTCCTCTGAGGGTGCTGCAGCTTTCCATCACTGCTCTCTCACTGAAAAGTCTCTATTTCTGTGAATCTGAAGTAGTATTTTTAAATGGGCTTTGTATTTTGAGCCTGCCTTCACCGGCTGTAACAACTGTCACTTGCTTAAATTGAGAACATGCACCGCATTACTGGTTTCCATCCCCGCAACACAGTCACCAAATCCACGTTCCCCCATCCTCGCTTTGTGAACCAATAATATTAAATCAAGCTGGCTAAAACAGCAATAGCAAACCAGGCTGCTGCCAGAACACGGTGGCCTACTTACGCCTGCAAAAAGCTGTCAAGCAATTACCAAACCAATCGACAGCAACTAAGCACGGAGATTGATTTGCAGAAGGACTTGCTGGAGTTTCGGTGCCGGGCGGTAGGTTTATTGTTGCCCTTTGAACACCAAAGTTTACAACAGATTGTTAAAGGCGCCTTTTCTGCAGCGCTGAGGTTCCTGCAGATTAGCATCTGTCTCTGCTCTATATGTAAATATTGCCCTCTTCTTCACTTCCTGCAGAAGGCAACTAAGAACTTCACCATTTCAGGAAACAAGCCGCCCTAAATATTTAAGGAGCCTTTTGAGTTTTAAGGCAAGTAGCCCTGAATGTAAACAAACATCTACTCGCTATTATAGCGAAGTCTATCTTCAAAGTCTATCTTTTCCATAATGCAGGAGATGCATTTACACACAGTAAATTGTGTTTAGAACAACAAAAATAATCTAGTGCCTCAAATTACAAGTAATATTCTTGGGTTTTTAACTCATTATTTCTCCAAGTCATTTACTTTCTGCAGCTACTAGCTTCGATAACATAAAATTGGGGGTAGGGTGGCTACTTAGCATTCATTTTCCATTTTGTTTTACACCACAGCCCTCTTGCAGAGAAGGGAATATGTGACTTTTCACAGAAAAAAAAATCATTTTCATTTAAAAATTTGGATTAGAAAGTGGAACATTCACATTAAAAATGCCATTGCAAATTCAGAAGCAACATAAACAGCGTGGCGTTAATATCACATTTGGAAGTAAACCCTAAAAATCTGTTTGCTGTGTACTTTGCAATCAGTCCTCTGACAGCAAAGAGGAACCAGAAAGCGTCCCACACCAGGTAATGGAGAGTTTTAGTAATACCGCCTTTAAGCATCTCACTAGACAACACTGAGCCAATCTGACCTACATGTTTTAAATAACCTGCTGCTTCTACTTTATGGAGAAGCTGGCATTAAACCATTAAACTAATAGTCAAAGCTGCCTACTGTTTCGATTTTAATAAGATCTGGCCCCAGCTGATAAAATACTGGGAGAAAGCAGCTTGGCAAATGGAAGCTTCACATACAAATCTGGTCATGGTAAGCCCAACTCAATTTCTCCTCTTAAAAAAAGGCCACAAAGCCAGAATTAAGCTGTTGTGCTCTAGCTAGTAAAAGGTATCAATACCGGCCTGTATTCCTGCAGGCTCTGGGAGCAAAGGCATTTACAGTGTAAGGATATCTCTGAGAAGGGTGTACACTTCACTGTTCACATGTGCAGAGCCGAGTCTTATCCATACTCCCCACACTTTAAGTATTGAGGAGCCTCTCAGCATGAAGGACAATGTGACATGGTACCTTCTACAGCAAAAAAAGAAAAAAAAAAGAAAAAGAAGAAAAAAAAAGAAAAAAAAAGCATCTAGAATGTCCTTCTTTTTAATGAAGAATTTCATAAGATTTACAAAAAAATTTGCAAAAACCTGAATGAATTATTTGGATACCAGCACAATAACACTTTATATTTGCAGCATCCTGCAAAGAAGCCCTTAAAAAAAAAGCCCTCTCTAAAACAGCAAGCAATTAGCATAGCACTTCTAACTCCTTAAGGTTGGATTTACTTTGGGTTCAGATGTTCGGAGCAAGCTATGTAGTCTGCGCAACCCGAACCATTGCTTGCTGCCTGGATTTCCCTCGAGGAACATAATCAACATCGAGTTAAAACCCTACCTCCAGCATCAGGGAGATAATTGAAATCCAGGGAGTCCCAAGACTCTTCTCAAATTGAGGAGTTGCTAAACCAAAATGTAAAGCTGCAGCAAGATGTTTATATTAATTATACTACCCAATCACCAAGGGGCTCCTGTCTGAGGGCACTTTTCCATGGATAATTTATGGCAGTGTTTAAATGACAGTCTATAATACACTGTACATTCTTCAACAACACGAACAAGCTGTTACAGCTACTTCAGGCTTCTCGTATGAAAGCATAGTGGCTGCTTAACTCCCAAAGGGAGCTACTCGCTCAAATATCATCTTGCAGTGAGTCCTTTGGCAAAGAGATCGGCATTTCACGGTTTATTTTCCACCAACACATTGCCTTATAGCACCTTGGAATTGTTACTATCTGATGAAGATACCTACATAGCCAACAAAATGAATTTTCAAGTTAAAAAGTGCCTATAAGAGTGCTCTGAAAAATTACTCTGTTACTGCCCTTTGCAATGCCTTCCCTATTAGAGCTTGAGGCCACTTCAGGCTCTCCCCTTGAGGCTCTGCCCGACCCAGCCTGTTGAAATCTCTCTGTAAAAATCTACATGGAGGGTTACTCTAATATAGTGGGTAAATGCTTCCCCCTTATATGAGTAAATCAATTTGACTAGCTACAAAGTTAATCAATTAGATTAACAGCTGACCTACTTAAAGATAGGGAAAAAAGTATTTGATACTTATTTTCTAGAAAATAACATGCAATACAGCATCACCATGTGACAAGTCAGGCAGTCTAGATATAAAGTAGGCTGAAGACTAAGGGCATCCACAGCAGTGGAAGAGCATTAGTCTCAGCAGGGCGTAAAGGACTCCATTTTACCTTGGAGCATTTAGATGAACTTTGTAGTCTTAGGGGGAAAAACACAGCAGGACTAAGGCTCTCCGTGTAATGCGGATAGCATCAGTTCAACACACGGAGCTTTTCCAACAGAGGCAACACCAACGATCAGAACTTCTCCCTCTGGATTTTCTCAGAGGTCTTCAGAGTTTGTGGTTTAGGGTTTCACAAGTAGACGGGGAAGGAAGGAAATAATACAATTCAAAAAAAAGAGAGAGCAGCATGAGCTCATGCACACCTGTATTTCACACTGTGGCATCTACTTCTTCATAAGCCATCTATCCTGCAGCAAACTATGGCAGAACAGGTTTAGCAGCATTCGCCCTCAACCACAGTCAACAGTTATCTTACCATACTTACTGCTACAAGGCCTTACTTCTGTCTAGGGATCAATTTATTGGACATCTAATTTTCTAACCCACTTCTGTTTCCTCTTCAGTTGACATCATTTCAGTGACATATTGCATTCTGAACTGATTCACACCGTTATTCTAAAATGTTTGGTATGCTGGGGAGAAGGGTGTTGAGCTTTCCACTTTTGCTTTTTTTGCTGTTGTTTTGGTTTCACTGGGAGAAACTGTGCCTCAGATAAAGGTTAGGGGTTTGCACTTCTCAACAGGCCATGCAACGCTAACTTAGCTAAATCAGCATTCACTCAACACTACAGCTTCTCTGTCTATGATTTGGTTTCACATCTGCATCACACGATTAAGGTAGTCACTACAGAGTAGAACATCCAATGAAGTTTTTTGATGAAAGCCTCCTGTGGAAATGCAACGCTACTCAAAAAGATCTGTTTGCACTGGAAGCTGGAGCTACTGCAATCCTAGTAAGTCATTTCTTCAGTTATTCATCAACCAACACACACAGGTGCACTTGGTGGAAGCTGCAATTTTACTGGTATAAAGTGCTTTCTTTTAGTGTAGTCAATCTGAACGTCATAAGTCTAGCTCACATCAGACTAGATATAACGTCATTATAATTAACAAGGTTGAAAAGCAGCAATACTTCCAATTATGAGTGACAACAGAACAAATGATGTCAGTTTTTGTGAAAAGGCAGTTATGCCAGAGGCAATGCATCAAACAGCTAAGTTGCATTAAACCTTCTTCAGAAGAAAAGTTCACCTGCTCTCTATTAATTTACTCATTTGATATTTAAGGACTGACAGTGCTGAGAAATGTGTCATTCCATTAGATGAATAGCTGTCCTGCCTACAGGGGAAACATCATTACTGTAATGGAAAGAGATTTAAGACTTGTGTGCTGCCAGTGTGGGTCTGAGCTGAACAGCTGTTCAGAAATCCTGCGTAACCACTGCAGGTTCCGGCTGCTGGAGCCATTACTCAGGAAACCACAGACTGAATGGGAGGGCCAGAAGTTTCTAAAAATGAAAAGCATCTCTCATCCCTCAGAAGAATGCGGGTAAACAGAGAGAAGAATGAACAGCAAGAAGGGGAAATAGAGCGAATATTTGGTGTTGAGGCAAGCCCCTAAGGAGTGTCTACTAGAAGGAGACCAGTCAAAGCGGTAGGATGCAATGAGAATTACCCTGCTTTAAGAAGTAAATCAGGACAATTCACTAACGGTTCTTGCAAATATTTACTTTGAAGGTAGTCCAGCATATTTCATGCATCACATATGGAGGAAAATATAATTTATTATTTGCATTCTTATTTGCTCCCAAGAGACGCCTTTCCTCTCCGTTAGCAAAATAAAGAAAACAAACTGTCATTTTGGCTGCACCTTATTCATTTTGCTTCCAGCTTTTCCCCACTTTTCCCAAAGGCTTCTACTGGAAGAAATTCAGTCTTGGAAGACTTCAGTTGCATACTTTCCCTTCAGTCCCTGTCTCCTCAGTAAGCTTGAGAGCCCTCTCATATGGTGTTGACACATAACTTAATTCCTAGTCATCTAAACGGTACCATTGTTTAAGGACAGCAGCAGTACTTGGGACAGACAAATGTCCCCTGCCACCAACAGCAATTTCAACTCCCACCATGCAAGATGAAACCTAAGAAGCAGAAAAACAAATGCTTGTGGGAACCTGACTATGGAGGAGTTCAGCTATGAATACACTAAGAATAGTTTCCAGCCATTTCATTGCGTTTAGATATTCAGTGACAGCCTATCTTTTCTGTGCCTGCAAAGATGGCACTGCTATTCCCTGCTGAACGGGACGTATGCGAGATAAGAGATCCTGGCTATTGGGTTGCAGGTTAAATATTATTTCCTAATCCTTCTAGTCAAGCTGACCATGATGGCCCTTTTTTAGTCTTTCTGATGCCTGGATATGTTTCCTGGCATGTACCTATTCCCTAGCTTAGGGGTGTGAGGAAAACTGGGTTTGGTATCTTTAAAGCAGCGTGCCTATATTCCTCTCAGCCCTCCTCAACCCCTCTATCTCAGAGCAGCGGCATTGCTGGTTGAATGCCACCCCGACCAGCTGGCCCTCTCAGCACACTTTACAACTGCCTAATATCTTTGTGTGACCTTTACGCAGTGTCAACCAAGCAGAGAGAGGACCAGGCAAACAACCCAAGGAAGAACACTCAAAATAGCCCAAACTTGCGCTGGTCACAGGAGCACGACCCTGCTGAGAGTACAACTCACCGCTCGCACTTAGAGTTGTAGCCCCACTTTTCCAACTCAAATTGCTGTGTCAAATGAGATCAAACACCTCAGTTTTGGTTATATTAAAATGGCAGAGCAGAAATACAGACCTCTACTGCTGCTTTTTGTCCCATGACCAAACCAGAGTATTACGAGACAGCTCACAGCTTCGACTGAGCAATGGCATAAGACAGCATTCAATAGCTTCACTGCCCCAATGCAATACCGCAGCAAAGCTCTGCCAGGGTGGGTTGTCCTCCCACGGTTTACTAAAACCAGGCTTCCTCTCACCAGCTGGTCAGAGGGCTCAGCTGAGGAAAGTACTTGCTTGGTCCTTATTTCAGAAAGAAATTCCCCGCAGACAGCGACACCAAGCTGCACAAGCTCCATACGGAAACATGGAGTACCGGCAGCTACTGGAACCTGGGCTCAAGTGGAAGCAGCTATTTAACTCCCATCGGGTTAAAAGAAAATGCAACATTAAGGAGGGATGGAAGCTAAAAGGAAGTACAGGAAAATAAAGTTCTAGCCCCGCGAGGGTTTCAGAGATTAAATGGGAAGCAAAAAACTTAAGGCAAGGAGGAGCGGACAAGTAAGCAGATACTGCATAAAAGCTCACTATTTTGCTAATATGAATGTTCTCCCACAACTGAAATCCTTTCCCTGTTCCCAGAAGGGCTGGTTAGGTCGTTTCCCAGTGGCCGGGGGTGATGGGGCAGGCCAGAAGGGCCGGGGGCCCCCCGGCTGACAGCAGCTGCTGCGCAGCACAAGCGCACACCAGCCGCGTGGCCACACGCCGAGCGGGCTCCGAAGAGTTAAATTCAGTCGCTGCCAAACACTCGTGCACACGAAGCTGCCTCACCCCGGGGGCAGTAATCATATTTCTGTTTATTATCGTTTCCATGTTTTGGAGCGGGCTGTGGATGTGAAGGAGAAAGGCGGCATCGTTCTCGAGGTTTAGAAAACTGTCTTTTCAGGATTTTGTTTTGAAGATGAAGGCAAGGCAAACCTCAAGTGAAAGTGAAAATCCATTAAAAAACACATTGCAGTGCTTAGTCTATGCTGAAAGCTGTCACTCCGTGACATCTGTCTTGCGCATGCATTAATGCAACACTGCATGTCGGTACCACCTCCCACTAACGCACTAGAGGATGGTTCTGTGCTGTGACAGCAATCCTAAAATACAAGGGGCACTTGCTCCTACTGCCACTGCGCAGCTACAAAGCGATTTCAAACCCCGGACCGCCTCATTGCTACAATACATGTGAAACACAACCAAGACCTACACACAGAACTGCCCGTTTCCTGCTCGGGTTGAAGTCAAGTTTAGGGTTTTGCCTGGCGTTTTCCTCCGTTCAGGAGGCTGGCTGTGACCTTCCTCCCCGCGTGGCCCCGTCCTCCACAACCCTCCTGTTTCGGTGGAAACATTAATCTCACGATCAAGACACACAAAGGAAGCGGTTCTTTTTTTGGAAACAAGCTCTCTGAGAGGAGTCAGGAACAACCACAAACCTTAGCAGCTGCACAACGAAATCTGAAACACAGACTCAGGCTGGCCTTCCTGTCGGCCACAGCCAAAACAAAACGAGCCCTTGGGGGGACCCCCTCGGCCCGGGGCAGGCACGCTGACCTGCCAGGAACACAGATGGAGCAGCGTACGCGGCGTTACAGCAGTAGTATAGAGCCTAAATATTAACAATATTATTAATCTTTTCAAGCACACCACAAGAAAGGAAACCTTGATACACATTGTCTGCCAAGCCTGTGAACCACCTCCAAAAATGCCCTCGGATGCCTACACCTCAGATGCCTACACCTCAGATGCCTCCACCAGGTCTCCTTTTTTCTCCTCCCATTCTTGAGGGGGGAAGAAAGACAAATGTTTTAAAGTTGCAACTATAAAAAAGCCAAGTGTTAGAGCTTTCCATGCACACCAAATTTCAGCAGTTCTCAGGGGGCCTTTGAAGATCCCTTGCTGCCTGTAGGCACAAAAAGGGACAACGTGCAGCAACACGAGTACCGTTGCCATCTCTCAAGTTGACCACCACTCAACCAACCTACGTTAGCCAGGCAGGAGTCAATCGCTCCCCACAACTATTTGGCCATTAACAATCATCTTTATATTTTAAAGAGAGGTGTATGGCATCCAGTAAAGTTACAGAAATTGGTTTGTGAACTGTGAACTTTAAATCCTACTCAAATCCCTTCAGCTCTGCTGAAAGGAAGGCTTATGTGCTGCTGTTTACTGGGGTAATCAAGGAGTAGCTTTGTCCACCGACTTTGCCTTTTCCCGGGGGCCATGCCAGGCAGCCAGAGCATGCTACAGTCAGCAACACTCACTTACCACCTCAAATAGTTTGCATTCTGCATCTAATGCCAGGAATGCATTCCTCTCATCATGCCGCAGTCACATAAGATTCAATGAAGACACACACCTGGAAAAAAAAGCATCTGAAAGAAAGGGATAAATTATTTAACTACCAGTGCATATCTTTCCCCATTCAGAGCAATCACATGAATGGCCTCCTCTGATACAAACCCTTATCAAATAACCAAATACCAGCTTTAGGGAGCAGAGACCAGGAGTGAATTACACTTTTCTCCAAAACAGATTGATACAAACAGAAAAATGCAATAGGCTACACACACACACACACACACACACACAGAACGAAGGAAGGTGCTTTCAGCTTGCTACAGCCATCGTGACCCGAGCGACACAACCGGTCTCCTCCCACAGTGGTGAGGACCAAGGAGGACACAACGAACCATCACACGTCACCAACAGATGCTATTTCTGGTGAAAACTGGGCCCCTCTTTTCCTTTAACCCATGATAACAGTAGTATTTGGCAACAGAACCATGGCTAGAAGAAAAACAGGACCAAAATGTTTATACAGACAATTTGCAAAATATTTTGGAAGCTCTGCAGATACTGATTTCAGTACAGCTTTTGTTAAGTCAGTAGCACCCCCACCACCACCGCGAGGCACAGACCCAAGAGCAGCCACACTGGAGGGGGACTAGGAACCTCTAGGAGAACCGGGTGCCACGCTGTAGCTTTATCACCCAAGTGAAGAAACTATGTCCTACCATTCCCTTAAATCTTAAGGTTTTCCTTGCAATTCAACAYAAAGAATCAAAACAAAGCACTGCAAAAAACCCACCCTGAATTATCAGGAGGGAAGGTATTTTTTCCCCCTTATCACTGCCTTAAGTTTCAGTTAAGCAAAGTGAGGGTAAACAGTACTTTACGTAAAAAAGGCCACCAGAAAATGGCAACTGCAAGGAGTAGGATTTGGCTACGATTTCTCAAGTTATTCCAGTGACACCATCTCAGCAAAGGGATCACATTTAGCTCACCAGGTTACATTCAGAACATCGTATCTTACGACAAATCATAATGATATTGTGGAAGACCACAAAAACCAAAATGGTAATTCCCCACGAAGAAGGTAAGCAAGCTCATATTTTTCAGGTCTTATGAGGGAGACTTTATAAAGTCATTGGCACAAAGAAATGTTTTCAGCTGCTAAATGTGGTCAAGACAATCTACATCATTCCTAAGAGTGGCTATACATAACTGTCAGTCCCAAAATTAACATTTGGAGAGATGGAAAAAGAAATACACACTCTAGTTTAAGGTGGGTTCTCACACAGCAAGCACAGTAGCAAGAGAAAAAACAAGGGCAGTATTGTAAAAAAATCACTGAATTATGAAAATATTCACTTCCTTGTCACTAGTATTTTTACACTATTTGCTGTGGTAGCAAGTCAAAGAAAAAACAGTTCTGGAATAAACACCAGTGCTATTTATCCTGGTTCTTTCTCTGTTTTGGGTGTAAACACATCCACAAGAATCAAATCATATGAGAACTATTCAGACATATGCATCTTTCCTGTTCCACTGAACTTACAGGTATCTGAGTACAAATAGTTTTACTGAAACTGCATTTTAAGCAAGCCATGGTACCAAATCTGTTTCTCACTAACCACACACTCCACAGGTCACAGGCACCCAATAAGAACATGCTTTGGAAAAATGAAGTGCAAGTCCTTTTAATATGTATATATTTTTTAAAGTTAATCAGAGCAGTGAATTGCGTTACCTTTAAGCGGCTAGATCAAACATGCTCCCTGCCCCTTAAAGGGCAGACAGCAATCTTCAAAACTGAGCTGGGCAATTTGAGAAAGAGTATCAGGGTACACTAAACCATATAGACCAAGTCCTACTAGTCTGTAGGAAACAAAGAGGATGATGGTTAGATTCCAGAATTTTGTAAGTTTGTATTCTCGAGAGTTTCGCTGTTCATTGTGGTGTCAGATTTAAAGCAGTTGGGAACTGTTTAACTAGGCACCAACCTCCCAGGAGGTTACAACTCTGAAGACAGCCGGTATTGGCCATTTGGCAATTGCATGCACATGCATTTTGGGGGAATCACAACGCTTAGCTTCTTACAGATAGGCAAGTATTTTCTCTGGACTCTTTGTGAAGTGATCAGTCTTAGCAAGTCAAGGACAATGTGCTTCCATAGAAGCCATACAGCCTATTTTAATCCTACTTTAAGTAAAAGCCAGCAGTATTTCCTTWCACTTGGTTGACAACAACAGGATGCAGCTTTTTGTTAGTAAGCGAGGGTTACCTATATCCAAGGGATATCTCCCACAACATGTTTCATGCCATTTTAGCACTAACGTTTAGATTGATGCATTCTGCCCGTTGCATTGTTAAACCGTTTCACTACAGTTTCCCTCCCTGGAGTTTGTTTTCCTCTTGAAAACATTCGCAAGAAGATAAAATGCCCCCTCAGAACTAAAGACTTCTACAATGAAGTTCAATAATTAAACCATAAGATAGAAGACCCTTTTTTAAACTATCAGTTTCTGAAAATAGTTCTTTTCCTTTCRCATATTAGTTAACTGAGCAATAAAAAAAAATTACTATTTTTTTTAAACCACTACTAGAATAGTTTCAAATTATATTAATGGTCATCAAGTGTACCTATTTATGGTAGTGAAAAAAAAGAGTTCCATATTCCAGAATTAATGCCCTGTTATTAGGTACTGGTTAGGCTTGAGAATTGAATGAGAAAATATAAACTTCCCAGTGGCAATCTATTTGAGGCTAGGGTGAATAATTATGTATTCAAATGCTGCTTGATTTAATATCTACTCAATGCCTATTCTCTTTGAATGAAAAGAAAATGTCACGCTCGGACTTTGGGAGAAAGTTTTCCTGACCGTGAACCAGAACTTCATGATGCAGTATTTCAAAAGAAAGATAAAGCTCATAATTACAGCAACAGAAGCTAATCTGCTTCTTTGCAGAAGAAGTCAGAAGGTTTCTGTTAGCAACCTGTGAAAATGCACAATGACAGCAAAAGCTGAACTAAACCACAGCCCCCCTCTCCAGCTGCAATACTAACGGCTCCGTTGTGTTACTTGAGCATAATTTTAGCTCTGAAGAAAATCATATGAAGAGTGGCAAGGGAAAAATCAGTTACCTCAATCCCAAAATGAAGTTTCCCTTTATTCTACTGAAATATCAAGGATTTTGGATCCAACAGAATATTGGGGGGGGGGGTCCAAATTCTACAGAAGCTTGAAAATTAACAGATTTTACATCAAACAAAAAGGCCTGAACTTTCCTTCTGCGCTCCTGAGCTGAGGCACCTCCAAAACAACCCTTCAAGTTTTCTTTCCTCGGCACACGGTTTAGTAACAAACACACTTCATCATGCACCRAGGATCCGAGCCTTGGCTTTCCAGCCAAGCTTAGGTCGTCAAATGTGTYGCAGACTTCAGAAACCCATTTTAGGTTGTTCAACAAGTATCCAGAGCTAAAAGCAGACACCTATTATACTTACATGGGTGTGTAAATATAGCAGATACACTTTTTTGGTAGGGGCAGGGCCTCTGGAAAAATATAACCTAAACACGTTTTGTTACTGGTCACTTCACTGCAAATACAAAATGTAATAAGCTACTGTAAATAAAGGAGTAAGGCAGAAGAAATAAACCATTTAATTCTTTAAAAAGCCTGCCACAACTAAATTCACACATCTGTTTAACCCTTACTTCTTCCACCCACACATGAGGTTATATGGAACTTTGCAATTTCCCGTTTTGTCTCCGTTTTTGAAACATCAGTTAATTTGAACATGAGTGGACATGCACTGTTTGGGCGGACATGGGGAAGGAGAAGTCAAAACCATTTGCTTATTCTTAATTACACAGTAACAGGTTTCTGTTCTGCTTCCACACAGACTAAATGACAGCATTTCCCCCAAGAGCAGAGACACAGGACATCAGATCTGGCACCACTGCTTCTTTATGGACGTTCCTTTTATCGCTAAAAATGGCACCAGCAAACAAGGGCGCGCCACCGAGACAGACTTATTTCTGAATTTTAACCTTTTCCTCCTATTTACTCATTTTTAAAAGGACATGCAAACCAACTGAGGCCAACCTGCTTTGCAAGCCGCAATAACTTCAGTGATGCTATGTATGAATTTGCTGTTGAGATATTTTTGGTACATAGTGGACTGCAGCAAGCAAAACACCTCAGACATTTTAAGCTGATGCCTATTCCCATAATGCTTCTCCAATTATTGCTATTCACATCTTTTAAATACAAAACAGACTGCAACACAGCTAGAATTGTCTTCTTCTTTTAGGCAACGGGGAGCAAGTTCATGCTCAAGGCAAGTCAATGGAGCCACCTGCAATGAGTTCACTGCAAAGTCAAGTTGTTCCACGTTTCATCAGAAGCTTCGTTTTGAACAAAATAGCAAACGGCTTCAACGCTGAAGTCTTAAAAATCCTCCCTGCCTTACCCTGCCCCTCAGACACTGCAGAGGCCACGGCAGCCTTCACCGCGACGCCAAGACGCTCCTCTCATCTCTTGGCGGGCGCTACCAGGTCAGCTGCACGGCGCAGCTTCCTCTTCGGAGGATGAGGAAATGCTGCCAACCGCTTTTCCTCCGCTCATCTCTAGTCACTATTTCACAATTAAGCACAACCTCAGGACATTTAAAAATAAAAAAATTCAACCATCAGTTTTCTCTTCCTCCCCCCACAATCAAATATATGTTTGATATTGCGTAAATATTTAAAACATGAGGTTTTGCTGTGCCTGAAGTATTGGTGTTTAGGAGATGACTGATATTTCTAGAAGACGCAGGTGTACTCGAAGTAATCAGCAGTTAAACACGGATTCATCTTTCACCACTTACTGGGAAACACTGAACAACCAAAAACGTATGCTAGCGAAAAGGATCTAATATGTCATTAAGAAAAGGAAACAAAAGAAACCAACCTGTTTTTTTAATGTAATAGAGACTGCATTGAATATAAGCAGATTTTCTGAGAGAATATGCAGATATCAGAAAAGAAGGAGGAAAAGGAATTTTAACAGTTCCAGAGAAGACACAGCAAGAGGTAAAAAAAGAAATAAAAACAAAAAACCCACACCCTAATTTAGTCTTTGTCATTTTTTGGGAACCGTTTCATAAACTCTGGCATCCAATATCAGCTTAAGGTTCCTGGGATACTACAGGATTCTCCTTTTTGTCTTAATTTGGTCTGCGTTTAGAGACCACACAAACATTCTTCTCCTCACAGCATTTGTTTTTTAAAGTTATTATTAGACCCGAAGAGCTAAAGCAGATCTGTTCCAACTGCGTTCACAGCCCAGCTGTGGACAGCGTGGATGCTCGGCACCAAGAGCCAAAGCCAAGATTCCGGAGTCGTGGACAAGAGGGCCGCAGGAGATGAAAAGGCGGCTGTCTTCAGCGTTTCCAGCCTACGAGCTATTTAGAGGACTATGACTTCATGCTTGTTTGTTCTCAGAGCAGCACAGATGTGCTCTACCAATTCATAGAGTTGGAGGACAGTAAGTAGAACTAAAGACAAAAAAATTTACTTTTGCACCCAAGGTTTCAGCAGGACAGATAGAGAGCACCGACAGGCTTTGCTGCATTATCATCCCGGTAGAATATATGTATTTACATAAATACTTACACCGTATTTTGTCCAACCATCAAATCTGAAGAGTTTCCGAAGCCAGCAGCAATAAAATGTAGAGCTGGAAAATCATTTATTTGGTTCATGTTCTCAGCTGTCCTGAACTGCAGCAACAACTACTGTCTGAATCAGTAGCAAGCCTTTCTTTTGACATGTATGTTAGCTGCAAGGTGGTAATTGTTGAGGGGGGGGTTTCTGTTCTATTTTTAAAGCAAGTAATGTCACTTTTACACAAGCCATCCTGCCTTCAGAAGTCACAGCATATAAAAATTAAACCAAACACTGTTTCTAACGTTGAAGATGYTGGTAGGTCCAGAAAACTGACTTGCTGTGCCATAATGCAACTTCTAAGCGTGCCAAAGAAAGAGGGAGCAGTAGAATTCCTTCTTATTTTGTTGCAAGCTTGCAACACTTTCTGCAATTAAAGTTTAAGGGAAATCACTTTTTAAAGCAACCTAAAAATTCCCTTGCCCATGATTTTTCCTTCACTAACCACACTTCCACCTCCCTGGCACGCACAGAAGTTACATTTGCCACCAACTTGAAAGTGTTGAAACATACAAACATACATCAGAAGGATCAAAACTGAAGAATTCAAGAATTTGCCTTGGAGTGCTCCTGGACATCAGGATCCTGCTGGCAGAAGCTGCACTGACTTGCTGCTAAGACCACTCCACTGATTATTCTACAGTATATCACAAAGCAGTCCGTAGTTACAAACAGAACCGCCACAATTTAAGGGATATATTCTCCATGCACTGTCCTTATTCCAGTCAGTGGTACAAATTAGCAAGGGTGGTTCCTTAATTACGAAATGCTGCATTTAGAATTGCAACTTATTATTCGGCTCAGGTTTCAGCTGTTTCTTATTCCAACAGCTACAAAAATCCACCTTATACTTTAATGCTGCATGTGTTATGGGGCATGATTTATGGCACATAACGTTTAGTTTAAAAATTTTTGACTCCACAAACGTGAACACCCCCTCCCATTTCTCTTTCCTCCTCACTCTCCCACCACCACTCAAATGAGGTTAGTTAAGAAAAGTCCTGTTCAAGCTGAGCTATGAAGGTATTAAGAGCTAAACATCCAGTCAAAGCTTTTGCAATCAACAAGTAGCCTGAGTCCGAGTTCCTTTCCCATAAACCTGCTCTGGAGGTTTAGAAAGAGGACCCTGTGTTTTTTGACTAGAAYGAAACATGTTTGAGCTATTAGGGATGCCTGCACTAGTAATGCCTACCAGAAAACTGCAAGAGCTGTGGTTTGCATTATCTTAATCCAAATATAACACTGCTGCTTTTAAAAAGACATTAAGATCCACAGATAAAAAGAAGTCATGCTACTGTACTAAACCCTACATTTTCATTACAATATGGAAATGTTCAAGAATTAGAAGAGCTAAGTATTCAGGTTGTAATTTTTACTGTACTATGAACAAAATCTCTTGCCGTTATTCCTGCCCCAAGGCAAGGCCGGCCACACGCACAGCGCCGAGCATGCAGGYGCTGTCTCAAAGGTCTTGCAACCAGAAAGTTCATTAAAAATACCGTGTTAATTATTATCCTCCAGTTTACTGGGGTGCAATTGCATTATCACTCAGCCTTCATGCTCTTCATCCGGCTATGAACACATTTTAGCCTACTCCGGGTTTTGTAACATTTAGCATTATGCTATACAAGAGATGAGAACCAGTGACCGAACAGGGCACACACCTCCCCTGACTGTTCTGCTATGCTCCATTGACCCAACTGGCCAACAACTGGCCAGATCAGTGCTTCAACAAAGCTCAAAATACGGTAAACACATGGATCTAGCACTAACTCTTTCTGCAGTGCATCCCAAAACATTTAAAATAAAGCAATGATCCTCAGTCCTGTGACACAAAGCTCTGTAGATCTGTGCAATTTCATCTCCATCCAGCAGGTAAGAAAAGCTCCCCCTCATCACCAGGGTGACCACTATTTACTGCCAAAAAGTCCCGCGTGCCAAAAGAAGCAAATACTGTGGAAGAAGGGTATTCTGAAGGAAAACCACTTCCCACATGGTTCCTCAAACCTTGCTCTTGGAGAAAGATGATGGTTCAGATTCAACAACCACAGAGCTGCCTTTCTTCCAAGTAGGCTGGGCTCCCCCAGGTTTTACACAGTCTTGGTCCACAGACATTTTCCTGCTTAGCACAGTCGTTAATCCAGCAGACCTATCAAAGCGGCGTGCCAGTTATTTCCTTCTGCTAACCCGTAGGAACTATACTTTCTCTCAATGAAACCTTAGAATAGCCCGTTTCCAGTCTGTTTACAGCAGGTGATGGTAGGTAACACCACTAGTGGTTTTGTGTCCCTTTGCGAATGTATGCTATGACGTACATGAAGTTAGCAGCCTGCTGTACAGACTAGACATACAAGCCACAGGAATTCAAGATAAACCAGAGATCTAGCTGGTGACGTTCTCACTGCTTTAATAACAAAAATACAGCACTTATTACTGAAACACAGGCTCTGAAGTGAATAACTATCTCAATATTAAATGTGCAGCATAAGAAAGTAGCCTTAAGGTATTATTTCAAAAGCCATATAATAAAAGCATTCCCTCCCAGTCTGGCAGCTGCACAGAAGCACTAGAGAATCTGCAAGGTCTGAGGCTGCTTCCTCCAGATACGGTGGACATATCCAACTGAAGTGGTCTGGAGTGCAAATGAAAACTGCATGCTACAAGCTGTTGGGCGTCTGTTGCCAAATGATCTGTTAATTCTTCTGAGTCTTCTTAAATGGAAAATCTCACCATTTAAAAAGAAAAATCTTTTCCTCATCTAGCAGTTGTTGAAAATACATCATTTAATTCAACAAAGAGYTGCCCACATTGTGAGATTACCTCCATAAACATGTAAAATTCAGTTATGAAGTGACTAGCCTATCAACTCCACTAACAGATAAACACATACCAAGATGTTAACTTGTTTACATTAAGTGCTCATTGCTTTTGTCCAGATAGTTGAAATTTCAATTTGCACAGAGTAGCATCGTCTCTTTTTCTGCAAGCTGGAGAGAACAGCATCTCATCTCTCAAATTAAAAAAAGAAATTGCTGAATATACACTACGATTTTTCCTCTAGATGAGAATGACAAATACAGTTTGTAATGCATTACACTGTATTTCTGCTCTTATAGCTGCTTGCAAATCCTCTGCTTCCAAAAATAAGTGTTTCAAAATAGACAGCAGTGAATATAACTTGCCCTCTTTTTGTACAGTCCAGATTTACAGGAGCAAACAAAGGCTTTGCAAATGTCTCCACATTTAAAAGAAAACCAGTTCCCTCCGTGCCTAGCTCCTTCTTGTAGTGCAAATAAGGAGGAGAGGAGAGAGAAGCCAGCATGCTCAGATTCAAGGATCTTTCTCTACGTTATCTCAGAAAGCTGTTTGGGCGGGAAGCTGCTCAAATTCGATGTTTCAGAGCACCCAACAAGGGGCTTCCCTTCAGCCACAGTGCTGCACCCACCTGCTCTTCGACACCCCTTCTGCTGATCCTCATGACCATTGCTGGAAACTATTATTTGTGCCACCCAAAGCATGGTGCTAAGCACATCTCTAGTCAGAGCAACACGTGCCTAACAGCGTTATAAACCATTCTGCAAACGGTACTGGGGAGTCTATGTGGCTCCGAGGCATTTTGTAAACAAGCGGACCTGCTGCATACCAGACAGAAAAATTTAGCAGCAGTCTGGAACTAGGGTTTTAAAATACATAGAGGATACATCACTGACTTAACTACACTAAGCATCATACTTCTTTTTTTAATGCTTAAGGTTACTATCACATTTTATTAGCTTTAAAAGGTGAGAACAAGCACAAAAATGGGCACTATATACACCTAAAGAAACAAAGCAATATGTTGTTTTTCTCCTCTTTGTATAATCTTATGCAAACAATACCTGCATTTTCTTTTGTTTCTCCACATCTTCTAGATGGCAGAGGATGAACATGCTTTAAACAACACAGGGAGAAGTACCTGAAAGATTAAAAACACCGGCCAGGGGACCACCTACCTTCATGTCTTACTGAGCTGACGCAATTTCAGCTCTTACACATTCTTTCACAGGCTTCTGGCTGAACAGCATGGCTACAGAAGAGGGAGGAAAGCTATCTTCAGTTGCCCACTGTGATTCTGTATTCTTGCTTTCATTTCAGGCAAGTGGACTGCAAAGTTGCACAGCATCAACCCAGAGAGCAACCTGGCATCGTCCAGGCAAGCTCACACCTGCGGGTGGCTTCCACGAGCCCTGCTACAGCTGTGCCTTTCCTCTCTTCTCATCCTGGCACAGACAAAACCAGCAAAACACACAAGTATAAACGACCCACCACCATCGTCTGTTGTGTTAATGAAACCTGTCCATAGCAAGTCAAGGCAATGGGCTATGCCACCACTGATGTAACTCTACTGGTACCATTGCAAGAGGTAACCTTAGGTCAAGACCATTTGCTGGAGAGGCTGGGTTTTGGGAGGGGTTGCTTGTTTGTTTTTGTTTTGTTTTGTTTTTTCTAAGTCCCATTCCAACAACCAAACAGTGAGAAGAACAGAAGACCTGCAATACTGAMGCATTCTGAAGGGAACTAGACAGTGACTAGTGCCAGCACAAACCACACGAGCTCAGTGCTAAACAGGACCTTATGAGTCCTGCAAGGATAAAAGATGATCTCTTCCCTAAGCTTCTACTTAGGCTTTTGCAGCTAGCCACAGCAGGAGGATAGGAATTACCAGCTCTCTCAACAGCTTGCTACTCATTCCTGGCCAAGGCATTTCATTCCAGGCCATAGCTTGACACAACTGGTTTCCATGAGCACTGAGAGAGCAAATGTGACACAAGGAGCGAAGCATTCCTGTCCTTCTGGGATGCACCAGGAGAATTCCTCTCTTTTGCGTCTGCGAAAGTTATGCAAAATCCACAGATGAAAGACCTCACCAAAAGCCAACATCTGTATTTCGCTTAGGATTTGAGTCAGGGAAGGTAATCCAAAGCAAGACTTCTTGCGGGTACTGGTTTGGTTAAAATTTTTTTGTATACACTTCATGCAAAGATGATGCAGCCAGAGCATTTTCCAATGTGTCTTCAATAGCCCAGCCCCTGCCCATTCCCACACCTCTCTGTCCTAGAGGGCAGGAGGCACTGCTTGGCCCAACCTGGCTTTCAGTAGACTAAGCACTGACCAGTGCTCCACAGATAATCAGGTTAGATGATCTAATGATCCTTCTGGTCCTCAGAAAGAAAATTAGCTGTGAATCACTGCGATGCTTTGAAACCCTGGTACAGTTTCTCCCACAGAYTGAGACCAGCCACTGCAAAACGAATCTCAAACCATAGGCAAGTTTTACTTTGCGGTCAGCATCACACAGCTAAAGCCATGCACATTTGAGACAAAAGCCAGGTGAAGCAGACAACCAGGGATGAGAGACAAACCAAGAATGGCTGTTTTCTGACTTGGCAAACTGGGTGCCCCTGTGTCTTAAAGAAACAAAAAGGTATGGAGACAAGAAGCCTGAGGGGCTTCCTGCCCTGAGCTTTGCATACATAAACCCTAAAACAGCAGTCACCTGCCTGCCACAGCTCACTCGCTTGTCCCTATTTATCAACACACACTTCTCTCTTAGCTGGGTAGAATTCATCGTCTTTCCTCCTGAAGGAACTACAGTGAGTAATTCCTCTTCTAACCACGTTTCACCCTAATACCACAAAAAAAMCCCCAACATCTGAATATGCATTAGATGATTATTAATATGATAACCCAAGAGACTTTTCAAAGCTCAGAAACTAATTTTCATCCAAAAGCTACCTGTCCAGTTGTCAATATTAAGGTGACTCACTGATATTTAAATCATACTAGGCCATCACTGTTTAGCACTCCCACAGAAGCCTTCCCAAACAGATTTGATCAATTGATAAATTATATTAAGAATTTATGCATTTGACCTATGGACGCAGTTGCTGCTGAAGCGATTCTCCTCCTCCTCCAGCATGAGGGGGACTAAAAAAAAGCCTTATAAAAATATTAAAACGGTTTTCATCCTAGCTAGAAGTAGTGAGATGGCTTTGCAAATTATCTCCACAAAAGCAAACTCCCTATAGAGCTTTTCTAAAATATCCTAAAAAGGGCTGCACCTTTAGCTACAGGATTGCAATCTAAAACGAGTTCACCAGAAAACAAAACAGGAGGTAAATTACTACAAGTGAAGCGTTCATTGCTGCATGGAAAGGTCTTTGTCTAAATATATTGCATCTAAGAAATCTTAATATTGTGCAATTAAAACCTGAACTGACATGGACAGGGAAGGGGAGCTTCAAAAACAAGGTTTTCAGGATCGTCTAGTTTGACACGTACTTTACGCTGCACGAACAAGTTTGTCTGCCTTCATCCTTCCTATACAATCACTGAGAAAGGTCTGTATGTGTTAAGAGCACCYGGGGTTTTTACAGAGCTCAAGAAAGATGGGCTAATAAAACCGTAGCTAGGCTTAATGCCACTCAATCAAGAGTACTGCACCTTGTTCATCTCTCGTTATTGCTGGTCCTCTGCAAAACAGACTATTCTTTAAGTTAAATGCTTATGAATCATGCAACTTAATGCAAATATGCTGAAAATGCTGCAGGAAACATGCACTACCACAGAAAGAAAGGAAAAGCCACAGAAACCCGCAGAAGTTGAAAACAAAAAACCACAGGTAAGCTTCCTTCCAATGAAAACAAGCGCTGTGCTCTGTAAAGCAGAACTAACTGAACCAGACAGGGAAATCTAGACAGACCCATGAAATGCTGGGAAACAACAGTTACCCCAGACTTTATTTTAAAAAAGTCAGAGGTAAAAATCAAGCTGCTGTCACTGTGTGCCACCAAGATATTGTGAACTAGGTATCCACCTGTTTAGCCCCACTAATATTTAAGTCGTTTGGGGCATATGAAGCAGCATACATCTGCAATTCTAAACAACAATATCAAAAAAAAAAATAGGCTCCTTGAACAAGGTGGCAGAAGTCCCATACCCTCCATTTTTATTGTAGTCACTTTGCAGAAGTTACACGGCATCTCATGCTGGATCTCCAGAGTAACGGATACTTAAGTAACTTGCACAAACAAACTTCATAGACTTTAAGGCCAGAAGAAAATCTTACTGCTGTAAACAAAGGTCACACTAACCAGATGCGCCTAGAAATGTTTGAGATCCAAGTCTTGCGGTCAGACTACCACTTCACACCTCCATCCCAGGGGACATTCAAACCCCTACAACCCAGGACTGTTCTTGGAAATCTTTGTTTTATTTTCCCCTCAGACAGAACTAAAGCTCCCTTTACCAAGAAATTATTGCAATTATGTAAATTGCTGTTATCTTTTTTTGGCATGCTTGCTTTAAAGAAAAGCAAAGAAAAAAAAAAAAGAGTCTCACTTGGAGGTCATAAATTTTATGTATCTACCTATTGAAAATATTGTTTGGGGCAAAATATGTCATTATGAGAAACAACTAAAGGAAGAAGCTCGTATCTGCCTTGTGCCCATTCAACCTCTTTTAACTGTTGGAAGCAGTGAATCAAAGGTAAAACGAACTGACTTGCCCCAGTTTGTTTCCATGCAACTTAAGGCTGTATCATTAATGTTTAATGTTTACTCCCATTGGTCACGAGAATCTTTTTACATGCCGAATGCATTTCATCCAAGACCTTTTTTTTTTTTTTTTTTTTTTAAGAAAAAGAGAGAGCACAAGCGAGGGGGAGAGGGAGAGAGGATAAAGCTGTTCATACGTTCTTCATTTTCTGTGAATACCTGAAGAGCTCAGATTTTTGTGTCCAGCTTCCTTTTTTTGATAAAAATAACACCTGAAAATAACTTAGAATCAAACTGGGACTAACTTGAAGTAAACAGAAGTATTAACTCAAAAGCAYAGGTAGTTTCATCCACTGTGATCATGCCCTCAAAAACAGATTTGGCATGGAAGTCAAAATTTTGATCATTTTCAACAGACAAGAGATCATTCAAAATATGGTGCTAGACAGGGAAATTTGGAAAGATTACTGAATAATTTTACTTTTTAACCTTACTATACTTTAACCCTCATTAACCAACCTCTCCTCAGGGAACAGGACAAAGACTTATTGCCAGTCTAGTCCAAAAATCTCTTGGCAATATTCAGGATGGGCAGACGGGCGGCCGTTTTTGAAAGCGTTAGTTTGTTTATGACAGCGCCTATTAAATCCAATGCAAAGCCTGAACAAGAAAGCTCTATTTTAATAAAGGTCACATACTTGTTTTAAAATATTCACTTCTGCACTTTAAGCTCACTTACACTGGTACAGAAAATCATGCTACACTAGTATCTCATTCACTTTCTTCACTTTCCTTATATACATGCCAAAAGTTCAGCACTATCATCACCCTATTTGATAACACACACCAAGCTCTTCCCCCACCCCCAGCCCCTTAATTTTGGGAGCCATGTTAAATTAGTAAGGTTGCCAGCAAAGAAAGCACATTGTGAAGAACAAAGAGGCTCTGAGAATAGGCAGCCACTTCAGAAAGAATAGCTCAAATACTTGTTAAAACGCAGCTTGAGACATGTGAAGTTTCTAAGTCCCTACTTAAGCCAACCTCAGGCTTACAAAGGAAGATTAAAGCCTGTTAGCAAAATCAATTATCCATCCCGAATGGATATGGTGGCATTTGAACCACGCGGTCTGGAAAGGGCTCTGCATCACGGTACATATTCAGTGACGGTCTTCATTTCCCCAGCAGCAAGCTAAATTTCATCTTAATAGCTCAGACATGCCCCTGATTATACCCCAAACTAAAGGCTCCTGCCTGTACGGCAGCTACAGAAGAGCAACATGTGAACTCTTTACCGTTGAACCCGTATGACTAGCACTCACACTGAGCTCTGCTCTCCAGGCGAGATAACCTAGATTTAAAAGGAATACACATTCACAACAGCATCAAAGGCAAACACGGTCTAGTGGGCTGCAGTGGTTTTGCAAACTAGTAGGAAGTGAACAAGCGTCAGAAAGCAGGCGTAATCCATCATAATATGCAGCTTAGACATTTATTTAGTAAATGTACTTCGGGTTTAATTTATTTATAACAACTCAGTGTCTCAGACTTGTATCGGTATACTGTGTAAAATTAACACAATCTTAGCCTAAGACCTCATTGCTGGACTCTGCTTAGTACCTGCTTGCAAGGAAGGGAGATTTTGTACTTCTACAGAAGTACACAGAAGAATATGATTTCTCAGCAACATTATATTCTTGAGTTAAGACACTTTAATACTGCTTTTCAAATTGTCAGTCTAGCCGTATCTTAGAGTGGTCCAAATTCAAATGTTTCAGAGGCATCGTTACTCAAAAAAAAAAGTGGGCTTTTTGCCCACTRTCCATTTCTTCTCTGCAGTCTCTCCAGCTGCCTCCAGCATCCTTGACTACCAAATGAGCAAGAGGCAGCTCCTGTGGTGGCCGGTTCAAGGCTGCCCTCGTGTCGGCTCATGGCACCGATGCTGCTGAAGCGACCTGAGAGCTTCTCCCATCTCTTTTCACCCAGCCATCAATTTTCAGAAAACATTTTAAGTTTCTTTCCTTGGTACCACGCTCTCAATYGGGGGGTGTGTGTGCGCGCGCGCATGTGTGCGCCTGCAGGTGCACAAAAGCCAATGTGCAAAAAATACACCCCAGCTGATTTCCAATCACAGATGAAGATCTCTTCAGACTTCATTTTGTCAGTGCTGTAAGCTTACTTGACCATAAAATTTTTAGCGTCAACACAATTCTGGGGAACTACAAGCAAAAAAAAAGAGAGCAAGAAGTATTACCTCCTGGCTAGGTCCAACTTCTATACTTGGAGGACTCTCCTGGAGAAAGACCACTGCTCTGCGCTGCCTCCCCACCTCTGTCAAATGGACAAGTTTTACTTCGAAAGCAACCCTAAATGGACTCCTAAGCTGTATTTTTATGCACCTGACCCCACTACGCTTTCTGGATTACCTGTAAATCCCAAGCTTCCCAAACTGCCAGGCATCCCACAGCCTACACGTGAATCCTCAGCCTTTCCCATTTYCCCTTCCTTGCTTACCCGTGCAGAACATGCACATTTAGTGGTCCTGCCCAGCCGAAGCGAGGGCAGAGGCTGGTCCTGGGGACGAAGCCGCATTAGCGACGCTATTTCTCACGCGCAGCGGCACAGAAACCAGCTCTGCTTCAAAACAGAGCAGCGGCCGCGGCGAGGGCTATTATTCTTTGGAGAAAACACACCCAGTTCCCAGGCTTGTGTCTTACTCCGGGGTGGGCCCAAGCGATGCCAGGATACAGCTGGGACCAGCGTGTTCTTCACGGTTTCCAGTCCAGCTCCTACATTTTGCAGAACGCGTGTTTTCATCCCTCAAAGCACACGGAAAGCGTGCGCGCCGCTATTGTGGCGACGGCTGCCACAACCTCTATCTTCTTGTTTGCAATCAATCAAATACTCGCACGGGGTTGCGCCAAACTGTGGAACAGGCTCAAGCACAGCTCCGAAGTCAAGTCCCAGCCAGCTCCTTGGAATTAGTTACTATAGTAACCGGTCCCTCAGCACCGGCGCTCGCTGCAGGAAATCATGCAGATTTCTGTTTTACATAGTAATAAATGCTGCAGGAGAGGAGAATTTCCCAACAGCGGCAGGGGCCAAGCGTACAAGACCGGCCCGATTCCACCCCACGACACCGCCACCTTGCAGATGAACRCGCGCCACTGCCGCTGCCGTTCGTTTTGAAGGGGTTCCCGCACAGCCCGCCTCAGGACTGCYGCTGCAAAGGTGGCAGCATTTCTCAGTGGCTTCGTTAGATGCGAAAACACTCCTTTTGCTATGCGAGAAGCCCGGTTAGAAGCAACAAAAGCAAAGCAGCACAAAGATTTAAGCATACGTATGTACACACAGAGTCCAAGCATTGCATAGGAAATGCGGTCAGGTCACAACCCAAAGGTCCTCTGGAAACAGCCCATCTTCCTTTCTTTCTCCATCCTGTCCAAAACCAAGCTGAACGGAGGGCAAGTCACAGATTTGTTTGTAGGGAAAAAAACCCACAAACCCAAAAAACAACACTATAGAAGTCATAAGGGCCACAGCAGGGCTCTGAGAAGTGAAACACCAAGGTAATGGCATTATTTTAACTTTTCAGAAGTAGTTCTGCAGGTTGGACTTCATCAAGCATGGGAGTGGAAGAGGGAGTCGACAGAACAATACACTTCTTGTCCTGGGCCAATGCTGATTTTCTAGCAAAATTCAAGAACCAACGGGATTTTTCCCCCACCTCTCTGAACGGGCCCATAGGACTGAACGCTGCAGGTTTTGCTACCTCAACCAGGGATGAAAAGATCAGGAAACTGCTTCACTGAAGAAAACTAGCGTTTGGGGGAGGAGGGAAGGGGGGAACAGCTTGCACAGCAACAGGGACAAACATTTGTGCTGGCAACACCCGACAAACCATCGCGCAAACAGACGGACAAGAAAATGAAGGAAGCTGGTCTATTTTAAGCAAGACCTCATTATTACCATGAACATGTCCTGCTTTCCTGGAAGCAGCAGGTATGCAAACATGAGATGAATCATATCACCGAGCAAATCGCCTGGCAGTAGGAATGCTAGTTTGCATGGACACACGCGGAGCAGACGCATATGATCCATTGTCCTGACACCTCTGAAAGTGCATGGAAGAGCATCCATCTGGGAGGCAAAGCGTATTATGGAGGGCAAAAAACCTGTTAGACCACGGCAATGCCACGGGTTTGTTTGTTAATGATTAGACAGCTCCGTTGTTCTGGACACTCCGCTCAACGCTAGTCTGCTGGAGCTTGTACTTTCACATTTCTTTGCAGAAATGCTGCAAGCAGTTGAAGGAACCTACCGATAGGGCACAGCAAGGTCTCGGTGACCGCCTGGCCCTCACCAGGGCAATGCAAAGGCCTCCTAGAGCTCTGGCAAGTTTGCATGAAGGCAGCTGCCAATAGCAGCCCAACCCTTTCCCAACACATTATCCCTCGGTGGAAGCTGCATCCCGGTTGACTAAGAAGAGGGCAACAACCAAACCTGCATTTTGAGACAGCTGCAAGTCTCAAGGGATGAGGCAGCAGAAACATCTACAGCAACTGCTCTGCTGCCTCCAAGGTACCTGGTGGGCAAGGTCTACAAGGCAGCAAGTACTACCCTGCTTCACAGGAAACTTCGCTTAATCTGGAATGACTTTTTAATACTCCTCCACAAGACGTTCCACCTCCCTTTTCATCCAATGGCAAATAAATGCAAATAAAATATTAAATAAAATGCAATGGAAATGGATCTTCAGCAGTGGTTACTCTCCAACCTGTGATGTTAAGAAAAGAAATAAAAGCTGCAGCAACTCTCTTGTTGTGGTTACTACAGAATTGTTGCTATGTGCCAACGAGCAATTTATCACATTAAAAGGCTGCTGGAATTAGCCTGAAAGGGGATCTCCCACCACAGGAAGATGTGCTACACTGGGAAAACCAACCACCAACCAAAACCTCAGCCTCCATTTTTAAATCCACATCCCATTATCCAAAGGAAGCCTTCGCCTCCTTGCCTCTCACACACCATCTAATAAATTAGCTGAAGGAAATTCTTAGAGTTATTTATGATTTATCCTCATCATTTCTCAAACTGGATGCTTACGATATCAAAAGTTCAGTTCTATTTCTAAGCCCGTGAAAGCTCTTTGGAGCTACAAAAACAGTATTTAGTTCCTGAAGTGTAGGAGCTCTGGTTGAAGATGCCTACACAGATGCAAAGTCAGTCAGAGACAGCACCTGGGAACAGCAATCAACCTACCCATCTCCAGCCTGCAGAAAAATTAGGACCTTACATTCTCCTCTACTAAAAGCACTATAGCTGCTTAAGGAAGGGGAGAGGAAAAACCACAGCTAATATTGAACATATGAAACATTAACTGTCTCCTCTTCCTCCTCCTCTCCCCCACACTCCCACTAAAGATTTCTGACTCGGATGATAGCACAGATTTACATTTACTCAGGAAAAAAGACACCAGCTACTCCTATCTTGATATACCTGCCCACTCCTTGGACGAAGCATTAAAGCAGCTTATTTGCACTTCTTCCCCTCAACCTTTTATTTTTCTCCTTCACAGAAGTTACGCTTCTGCATTCCCATTTGTTTCTGTTGTCAGCATACACCATCACCTGCTTTACGCCTTTCCTAACAACACTTCAGTCTCTTAGCAAAGCACCTCAAGCTCAAAAAGAAAAAAAAATACTGAGTTGTAGGGCAAATACAAAGTTTATTTATACACCACATTGTGCACTGCACCACGGGTTAGCTGACTACACAAGTTACTATGGGTTTATTTTAATCTACCACACTGGAAATTTCTCCTCAGCTAGGAGCATCAAAGCAGCACAAATGTTGCCAACAACCCCGAGCTAGCTTTTGTCTTGATCTTAAGGGGAAAAGAAAAACAAAATTAAACAAAATTCCTTAATGCTGCAATGCATGCACTCACCCAAGGAAAAGGCATTGGGAATGTCTTCCTTGCCTTAGGGTCCTTCGCCCTTTTCATCCCCTAAATATAAAATCTAGCTGTTAACAAGCAAACCAATCAGATCATGTTTCTTGTGTGCGGGAATATAAACGTTAAATTCCAGCCAGGAAGACTTCCATCCCATTTTTACTGTGCCAGCCCAGCGGGCTCGCATCGGCAGCACAGCTTTCAGAGCGCAGTACTTGTTCAAAGCCTTGGGCTGGCGCTGGCTACATGCCAAGAGAAAGAGGAATGAGGAAACAGAACAAAACAGCACTGCCTCTCTTACATACGTGATGTTGTAGTTTGAGCGCTGGAAAGAAGCATTTCCACGTCCTGCTTCTCAAAATGCAACGAATTGTGTAAATAGGTATCCTGCTTCAAAGTTATCTGCCAGCAGCTCTGAAATGATTCTGTGTTTTGCATCATCTGCATGAAAGTCTAATGGAAGCCTGAATGGTTTATTTAAATAATTTTCTTCCTGATTATCTTGTGTTTTAAAATCTGCAAGGAAAGAGCTTGGTCCGTATTATTTTATTTCAAAGACTCCACAGGAGAAACAAGTAAGTGCTTATTACAAAGTCTTATCTTAACTGACAGGAAGCTCTAACAAAGATCTCGTTATTTGAGTGAGAGCATCTCAAGTTAAAGAGAAGTTAAGACAAGAGTTTAACAACGAGAAACCTTTTCCTCTTGTGGCCAGCTTTGTTTTCACTCTGGATTTACACAGAGATCATTATCGTAGCTTCTTCCTATGACTGCAAACAGGTATTAAGATTTTTGCAAAACRTTATCCATATTTTTGGTCCTCTGCTATATAGTTGAAAATGCCCTTCTCCCCTCAGTCTCCCATCGTGCTTTTCAGAAAGAGAAAAAATAGCCTTTCAGTACTGTCCATACTGTTTTGCTGTGGCACCAAGGGTTCAAGATTCATCCCTGTGGTTGCACTGCGCCCATTTTCAGCGAGCAGGGACTGTTCAGAAGGCCTAAGCACACTTATTTGGGAGATACGGACGCCAACTCCAGCTCTGCAACGGACTCAGTTTGTGACCTTGGGAAAAGCCACTCATACCAATTACTCATATCAATACGTACCATTTCTCCTGTCCAAGACAACAGTAAAACATCCTAAAGTGAGGTATCTGAAGGTGTGCTCACACAATACCTGCAGCAACACGGATGCAGAGTCTGCTTAGAGACAGAAATCTGCACTGAAGATATTACTTTAAGCAGTTTTGTTAAACATGAAAGGAAGCCACCGAACACTAAAGTACAAGAGCTACCTTAGGCAGATGCTCGCAGAAGTTAATGAGATTTAACTTTATAATTAAAAGCATTAAACTACATTTACATTGCTGAGTGCTGATAAAGTTTAATGGGGCCYGAAGAAGGTACAGACACTTTAATGCAGCACTTCACCCAGACTAATACATCCTGTCCCTCGCAAGGGTAACGTGAAATGGCTATGCTGGTTTTGTTGCCCTGCCGCTGCCCTGTGCTGTGCAGGCTGGGGCTGGGTTTCCCTTCCAGCTCTGCGCAGTGTCACTTCACAGCTGGCTGGCCATCCATGGCTGTCCCCTCCCTGCCCTCAAACCCTCGGGCCCCTCAGCTGCAATCTCCTCCAGCTCTTTTCCGCAGCATCTTAAAGCTCAGCATTGCCTCCAAGTCCTCACTGACATCCGTAAAGTGAAAGAGGTGGAAAGCATAAATAGCGCCAAGCAGCATCACAGATGTCAAAGTTACCAAAGGTGGGGAAAACATACCTCTAGTAGGGCTTGCCAAGTTGGAACAAGGCAACCTCAAACAGCATTACGATCCATCGAATCCAACTGGCCACAGAAAGCTCTGTGTGATACATCTCTTAAAAATAATTTAATTAGCCTGCTAATATCAAACACGCCTATGTATATGTAAAACACTTCAATATGAAAACCAAAAAACCCACAAGAGTGGATATCAGCTGCCTCATTAAAAATTGCACTTTGAAAATCAATTTTAAGCTTCAGGGTAAATCAAAGCTTTTAGATCATCTTTCCATAAGTTTTAATTTACACCTGTGAAAAAGCATGTAGGCAAGATTGCTTGTTTTACGGAAGTGGCTGACAGTATATTAAATAGATATAAAGAAGTGTGTATGCCTTAGCATTAATGTCCCTCATAACACAAGGAGAATAGTTACTCCTCACCTGCTTTCTCAGATATAAATTTGTCTTTCCTGCCTCAGTCAGAATTGATGCAAATAAAAACATTCAAGATCTCAAACAGTGAAAGCCTTAAGCCATGTGACAAAAACCCCAAATTAAAACTCACAAGCATAAACCTCCCCAAAAGCAAAACTTCATTGAGGTTTATAGGTAGACTGCAGCATCTCTGTTCAAATTTTGTGAGTTTCAAAGTCTAGGTTTAAATTACTTCAGTTTCTTTCTTAACAGTATTCTCTTAAGTAATATAGTGAGAAATAAAACTAGATTCCACTACAGACTAATGAGTTCTGCCAGGCTGGACATCGAGCAAAGTCTGAAGAATACAAACTGCTAGATAGACATGTACATGTTATGAGAACTCCAAAGTCAAAACATTTCTGAAGTAATTTCATTTTTTTTTAAATCTCTGTTACCACCAAACAGCACATGCTGCTACATAACTTGCATTATTAGAGAAATATAAAAAAAAAAAAAAAAAAAAAAAAAAAAAAAAAAAACACAACCAAACAAAAAAACCCTGGAAATGAAGTTATTTTTCTTTCCCACAATGCATTATTTTTTAACAACCTTTTTTGGGGTGTGTGTGTGTATATTATATTTTTATATGCATGTATATAAAAAAATTTAATTCAGGTGCTTGGATACTTGTCCTTCTAGCAAGAGTCCAACTGCTGAGGAAAACAGGATGACTATATGAACAGTCCAGAGGGAGAAAAAGCTTTTGGAGGTTTACTTTTTCCTCTCCATTTTGCTTTGCCTGTTGATTGCTGGGTAAGAAAATGTAAGTTATCACCCTCCCTTTGGGGGCTTAGGATAAACTTTCTAAAAGCACATTCACAATTAAACTGGTAAGCCATCTTACCCCACCACCCAAGAATTTCATCAGGAACTGTTAAACGGATTTTGAGCATGGCGGAAAACCCAGGGTTTAATTTCTGTAAACATTAATATCTTTCATCCATTACAATGAAACAGTGATCTTCAGCAGTGCAACTTGAGCAAAAACAGAGGGCCCCAAGCAGATGATCTTTTTTCACACTGTCAGACCCACAGAAATAAACCTTTTGGCAACAGACTCTTCAGGGCCACTTTCCACATACTTTTCCATGTCAGGCTGACATCAAAAAGCATTGAACTGACTAACACTCAGGGAAAAAGAGACACTGAACTGTAGGTTAACACATATCTGAATGGATAGAAAGCTAAACATRCATATTAAATCCTGATTAGAATTGGTCAGGAAATTTATCTCTGCATACTGAAATGAGAGAATACGCTGCCTACTTCACAGTGGGAACCTTTCTGACCCCAAAAGCTACGATGTCAGGAAAATATGGCAAAGTACGGGTTACCTGGCTCATCCGACCTCCTGGCTTTACTACAGGCAGAGCTCCTGTTACGCCCTCCCTTTGAGCTCCAGATGGGAATGCGAATGTCAAGTAATATCATTACTGTTACAGAATTAGAAGGAAGCAGACCACATGGAACGAAAGACACATCGGGAGGGAGAAAAGCGGTAGAGGCACACGAGGCAGCGAAAGGTATCAGCTGGCACAAGGACTGGAGCTGATGGCAATAGGTTCTCCATACTCATCCTTGCGCCCTTGGTATCTGCAAAGGTATTCCTCCTCCCTCCTTGCGTGCGTGCGGACATGTACAGCCATGCAAACACTTTCTTCTTTGAAAGCTAATGCTGATGCGCACAGATTACAGAGCGGCCAGAGAGCGCTTCTGCTGACTGACCAAACGCTTTCATCGGCTCCATCACCGGCTCTTAAAACAACACGTCAACTTTCAGTAAAGCTACGAGCTATTACAAATAAAATACAGCACCCAGCTTTACAACACTTCAATCATCCCACAGGGTGCCAACACCAAAATGGGCATCTGTTCCAACATTTTCGCATCAAGTTCTCCAAAGCAGCATTAGGCTCACGCAGTGGCAACCTATAGCTATGACTCAAAAYGCACCAGCCCTCTCTACCTTTGCCACGGGAAGCGTTACACAACTCTTGTGTATCTCCTGCTCTCATAGTTTATCTTTAACGTTTGGATGTGTATTTAAGAAGATGCACCCTTGCACAAGAACTTAAAGGTTATAAATTAACTTTGCTGACTTCAGTTAACAGGTTAACTGAGCACCCTCAAAACAGTTTGAAGCCAACCCAGGTGTTTGATTAGACAACCAAAAATATTCTATAAAGTAACAGGCCGAATTTAGCACAGAATTGTTTCAAGTTAGATAACTCTTCAAAGGGAAAATTAAGAGCCCATTAAAATCCCCACACCAGAGAAGAAAAAACACCAGGTTTGTTTGGGTTTGTTTTGCTTTCTGAAGATGGTTGTTTATACTAATAGCAAAAAACACTTTTTTTTTTTTTTAAATGAATCTTGCCCTAGTAAGTCATAAGGAGTTTTGCCATCAACTTCAACTGGGCCAGAATTTTATCCCTATCCAGGATAAGCTGGAAGGATTTATATTTGTTAGAAGGACCCATGTGCAAAACCTCAAGGATGCTCCAAGGCAATAGACTACTTCCATGCTAACAGTCAAAAGGGCAGGAGTGGAAGCTGGGTTAGGAGGCACAGCAGAACCACCACAAGCTTGGCATTTTGATTCTTTGCCCAGAACATCAGCTTCTAAAAATAAAAACAAAATTCCCTTCTATTCTCCCAGTCACGGGAGGCAGAAAGACAGAACAGAGGAGCTATACACATTTGGCTGGCCGCGATTTACAGAGCTCCTTTTGTAAGGGATGCGCTCTAAGAGATAAGAGAGGAGACACAACGCTCGCTGGACCCCTTCCAAATAACACAGCAGAAAGAGCAAAATACCCTTCAAAACCTGCACGAGCCATTTTTGTCAGAAAGGAGGAGAATTGCCGTCATTCTGGTGTCTGAATGCAAGTCCTATAGCCCTGCCAGCACGGCAAGGACACAACACAAGGCTGAAGGGTTTTGGTTGGGTTTTTTTTGCCTTTGCAGGAGGAAGAGGAAAGAGAAGGGAGCACGCTCAAAGGGAAGACATTTCAGAAACCCAACTGAAGTTCTGGCTTGGGTCTCATCCTGAGTTTATTCCACTTTCTACAGTGTTTATTATTTTACATGAGTAGACGCTGCATAATTTACAGAAGGTACACATATAATGAAGGAACTTCTTATCAGAACATAAATATTAGCTTTAAAAAGGAAAACCACCATTGCTCTCTGTACTCATGCTATGGTTTAAGACTTGCTCCAGCAGCTGCTACTACTCCTCTTAGCCAGCAACAGGGGGGAATGAAGTCTGGCTTAGCTCACACACTGATAATGAAAATGCACACTCTTCACATTAGCGAGGTTACTTTTTTTACCCTTCAASTCAAATGCCAAGGATATACTAGGGCTAAATAAAATAAAAACCAGAGCTTTTAAGTTTAGAGGTGACCAAAAGCCACTTGCTCAGCATTGATACATTCCCTTTGGAAATGCTCTCCACCATGAGAGCCTGCGGCACACAGTGATGACGGGGAATGCCCCACCGCTGGCRGGACACCTGAATGCGATGCCTTGGCCGCTGTGCCTCCAACATCACGATGGAGCAGCCTTTTGTCTCCTTCCAACTCAGCAGTCTGGAAGGATTGCCAGCTGCACTGTGTTGGCCTCCCTACTCACAGACAAGCTTACGCTGTGACCCAGAGAAGACCACAGCTCAGGAAAATTAATTTTTACCAGTAATGTCAGACTCGAAAAGAAAAAAAGGGGAAGGGCAAGTGAAGACTTTCCTCCAAAATACAAGTGCAGGCCACTGTTATTATCTACAGACCCCAAAGGCCACAGCATCAGCTGGTATCAGTTCTATCTTCAGCAGCCCTACACTAATTTATGCCAGCTGAACGTCAAGCCTTACAGCTTTTACATTTACTTAAGGTACAAAAGTGTCAGTGAATACAGATTTCAATAAATCCTGCTTTCTAAAATATTATTCATCAACATATAATTCAGATGGTAATTAAGAACTGTTCACATGATTGATGACACATTTAAATTACAGGTTTCCAGCATTTTTTTTGGTAAAGAAAAGATAATTTCCTTTTTCACGTGCTGCTTTTTCAAAGTGCAAGTCCATCTAACAGATGTCTCACAGATCTGCTTGTCAAAGTAACAAGTTAGGCTTTTTTATTTTTTTATTACGACAAATGGTATAAGCCACACAGCATTCTGTTAAACTCAATATTGACACATCTGCTTACCACGTGTATTAGTAGCCATGTCAGCCACTTTCTGAAAGGCATCCAAAAAGGCAGCAGCTGCTACTACTGTAGTCCTGAAATGCATACAGATAACAAAACATTAGCAGTGTCTCATTGCTGCCTATTTAATTATTGCCAAAAACATTTAGGCTTATAAAGAATACCAGTGTGAACTTGCAGGGGCCACAAAAAATATCCTCTTTTATGTCTGAATTTAGCCTTCTCCCTCCTCATGTCTTAATCTCTCCCTCGCTTTGTGTTAGGGCTGGGGACTTGCCGGCAGCCCCGCTAATTCTGCGCAGTGAATTGCACGGGACAGGTGCTGTTTCAAAAGAGCACAGCCATTCCCCTTCTAGCTGATTCCCTCTGATGAACTAACATTAAGTAGTCAAACATGAAAAAACCAATCTAACACACATTATACTGCACGCATTAGCCTACAAATTACAGCCACCGCTGTTTCCGAGGAGGACATATATTTTAAGGAGAAGCATGCAGAACCTTCCCTTTATCGAGTTTCCTGACCAAATGCTTTCCTGAATTTCTCATTTGAGGACAATCAGCATCCTCTGCAATAGAAAATAACTTCCTGGAAGTCAGGTTGTTTTGGAGTTTGCGAGCAAGTGGGAATGAGGGAAAAAGCTTCCCTGCTTCAAAAGAAACTTTCTGATCCCATGCTCCTCCAAGCAGCGACCCTCCTCCCAACAGGTCCACCAGCAATCTTGGAGACCCTACAGTCCAAACTGCCAGCCCCGCTAACCTCCCTCTCCCTCTAGATGTGAAAAACGCTTGGAGATCACACATCTATTCAAGCGGAGAGCCAACGTGAGTTCCAATTTTCCAATGCATCTGCTCTAAATAAGTAGGCCTTAGAGCCCCTAAGCACCTCAGCTTGGTACCAGACTTCTGATGGTGTACAGTCTGGTTGACCCGATTTAAATGAAACCAGGCCAGGGCTCTACAGATAAAGTACTACTGTGCCCTCGCCACRGTTAGCTCGTGGTTCTGTTTCTACACATCTTTTATACCAGTAATTCTGATTTCCTCCCCTCACCGTAACAGTCAGTCTCTCCAAGCAAAATCCTGAAAGAAGACCTTTGTCCTTTGCTTCAAGAGTTCCTTGGCATCCTCAGAGAGCCCAAGAGATCTTCAGGAAAAGCTGATCCATGGCCAGAAAGGACCACAGAACTGCATCACTAGGTCAGATTTTACCTAAGTCTCGCTCCAAATGTGCTAAAATACGGAGGACGCAAATGGCAGCATAACAACCGGCCTAGTGACCACACACAAGATTTGACTGCAAAATCAGGCTTGAGGGGACGTGCTTGAGAGGATGCATAAAGACTCCCTACATACCCAGGCAAAACAACCTGACAGTTCTCCAGATAGCTAGTTCTGGGGCTAAATATTAGCAGTTATCTTTTTTCAGGATTTTCCTTAACAGTATTTGTGTACTTAGTCTTCCAAACTTGTGGGTCATGCTGTTATTCATGTACTATGTTGTTAATTATTAATTATACTGCTAATAACAAAGTTCCATTTCTCTAGTAACAAGATACAGGAGGAGCTGGTTCCAGCTCAGGTGACATCTGCTCTCCTTTGTCAGACAGGGCACACAGAAATGAACCAGCAGGAAAAAGCTCACACTAGCTGCAAGTAAAGAGCGAATACTTGAACGCAGGCTTTCAAGCTGTCTGCTTGCACGTTCCTGTAGCTAGAAAAGCACTGTGCTGAATGCAACACCACAGGACTGGAAAATAAAATTATTTTTCGTGCCTTCCCAGGAGACCTATGTTTAAATAGTATAAAGGGCTAAGGAAGTTCTACATTTCCCTCCTTTTACTACCTCCTCTATTTTTTCCACACTCACTCAATGGGATGGGATCTCTGGAAGAGGACAAACCATGTGCAAGTGTGATATTTTAAACACGGCATAGCAGAACAGCATGTTCCAGCTGTTTAGGACAAATGAGCCTAAACAATAGCTTCCTCAGAAATGGCTCACAACAATGCAGAACCACAAAATATCCTGCCAATAACCATACCTGTTACCACCACTGCTGCTGTGAAAAAATGCTGATGCTCTAGGGAGCCTAGTGGAGATTGTGGTTTGGGGAGAGCAGTGAAGAAATGGAGTTTGGATTCATATCAGCAGAAATACACTTYACAAATGAATTCTAGAGGGAACAAAATTGGTCACAATGTGATACGTATGGTGCTTATTAAGGGAAGTCTGTGGAAAGTTATATAAAATGCCATTTGCAAAGTAACCCCCAATAAAGTAAGCTTTAATGAACACAAGTGAACGATCCAGCATGGGAATTCCCTTAATTTTTAAGGCAGAAGAAAATGTTGCTAAGACTACCGGAGACTCTATTTAATGTTTTGAGGCCTCTTTTAATAGAAACCAGCTGTACTCTATGCTGATAAAAAGGACAACATATGTCTGCTAACTCCAAATGTGTATGTTCACTGAACAATAAACCATCTTTTTCCATCAGGATCTAGGCCATTTAGCTCAATTTATGTTTTTTATTATGGTGGTAATTATGTATTTTTCTAAAATACATCAAAACAGCAGCAGTGGCATGTGCAAATGCATACATGGGTGTTACATATGAAATATGCAAAATTTTACTAGGACATGCTAAGCAAATTATCCTGGTGGAAGTTGCATCTAATTTTCTTAACACTGTTTGCACACACAAAGAATTGGAGGGGATCTTGACTGTGCAACACAAAACTTACCGAAGCTGAGACTGCAACTTCCCAGCTTTATTTATAAAATCTTCCCACACTGGGTAGCTTCCCTGCAAGAAAAAAGGAAACAATAATGAATACTTAATTTGGACATTCAATCTTTGATAGCCCAGATTCAACGTTCATATGAAACTAAAAGCACAACTAAGACTTGGTTTATTAAAACTTCATCCATTAACACCAAAATATATTTTCCCAGCAAATTATCTGTCACGTCTTTGAACATCAGCTCCAGATAGATGGGACTTAACTAGTTCTGATTCCAAATAACAGAATAAGTCCTCTGGGGAGCCTTTACAGTTTTCCCAAGTAGATACACTGGGGGAGAAGAGGGATTTCAACTGAAGCAGCAGTAAGAACCTCCTTACTTTGGATAAGCACAATAAAAATAAGCATATTAGAAGTGGGGTGCTGAGGTATTGCAATAACATGCACCGAGAACTTCCCAACACCCAAAGGCAGAATCCCAGTTGTCCTCCTCTACATATGAATTTCTCTACACAATTTCCAAGCTCCCATCCTCTTTTCAAAAAGCCTCCAAGATAATGGTCCGAGTTGCCCAAGAGACCACCTCAAACACTGTCTCAAGGTAACAGAGCAATCACTCTCAGGAAAGGCAGAGTCGCCATAAGGAGCCCAACTTTCTCAACAGCTGCCCTATAGCTGCAGGCCTTGCTGCCAAAATAGTCCGCAACGACCTTGGAACCAATTTCACAACTGAAGCTGGTAAAGCAGCGTGGCATTTACAACACGCAAAGTTTTTGAGAAGGTTTAATTCCTCTCGCCTTCAAATTTCCTGTGAACTTTTCTCCTCCCCGTTTTATATTGTGTTAAACAGCCAATTTTCATTTAGAATATAGACACCAAGTCATCTTCTGATCTTTAGAAGATAAAGTAAAAAAAAAAAAAAAAAATTGGGGGGGGGTGATTTTTAAGCTTTTTTTTTAATCCTTTTGGACCCGAAAAAGGTTAACTTGCTCTCTTGTAGTGTAAGTGCAAATTTTCTGTTAACATTAAAAATGGTGGCAGAAAGAACCCTCGAAACTTCCCTTTGATTGGAGTCTAGAGAATAAAAAAAGAAAAATCCATGCTTCTTTTAATAAAGGTATAAGACTTGCTGTTACCAGAGCAACGACACAATAAAACCTAGATAAGGCAGCTCCTCAAGGCTAACGTTACCACCGCTCTGCCTGCCTGGAAGAGGCTGCAAGCAATTGCAGTTGCTTGCAGCAAACTCCATCCACCCCGATTAACAGGTGCTGCTCCTGTTTTTAAGAAAAATGAAATCCATCGCTCTCACTACCACGACGAGAGCCCGCATCTCGCTTTGTGCGAAACAATTAATTCGGGTGCGTGGCACCTCGCCTCCCTGTTGCCCGAAGGGGCTTGGGCAGCGCCATGGCAGACCTAGGTGCAGAAGCTTGCATCGCTACCGCCCCTACCGCGGGGCACTGCCTAGGGCGCTAACTGGCACTCTTAAAAAAAAAAAAAAAAATTACTGAAAAGTCATTCAAAGTAATGTAAACCAGGTTGCCCTAAAACCTCATTATGCCTGCACGCTAGGGAGAAGGGGGAGAGAGGATAGCATTTGTCAGGGTGGGAAGAGCCTGAACATAAAGTGCTTTGTGCTAAGTGAGGATTGTCAGCCATTTAAAAGACAGAAGAAACGCACCAATTAGTTGAAAAATGCCATTTCCCTAAACCTATTAGCCTTACTAAAATCCATGGCTCTGAACCCCATCTCTCCCAACAGTCGCTGCTGGCATTTCAGCGTCTGCCCGCATGCCGGCCATGCATTATGCATACAGACGCCAGGAGCCCTGAAAGCACCAACAATTAACAGCAGGGCCTAAGGCTTTACCCGGTTCTCCAGCAAAATGCAAGCTGACAAGCGCAGGAGACCACAGCAGCCCGACTACGTTTCCATCTCGGTGGCGTATTATCCTGCTAACGGTGCCTGATGGCACGCAGGAGACTGACACCAACCTTGCTTCACTGCAAAACTTAGGACAGTGCTATCAAAACATAGCTCAGGAAGAAAACTTCTTTGCCACGCTGGCCACAGAGAAGTCAAAGTCAGAAGAGTCACCTAGCATTTCTACATGTTTATTCTTTGTCTTTAAAAATGTTGTTCTCTAAGTCAAGCCTATGTAAACAAGCTGCAGCAGCTCACTTGAACTGGTTGCTAAATTGGTTTGATTAAAATCAATGTAATCTCTTCACGTGGACATTCCTATGCTGGCCCAAAAGCAGCTGATCTCATTTCAAACAGAGGAAAAACCCAGCCGTTTGTTAATTCTGTCATATTTAAAAGATCTCATGTCTTTCAATGGAGAAAAAACACTTTTCAGCAGTTTTCCATCAAACACATGAATGCCTGTATAATCTCTTCAGCCTGCAATACCTTGCTGTTTTCTCTCTGGCTTCTCTCCTATAAACTTAGCTGAAAATTAAAAAATGTGTTTTTATTTTATCTGTGTCCCAGTAGAATTTGCTGGGTGCTTTTCCCTTTTGGAGCCAAGTCAGCAAGTCCTTCATCTCTCTCTCCATAACACAGAATTCGAGTCTTGCACACAAATTGTTGATCCCATTCGAGCCGTTTGTTCCGTTTGAGCTATTCCAAAAAAACATTTTCACCAGCATATCCTTGCTAAAACCAAAAACCCTCGATCCCCACCAAGAGCAGAAGTGCACAACGTCATCTACCACTTTACATGACCTAGTAATAGGTTTTTATATCATCTCCAGCACCTGGCAAGCAAGGAAGCCATTTAGTGATGCTTGCAGGGACAAGCCGAGAAGATGACACAATCCAAGAACGAAGCCAGTTCTGTAAATAGCGCAAGACTCCCGTAACCTGGGGGTGTTCCCTCTCCAAGGCCTCCCTGCATGTCACCTTGACCAAGGCAGCCCCTCTGTCACTCCATTTCTCATCTACACCGCTGGAATAACGGTGCTTCCTTTTGTACACAGTGGCTAAGGAGAAAAATACAACGGTGGTGGAAACCACACACTAAAATAGCCATAAAACTTACACCTCAATTTAACATGCATTACTCTTTCAATTAAAAGAAGAAAAAAAAGGTAGAATACACTGTCCTTGACTAAAAAAAAAAAAAAATCTGTGTGTGAAGTAAAGCTGCTTTTGGAAGAGTAGTAACGTGTTTAAAAATACTGTGATGTTTCCCAACTCTTGCTCTGCGCCTTCTGCAGCTTCTGATTTCAAATAGCTGATAAAGGAAATCGATTTTTCCCCCTTCAAACGTCAGGGTTATTGAGGCCTCAGTGCTATCTGTAAAGGCAGCAGCCTTCCTTTACCTTTCACCCCTGCTCAGAGCTAAGAAAACCTCGCAGGAAGAGTTGCTACGAGAATCTGGGTCCCAAATCCTCTACTTGGCTTCTCACAGGTTAAAATAGAAACCAGCCACGATGCCGGTTTGTTCGCATGGTTCAATGGACTATTTCCCCCAAAGTAACATCGTGCCTAATTATTTCCTCACCGTCAAACGGCCGGCACGGGATGTCCTTTCCTGCAAAACAGACGTGTCTACCATTGCACCACGCCGAGGCAGCAAGGCCGTGAAGTCCCTCCTCGCCCGGCAGCGCCCCACCGCCACCCGCCCGTCYATCACGGCGCCGGCCGGCTGCAGCACGCCGCTATCAGCCCCGACTGCTTAATTAGGTGGTTTATAGGTGATGCGTCACCCGACCCGAGGGCCCAGCCACGCTCCAGCTGGGAGCCTGGTTTTGGCGGCCCAGCACAAACGCAGCTCTACAACAGATGCATTCAGGTCTGCTTCTCCTTTCCTTTGGGGCCACCATCGCGCAACAGGCACGAGCGGAGACCCAGAAGCGAAACTCAGCGGTTTCTCAATAAAGCAAGGGCAGCAAAGCATCGTATTTACCGAGACTGTTATTGATTAACATCTAATGGCAAGAATAGGAACCCAGATTGCTATATTTATTTGAGATTACAACTTGAGTATCAGCAGCCTTGACAGTTTAAAACTGCTCTATCAGCCCCGCTAATGACGATCCTTCCGTTTTCTCCATTAAGTGGAAAGACGCTTCCCTCCTTCAATAACTTACTCCACACAGCCCAACTCCCAGAGACGAGATGCATCTCATCTTTTAAAAGGACACCATCAAGTGTTTTTAAGTGCTTTCGCTCACCAAAAAGACCCGTCAGCCCTATCATCAGCTCTGCCTGGGAAACCAGCTCCAAGGGCAGTGCGAGCGGCTCACAGCAACGGCCCACCTCAACTTTGGGGGCTAAGGCAGATGGAGAAACCAAATCTGGCTGCTACCGCAGGGAGGTAGGTAGGAGAGGAAGGGACAAAGCGGGCAGTGCTCTGGTTTTACTGCACCGCTGCCAGATGGGTGCTGAACAATGACTATCTACGGACTTCAATAAAAAGGAAAAAAAGGCACTTTTCCACCTTAGTCTAGTTGTGCAGCTACGGAAATCATATAGCTTATCATCTATCCAAATCACAAGGATTATTACGAATGTTTCATTTCAGTGCCATTCACTACGCTACCTCCAACTAGCAAAGAGACGTTCATGGTGTTGGACACCACACAAACTCACAGATGTTACAAACAAAAAAATGACCTGGATGAACAGCTACAGCTTTCACATGGAGACTATCACTTTTCCAGGGAGCCCTCAGCAGGCAAAACAGGAAAAAGCAGAGGGGAAGGGGACAGGAAAACACTGACAGCCTGAAAAAAGGCTTCCGGGCACAGATGTCTCAACACGTGGCAAGACGCAAYGGTTGACAAATCCATTTCCCCATCCTGCTAACATCTTGCACTGCAAGCTCTTCTCTTTTCTGAAATCGTTGGTAGTCAGCTAGGGAAAAGGGCACTTGGCSAGACGTAATTGCAGGAGTTACAAAGTACTACCCAAGGCTAATACACTTCTCCATACGATCTGCAGAGTTCACACAATTTCCAGCTGAAGAATTGGGCTGCCCAGGCCTTTATTAAGCCATGAAAGCTCTTGAAAGACACAGGTGGGGAGAAAATGAACATCACCTTACTTTTACTTGCAGCAAAGAAGTTTCAGATTGGACAATTCTTCCTAACATCCAAGGAAAAGAACAGTTGAACTTTGAAAGGTCAGGTCTTTAATAAGAAGTAACACATCCATAGGGATATTCTAGGAAAACACAGTACTGCCAAAACACAAGGAAAGGGGCTACATGACTGCCAAGTCCCTTCTGTATTTCTAAGCTAAGGATATTGCCACGCTTAAGGGAACTTAGGGCCTAGCTTTAGCAGCAGAAGAGACTCCTGACTCATGCAGAACCCGTGCTGGGCCAGGAATGAAGAATCATTAAGAGCAAAAGACATCAAGTTCACTGGATTTCCCAACAAAAGCAGGACACAYGTTACCAAATGGAAGGGGAGGAGACAGGTGAGAACTCCAGGTCTGACAGATTAGACCGCATACAAGTGAAAGTAAAAGCAAGTCAAAGATCAGATTAAGATGTTATTTAACCTGTAACTACCCTTCAGGAACAAAAAGAAAGAATAGTTAAAAGCAAAGTCTCGTGTCAGTACAAAAACACTACTGAAGACACTTCACATGCTATAAACAAAAAAACCTCAGTCAATTAGATATTTCTTCTATGCATCACAGACCATCCTTGTTTAGTATTTTCAAAACTCTTTGGTTTTCAGTCTAAACAGAGCATGAAACACTGTGAAAACACTACCATAGGATATGGGTAATGGCATAATGTCTTGATAAATCAAGACAAAGATCTGATCAGAAAACTGCAGAAGAGGATATACCCCCCCACCAGGAAAAAGCAGAGACACATCAGTTATTTCTTTTCCCAAAACCACTTGAGGAACTTTAAGGAAGGATCAGTTCCCCAACCTCTGAAATGCAGCACCTACTAGCAAGGAGGTGCTTATTAGACTAAGTATTTATTTTTATATTTATTTTATTTTTTAATGTCAGTATTAGGTATTTACTAAGCCTGCACAGCGCCCCGGCTTACAACCCCACGAGGGTGCCTGCTTGCTCAGCCAGTAAAGCCCCATGTCAAACCTACGTCACCCGCAGCCCAGTTTCCCAGTAAATCTGAGACACAAAAACTTGGCCCCAAAGCAGCCACATTGTGGTTGAAACCCAAACCAGATTGGGTAATTAGCAAACAAAAAAGTTATAGTCAGACTGTGAGAAAAATGTAGCATGCATAAASATCCATTCTCCCTCTCTCTAAACACCGGAAGTTATTGGGGGGGGGGGACGGACACCACTAGTCACAGCTTCTGGGGAACCTTTTATCCCGTGCTACGTTAAACAAGCTGGACATGAAGTTGTCTTCCAGAGGAAGCATTTAGTTCCATGTTCCTCCCTTCAGGTCTAAAGAAGCCTGCAAGCCTGAATAGCAGATTTCTCCTCAGAGACTCATCAATACTGCCTTTCATCCACTGAATCATTAAGTGGCCACCGTGCGTATTCAGCAGCTATTTTATAAACCCACAATATTTCAGCTGGATCAAAACTCAGATAATTAAAATACTGAGAGGCACTCATTCAAGTTAATGCCTATATGGTGCAGAGCTCAGAGCGTTGTGCTGGTACCTCCACTACCACCCCTGGGGTTTGATCACTTCTCCCCAAACCTCTGCAGAAGCAGGAGAAATCCTTTTCTAAGTGTCTGTTGCTGGTCTCAGCAATCTCCATCACACCAACAGGCAAAATGATCTCCAGGAGCCAAGAACAGGCAGTCTCTGGTCCCAGAGCACAAGTGTCCAAGTTGACCGCAGTCTCCAGAACTACCTCGCATGGAAAAAGGCAGCAACCAGGCTGCAAAGTTTAGTGCTTTACTGTCTGGAAAGTACCGAAATTGATAAAGTGCAACTACGCTTATCATAGGCTATTTTCTCACCATTTTGCTCATGAGAAAAGAAACAACATCATTTTCCAGCACCAAGTTACACACTTTGGCTTGATCGCAGACAATTTGGTTTAGGAAGCATCTCATCACAAGATTTCATTAATGAAAGTCCCAAATTGGCCACAACTATTAAGCCACTACACAAAGGACTTTACTGATATTAAACAGCACATACCTGACTTACATGACAAACAAACCTCAAGCTTGGGTTAGAAGCCTAGTGGCAGTTTACGGAGAAGAAAAAAAACGGAAGGAAAAGAATCTGATCCTTTTTATACCATAAATCAAATTCCTCCAGTTACACAATCATGGCTACCATTGCACACACCAACAATATCAGCATGCACAAGTTAATTCATGCAAGCGTACTTTTTTTAAACTATGCAGGACAATTTATGACACCCTGTTTGTACACCAGCTAGCATCCTAGAATTAAAATAAACCTCACAACACTATTATGCTACCTACTTGTTGACCAGTACAGCGAAAAACGCTAAGCTAACGCACAGCCTCACAGCACAAGACAGACGAATTCTTCGTAATCTACCACCCTGTGATTAAGATGCTCCAATCACACTTCTCCAGTTAGAGAGGCCCCATAATTTCGGTTACAGAAGAGGAATCGAACACCCTTGTGTTGAGTGTTGATCATTCATTTGTAGACGTCATCTGTTCTGCCTGCAAACAAGGGGTTATCACGGGGAAACAGCAATGCGTCTTAAGCGGCAACAACAAAGTAAAGTGATGTGCGTGTGTGTACAGAAGCAGGTATTACACTGGGAGCTGAAGAGCATCCCCTCATTAGCTCTGTGCTCTAGATGCACTCAGCTCCTTCTTGTCCTAGGGGAAAGGAGCAGGAGTCACCAAACCTGCAGCCATATCTTGCCTTTCTGCAAAATAGGAACCATTCTTAGGAGCTAAGTCACACACTTCCAGAGCACTTTGAAGATGAAAGCTGTTATGGTCCTAACCACAAAGCTACCAGACATTTTGTCTCCAATCCTGCGAAACAGCTCAGCATTCAAGCTATTTCAGCCCTGGAGGAAGGAGTTAATCAACATACTTAAAGGTCAGCTCAGATACTAGTGCACCGGGCAGTGCTCAGCACCTTGCAGCATCAAGGCAGACCTAATTTTGAATTGGAAAACACACCCTCGAGGAGGCAAATGCACTTCTACAGCAGCCTCTTTGTGGTACTAAGTCAAAACCATCTGTACCCATCTTTGTGTGCTTTGAAGTAGACCAAAAAGTAGACCAAACTGTACTTTTTAAGCACAGTTTCTATTCTGATCTACATCATGTAATCCTTTCCATTCCTCTTCAATACCTCTGGGTAGACCATGGACATGAGAGATGTTTTTCAGAGGCTGAAAACACACAGGCTGTTGAGCAGAAGATACTATTTACAGACACACAGGAATACGCCAACTGTAGCGACTTCCGGACTTTGAGAAGACATACCTACAAAGCAAAACTTTTCTTGCCATTCTGTACTGAAGATTTTGGGGCATCTGCCACAAGCTCAGAACCGAGGAAGCAGCAAACCCTTTGGGAATATCACCCTTTGGTACGTATTATGACAGGCTCAGTGCTGGTTTACACAGACTTCTTGTCCTCCCAGATTTGTTCAGCCAACTGCTTTATGCAGCCCCGCACAATCCTTTCGACACTTACAGCATTGCAAACCCTATTATACAGCCGTTGGCATCCTGCCAGATCCAAAAGGCATACTTTTCAAAGACATGAAAAACTCCTGTCCCCAGTATGCCAGAAAAACAAACCAGCCTCGTACACATTTAAACAGCAAATGCTCCTCGGTTGTATAAATTGTCAGGGCTCACACAAGACTGTTTGGATCAAGAAAGAATGTGTCCCCCAAAATAATCATTTTACTGGCTGTATGGAGCCCCCACATTTAAGCAGGCATCAGTAGCTCTCTTCCTGCATCCTCCTGCTCAATCTTTGCAGCACGTTACTCCCTCCACCCTTAAAGATGTTTACAGAAAGATAGCGCAGCTGTGTAGAGAGGGCAAGGAATTTCTGTGTAAGCAAACTAACTGTTTGGGCAAGCAGGCTGCTGGCAGGCAGCAGGGGTAAATCAGTGCAACTAGCTAGGCACCAAATATGTTGGTGGTAAAACCTTTAAAACAAATTTTGAGAAAAAAATGTTCAGCTGCATGGAGCAGAAATTAAGTCATTTCATGCTTTTGGGGGGGAGGGAAAAAAATGCAGATTTTCTAGATTTGGAATAACCACTTTTCCTAAGGATTGTCATGAAAAGGATACGCCAGTGCAATACAGCACCCATGGGAGACAAAGACTCCAAGCCTGTACCTGCACACTGCACATTTAACTTTTTTTCTTACACTGGTTACCATCTTTAACAGCTGGATGAAACTAGACCTTAAAGTTACTGAACTTAACATTCCTCATCTCCAGAGAGACCCCAAGCTTCAAATAAAACAGAGCTGGAGAAGAGCTGTCATATTACTACATGTCAGAGTAACACAAATTTGCCAGGTTCTCTGACGCGTGCAGGCGGTCCCTTGGATTCATCTGAACGCAGAGGACTTGCGGCTGAACTTGCAGGAGTAACTGGCTCAGCATTTTATTTCTTCTAACAAAGATCTTTCCCTGCTCACTTTATATTGTTTTTCTGACAAGCACAAGGCCATCCCTCACCAGCAAATCAGCCCTACTTATCAAATGGCTCTTAATCCTTGATGTGACCACCGCCAGCTCCATCTTCCACAAAAAGCAAGATGAAAAAGCTATTTATCACCAGTCACATCCTAAAGGTAGGTAAGAGACTGCAAAAATGGAAATATTTCCTATGCCCGTCACTGTACGTTCTCTCTCTTTTGCTTTCTCTCCAAGACCGACAGCTTTGAAAGGCTGAAAGAAAAGGCGCACTGTGTTCTTGCCCAGAAGAGCTCACCAGTTGCAATGGGCAGAAGGAGAGGGTCCACCTCTTTCTGAACATTAAAACAGCAGTAACCACCAAAAGCAAAGGGTTGATGTTACTGAGATTTCAGCTAGAAGATTATAAATAAGGTGCACACACTAAAAAATTAAAAAGACAACATCCCTGCCTGTAGCTACCCTCTAAATTTTCACTCCTTGTGTGGGAACTTTCCTTCTTGTTCACCAATGGGACGAAGCTTGGAGCCCTTCTCATATCTGCACGTCCCTCACACGCAGCGAGAGGAATGAGACCAACTGGTAGTCCTCACCAGATCCATTAAAAATGAGTTAAAACCAGCGTAAGTAAAGCCCCAGGAGACTTGTGCAGGCCTGACTGCTCTTTATTTGTATTCCCGCCTGGCTGCGTCAGTGCTGTACGCATACAGCAAGCCCCTGCCCTGCCAAAACACGTGCTGACGAACGAAGAGCACGTGAAGAGGGAAAGCAATGGCATCAAGCAAATGGTGAACCTCAAATGCTGCTAATTTCAGTGTTTCCAAACGCGTTTTCCTCCTTTTCTTTTTCCTTCAAGATAGCAGAGAAGGATGCGACTAACAGGAACACAGGATTAGGGCTCAAAAGGAAAAGCAGCATTAAAGAGAATACTCTCTGCATGAAAAGACAACATCTTCCGAAAACCATACTCAAAAGGTCCTCCCAAAAAGTCATCTGCACAGATTTGCTTCACGCTACAAGAAATACTGACGTTAACAGCACATTACGGCATCTCGTTTCCCGGCTGCCAGAAACGCACTACAATCCAGCGGGATCTAACGCGCTCTTCCCGTGAGGAGCTACAGAAAGGATGTCGCGGTCAAAGAGAAACCGCACAACGTTAGAATACAACGTTCAAAACTGCTCCTGCCAGGGTACCTGTGGGTTTTTTGTTGTTGTTTTAATAAACGTCAACCACTTTGAAAAAGATCTTGCATAAGTGTATAACAAATTACAAATACGACATACTTGAGGAGGTATCACAGGGGACACCAGCACTTTGGGAACGGACAAACCCCCGGGGCGGCCAGACTTTTCTCCCGTCTTCGTGATTCTTTCATCTGATCTGGAAATGTCAGAGCATCAAAGCCCAGTTCTAGCACACACCTGCCAAGTACAATTCCAGCTGTGAACCTGCCACAAACAATTCGGTCCAGATGTGCTCTATACAGTACATAACAAATTCGACCCTCATTTCACATGGAAGATATGGATTTCCTTGTTGGGAAACTGAAGCTCCAGGTGTACCTGAAGTTGCTGTACAGATGTACTGTTTGTTACTCATTTTTACACTTAACTCAGTAACATAGTGTTCTCCACATCACTTAGCTTTAAACTTAATTATTTTGGAGCTTGTTTTGTTGAGTATTGATTACATAACTATATTGTGGTAGAAGAGTGGACAGATATTTGGGGTTTCTAGAGAAAAATTTACAGGCAGTTTGAGGGACTGCAGCCAACAAAAAATAATCTTGATATCAAAACGCGATATATTAATCACGTTGGTGTATATAGTCCTCATTAGGCTTCAAAGTTAACACACTCCTCAGAAAACTAGAAGCAGTCGCGTTGCTCTGAACAATTCCAGTTTCTGTAACTTCGTCAACACCAAAGAGAGCTCAAAATTAATGACAGGAGCACCTGAACGATTTATTACTCTGAACAAAGAAGAAAATCAGTCCACACACACTATCGCCCTCACCTCAGCTGTGGCACCTACCTGCATCCACTGGCAACACTTCAGAGTACTTCTAATACAGTGTTGACTAACCCCACTGCCTTTAGTATTAAGTTGGAGGGAGAGCAATACATATGATAAAAAGAAGGTCCAAATTATTTAGTTTATAAAAAAAAAAAGAAGAAGAAGAGGCGGATTCTGCAGCAAACCCCTCAGCACTGCAGGGCATTTGGGACCTTGATCACAGGCTGTTACGAGGAACGGGCATCGACAGCGCGCTTGGGTATGTGTGGGCAGACCCCGGCACCGAGCCTCAAGGATCTGCCAGAACCTGCCCACACAGACCCGGCTGCACGCAGCAGCGCTTAAAATGCTAATTTTCACTTTACTACTAAAGGTACGACTAGCTGAAAGGTTCTGGGTGGCTGTTATAGAATAGTTACTTTTTTTTTTTTTTTTTTTTTTTAAAGAAACCGGCACTGCCCTTTGTGCACAATTCACAAACGATTCCAGTGTAGCTCATCAGCCATATGGCATCAGCTGCAGCAAACAAAAGTGCTGGTCCAATTTATTTGTTCTACTGGTGCTAAACAATGAGCAGATTTTTTTTCCTTTTTTTTTTTTTTAATTTTTAATTTTAACCACCACCAGGCTGCTAAGGAATTGCGACGTGCTCCAAACCCACCCACCCCATACAATGCCTCCGCAATCTGCAGTTCACAAAACAAGTTCCACTACTATGAGGAAATAAAAAAAAGAAAAAATCACAGCTGTGTCCATTTCCATAAGCGCCTATCAACCCAGTTTGGATGGGCAACATTCCCATGCAAGGAGTGATGCACAAGAAAAATCAACGTGCCAAAGATTCATTTGCTCAAGAGCAGGGAAACGTTATCACTTAGAGAAAAGCAGCAGAACGAACACACTCCCTGTCCTCCTGCCCTGAAATCCCAAACCACACGCTTCTTCTGGAGCAGAACATCTCCTGCATGCTCCTCGCACAGAGCACTGAAAACGATTCCAGGATTTGTGACTGTTTCCTGTTTTGGGGGGTTTTTTTGGTTGCTTTATTTCAGAGCGTAGTTAGTAAAAAATAAAAGGAGAATGACGGCACGGAGACCACCACGGCGAGGACTGCAGCATCCTCCTGCCAGACGCGCACCCGCGCTCCCCCTCCTCTCCGCAAGCTGCCCGCTCTCGACAAGCCACGCTTTTAATTAAATGTCTCCTAGACATCTGTCTAAAGTGCATGCGAGCCCTTGCCAAAAAATAACTTCCAGCACCGGCAGCTTCTCCTCCCCGCCCCAAAGCGCCAGGGAAGCCGTGAGCTCACCTGCGCTCCGCCGCCGGCCTCTGGCCTCCCGCGACCCTCCGCCACGACTCCAGCGGTGCCGGGCAGCGGTGCCAGGCCGGCCAGGCCCCCTTGCTCCCGGGGGCACCAGCAAAACAGCCCTCCCACGCTACTGCTTTCCACCAGCCAAGGGTGGAGAAAACCCTAAAAACCAGAGAAAACCCCGCAGGAACGCTGCCTCGCTGCCACGGGGGCATTCGGAGGTCCTCGCTCCACAGCACCGCGGCCCAAGGGGTCTGGGGGGTTTGGGCGAGCGGAGGGAGCCGGGAACGCGAGACCGTTGCGTTTACCCATCGGATAAACCCAACGCCACCGACGAGAGCGCAGCCAGCACGGGGGCCGTCGCGCAGAACGCTCCCTGCAGCGCTCGCCCTCCAGGCGCGCCGCAACTTCTGAGCATCTCCAGGAAGAAAATCTTCGTTTTATTTATTTACTTATTTTTATTTTTTTTAATTGTGCCCTTGCTGGCTGCACCCCACAGCTTCACCAACCCAGCCCCTGCGTGCATCCCCGCCGGGCAGCGCTGGCACGGGGCGAAACGATGGGAAAAAAGGGGGGGGGGGAAGGTGAAAAAGGAAAAAATAATCATCATGATAAATAGCGATAATAATAATAGTAATAATAAAGGCACCAGGTTTGGAAACACAAGGTGACAGCTCGCACCCCTCGGCGGGGGCAAGCGGGAGGGCGAGGCGGTGGCCGGGGCCACCTCGCCCGCAGCCCCCGGGGAGCCGCTTCCCAGCGGCCCGCGTCGCCCCCCGCCCGCCCCCCCCCGTACCTTCATGTCGCTGATGATGGTCTGGAAGAGCCCCCCGAGCGCGCTGCACTCCTTCTCTATCACCGCCTCCATCTTCCCGGCTCCGGGGCACGCCGAAACCGCGGCGACTGCGCTGCTCGGCTAC